>NC_134829.1:49353161-49704626 GCF_004210375.1 Tachypleus tridentatus | reverse complement strand
CTGTGCTAGCCGTCCCTAATTTAGCAGTGTAAGACTAGAGGGAATGTAGCTAGTCATCACCACCCACTGCCAATTCTTGGGCTACTCTTTTAGCAACGAATAGTGGGATTGACCGTAACATTATAACGCCCCCACGGCTGAACGGGCAAGCATGTTTGGCGCGACGGGGATGCGAACCCGCGACCCTCAGATTACGAGTCGCACGCCTTAACGCGCTTGGCCATGCCGGGCCCTTGGAGATGCTTTTTAAAATTCGAGAAAATATATAACGCACGTACGCACGTAACATTTCATCTCATTGCAAAAATATATACTATAGTCAAGTGTTGATTTGTTAGTAATACGTTAATCGAATATGTTAAAATATTATTATATTTCAGCACAAATGAAGACTTAAAATATATATATGTACATAATCATATGACCATGCGATGATGAATAATCACACCAAACATGTACATATATATATAATTTTTAATAAAACTAGAGATAAATCTAATAATCTATTAGATAGTTAGGAAGTTTTCTTTCACATTGTTGTTGATGTCACCAACCTAAATGTTTAAAGCAGGGGTGTGCAACAGGCGGCCCGCGGGCCACAACCCGGCCCGCCAAGCCATTTAGTGTGGCCCTAGTTGTTGTAATCTAACCATGTGGCCTGATCTGTAATCCAACGCAAATGGAATATTTTTAAAAGCATCGATCCTACGGGATTCCCAGGCTTCGACTCGACAAACTTCTAAAATTATCTTTGCTAGAGAGGAGCAGGCCGAATTCGATTGGTCGGCCTCCTTAGGGCATGAATAGGTGACGTGCACTAGCACTATTGTCTACGACTCAACGTCATGTCCTGAACCTCGCCTTCGCCCGCTGGCGACAATTTTCCCTAACCTCTGCTGTCCGTCATTCATTATTGGTGAAAATTTTATTACCTTTACAGTTACTACAAGAGATTGAAGGTAAATTGATTATTATTTAGCATATTGTTGTGACTTTACTGAATTTATTAAAATTTTTGCTTTCAGATGCATCTGATTCTATGTACAGTGTGACCTCGTTATTCGCGGGGGTTACGTTCTTTACCCTCCCGCGAATAGCGAAAAACCGCGAATATTGGATGCAGTTTTAAAACGTATATGTATGCGATTATATACTATATGAAATGCTTCCCAAACACTAATGATACTTATACTCATTGATGCAGTAATAATGTAGCAATATTGCATACTGTTATGTATTTCACTAAATTGTACCGTGCGTTACCGGGCTGTGCTTTGCCGTTTGCGTTGTTGGGGAAGCTGAGGCAGTCAGCCAATAGCAGTCCAATCTTGTTTGGTGAAGACGACAATTGATAAAAACGGCTTGATTGAGTAATTACAACAGAAATCTCCTCGAAAAGCCCTTTCAGTCTCTGTGACCTACAAAAACGCAGTTCGCGCATAACCCGCGAATATGCGGGGCCGCGAATGGCGAACCGCGAATAGGCGAGGTCACACTGTATTTTGCTATTCTCAAGTAATTTAAGTACCGGAAGGCTATGATCGGGATGCCAATTTAGAAACGTGTTTCTGTCCATGAGAGGTTCCATGTGTAAATAAGTTCTATGTTTTTTTCTACTTTGCTATTTTCGTGAGAATAATTTTTGTTTTGATTTCAGGGCTAGTAAAATGTCAGCAGTTAAGAAACGAAAAATTGATGATGAGGGAAGGTTATTCAACAGTGAATGGTGCACAAAATATCTTGTTGTCCCACATAATCAAGGTGTTGTCTGCCTCGTCTGTCAAACTACAATTGCAGTCATGAAAGAGTACAATATTAAGCGACATTACGCAACTAAGCACTCCTCCCAGTTTGATGAAATTGTTGGTCAGGCACGAAAGGACAAAATTGAACATTTAAAAACATCCATTGAAAAGCAACAAGGTGTTTTTACCACTTTCAAGAAAAATTCAGAACTGGTGACAAAACTGAGTTTTAAGCTTTGTGAATGTATGGCAGAAAAGGGAAAGCCTTTCAGTGATGGAGAATTTATTAAAATTGTTTAACAATATTCACAGAATATGCATGTCCAGAGAAAAAATATTTGGTGGAGCAAACTAGCCTTTCCCGCTTTACTGTCTCACGCAGGACAAAAGATCTTTCAGAGGACATCAAAGAAACTTTGAAAGAGAGATTGAATTCGTGTGAAGCTTTCAGTCTGGCTTTTGATGAAAGCACTGATATCAATGACACATCCCAACTTGTCATTTTCATCAGAGCTGTTACTGCAGGCTTTGATGTTTTCGAAGAGTTTTTAGATATGGCAAGCCTTTCCTCCACAACCACAGGACAGGATATTTGTGAACAAGTGCTTAAGGTTGTAGAAAAGTTTGAACTGAATCCTTATAAATTATGTGGTATTACAACAGATGGTGCTCCTTCCATGACAGGTAGGACAAATGGATTCACCAAGAAATTTCTAACTGCAATTGGAGCACAAGACGTAGTTGTAAGCCATTGCATTATTCACCAAGAGAGCTTGTGCACCAAAGTTCTGGATTTTGCAGAAGTCATGAAAAATGTCGTCCAATGCGTAAATTATATTCGAACACGAGGATTAAATCATCGACAATTTAAAACTTTTTAGATGAGCTGGACAGTGAGTATTCAGATGTTTTGTACTTCTCTGCTGTACGTTGGCTTAGTAGAGCTGCTACTTTGAAGAGATTCTGGAATCTGCGAGAGGAGATTAAGTTCTTCATGGAGAGCAAACGTCAGAATGTGGACTTCTTGAGCAATGAGAACTGGCTGAATGACTTAGCATTCCTCACAGACATTACACAGCATCTGTCTGATTTAAACTTAAAACTACAAGGGAAAAGTCAACTTGTGAATAAGTTGTTTGAGCATATTTGTGCTTTTGAGAAGAAATTGGAACTTTTCCAGGTTCAGTTGAGAAGAGCCATATTGACCCATTTTACATGTCTTGCAACCAGGAAACTGGAATTTCCTAATCTGGATTGCACCAAATATGGAACCAGTGTACAGAAGCTGCGTGATGAGTTTGCAAACAGATTTCCAGATTTCAGACAAACTGAAATTAGATTGAAATTGTTCGCTCAACCTTTTGATTTGGCAGTGGAAGACAGTCCTGATGATTGCCAAATGGAACTCATTGAACTGCAGGCTGACATGGACACTAAAAGGATATTCTCTGAAAACAGTTTGCTAGACTTTTACAAACTCTGTGTACGTGAAAAGTTTCCCAATTTGTCCCGTCATGCACAAAGAATTGCCTCCCTTTTTGGTAGCACCTACTGCTGTGAGCAATTTTTCTCCAAAATGAAGCTCATCAAAACCAAATGTAGAAGTCAGCTGACTGATGAACATTTGACCAGTCAGTTAAGAGTGGCAACCACTTCTGTCAAAGCTGATATTGACAAGCTCTGCAAGGACTCTAAATTTCAAGTGTCGCACTAAAATGATCACTCATGCAAAAATATAAAATATTATTGCTTGCATTTTGAGAATTTTTTTTAATTTATTGTGCATGTACACGAATAAGCTTGCTTTTTAAGTGGCCCCGCTTGATTGATGAAGTTGGTTATATGGCCCACCGACGAAAAATGTTGCACACCCCTGGTTTAAAGCATGTGCTATAAATATCATTTTATATTATTGTATTGGTTTCCATTGTTGGTCAGATAATATGAAGAATAAGAAATCCAGTCTATTTGTACAGCTAGCGTTCACTGATAGGCCTGATGTCACACATAAACTAAATCTAACAAAAATTCTAGTTACTTACTAATTTCATGTCCTTTTGTTTTGGAACCCACACTGTGTGCTAAGTACCTGTCTACCAATAACAGACAAGTTGACCAAATCAAACACTAATACTCATTAACCAAATAACAAATTCAATCAATTAGTAATTCACTCTAGCACTTAATAACTCAAGTTACATAATCTTTGTTTGTGTATAGCACTCATATTGTTTCCTAATCTTTCTAAAAGGCTTCAGACGTTAAGTCCACGCCCGTCACATTACGTATAAACCTTCTTTAAGCTAAACAACCATGGAAATTTCTAAAAAGACCTGGAATACAAACACAGGTTATAACCATGCGATTGTTCATTTCATTAAACTCGGTAAATAAATTAAAATATTAGTAAGTAAACTTTATTTCGGAATATTGGTCATTTCTTCCACCTAACTATAAACAGTCGTTGAACTTCAGAGTGCTTTGTTTATTTTATAAATTTATAGCGAAGCCACAATGAGCTATGTGACGTGTTCACCGTAAGGAATCGAAACCCAGATGTGAGGGATGTAGGTCCGTATGGTTATCACTATTTCATCATGGAACCATCAGAATAATAATGTAACTGTTATGTTTCATAAACTACAAAGAAAATAACAACTATTGAAAGATACTCGAAAGAACCGTTTTGAAGCAGTGACTATATATTACTCGCTTGTGTGTTCTACACAATTACCAAGAACTGCTATTATTGTTAACAATGAAAAATATAGGTTCGAATATAATACATTTATGTGTGTGTTTTTCTTATAGCAAAGCCACAAAGGGCTATCTGCTCAGCCCACCGAGGGGAATCGAACCCCTGATTTTAGCGTTGTAAATCCGGAGACATACCGCTGTACAAGCGGGGGGCTAATACATTTATATCTAGTGGTACTTTTAACTCGAAGACTGCCACAGAGAATACCGGCGTAAAATAAAAAATATTTCACATACAATACAATAAAACTAAAATCATGTAATACTAACTACACGTGAGAGTAACAAGTTAAGATAAATGCTTTTATATCCTCATAACTGATAACACACTCAACCGATCTAGAATAGGCAGTGAACGAAACCAGGATACTATCTTGAAAAAATTTAAATAAGCTACTTGACCGAAACTGACAGGGAGAGACGGTCACATGACCAAGAAATGAAACCCGGTCTTAACAATCATACCTACAGTGCTTCTCGTGAGTGGGAAACATGGTATGTCTAAGGATTTACAACTCTCGAATCTGGATTTCGATTCCACCTATGTTCACAGCAAATAGTTCAATGTGGCTATCCTCTAAAATATAACCAACCAGCAAACTTCTTTAGGGTTTATCTGAAAATGTCAGGCGGAACGAAAGATTTAAATATATTAGTATCTAATAATATTAACGAAAAATATTTGTAAATGATGTGGTTTACGCTGTGATTATAAACTACCGTATTTGACATCCAATCGCTATAAATTTATTAAAAGTTTTTTATTTTCTAATGTTGCTTATGGAACATAAATAAAACAAGCAACAAAATATGTAAATTAATATTTCTTTAAACAAAAATAATAACAAACAAACGGAAAGTAATTAAATTATTCCTTATATTAGTAGAAATAATTAAAATTGCTCATAACTGTTTAATAATGTAATTTTATATAATTAATCATATCTTTTTATGAAATGATTTATAAATCAAACTGACACGTAGTGAACCTGCAAATTAGGCCTTTTCTTAACTTTTATTAACACTGATATAAAACTAAATACCTGATGATCGTCGCTAGTGGAAGACGTCACTGAAAATGTTATCATTCGAGGCGTAAGATCGGCCATGTTGAGACAAGTTTTCTTCTTTCCTATGTAACCAGTACTTGGAAAGAGTGACTGGCTGTACCAACCTGTAGTTCAGTGTTAAGTGTGCTTAACCAACGAGGAAGTTTCTTACATTAAAGATATCGTCACTAGCGATGATTGGTTTCAGAAAACGTCAGGTACGGAAACAAGCGAATCACACACGAAGACACTTTGTAATACCTATTGTTAAGATAGTAGTAACGTTTGTTATGCTTCTTATAACAAGTGCGTTGTTTTATCCTAACAGCTGTACCAAACCTGGGGTTTTTGAGTTATTTTTAGTCTATCATTCAGTAACTTAAATTAATTTAGAAATGACTTATATCTCTAACTCACAGGGTATATTTTCAATCATCCCATTGGTGAAAATATAAACCTATAATATATATATAAAATCACTATATAATTGACCCGCTAAATAATATCTAATAATGAATTAGGCATAATGTCACGACAGAGTTAATATATCTAAATCAATTCAGGTTATGGTATGGTGAATAAAAAAGTACTAAAAAAATCCTCAGATTATAGAAATACTTCACCATTATAATAGGCTTAGCTGTTTATTGACCCAAGTTGTGCTGACGAGTTTTGTATAGGTGAAACTGCATGCCAAACAAATAATACGTTAAAACCTCTACGTCAGAGATTACGTTTTCAATTTCACCTTCAGTGAAAAATAAAAAAAAATCTTTCATATATATGTGTGTGTGTGTGTATCCAGCAATATTATTTTTAGAGAATAACGATGTTAACCATTCTATGCAAAGCATTTATTCAAATAAATAGTTTATAAATAGTTCTTAAGTTTGCTATGATCATATCTTCAATGTTTTATCTGCACCAACTGTACAAATTCTATCCTTCATTTTTCAAAGTACACTATAAGTACTGTTAACATTTATTTTAAAATAAACTTTGAAATTGTAGAGATTTAAAGGAAACTAACCTGCTATCTTGAACTTTATCTGAAATATAAAATGAAATGTGGAAACACAGCGTTATAAACACTGCGGTGGACATTCGAGGTGTCTGCCATTCCCTCACAATATACGAGGGCTATACGAGGGCTATATGATCTAGTTTTCCTTAATTTAGCAGAGAAAGACTAGAGGGAAGGCAGCTAGTCACCACCACTCACTGCCAACTCGTGGGCTACTCTTTTACCAACGAATAGTAAAATTGACCATCACATCATAACGCCGCCACTGCTAAAAGGGCGAGCGTGTTTGGTGGAAGATGGAATTAAGCCCGTGACCATCTGGCCACGTCATGCCTTTTACGTTAAAAACATATCAAATAAGCATATTTTTGTCTTTATAAAATATACTGTTCATTCGTCGAGTTACGTTTAATAAATATGAGCTTGTTGTACGTCAGATATTAGTGTGTATAAACTGAAAACTTTGGATGCACTAATATCGCGCTTCATTTCTTTCTTTCACATATTACAATTTCAGATGTCATTCTGCATCAGAAATAAAAGTATGTAGTTTTCATTTTGGTCGCTAGGGTACTGTAATATTCCCGTTACATCGTTATTTTCATAAATAAATTTTGGGTATTTGTATGTGAACAAATAATTTAAACATTAGTTCAAGCTATTGATATCATTTTTTTGTTTTTTACAACGTCATCTACTTCATCTTAGTATAAAATATATCCGTCCAGTAGGTGGAGCTATGAACGAAACTGCAATGTGTTGTTTTTTTCGCTAATCATCACTTTCGTTTTACAACTTTCAACATTTTTTACACGTAATGAGCTGTTTGACAGCTGATACCTAGGTAGTAGAGTTCTTTGTTTTATATTTAATCACGTATTCTGCTATAACAGCTGAGAACTGAAAAGTAAAAACGAATTCTCAGATAGTAGTTCAGAGTTGTATAGCAAACACAAATCTCACATACTTAAATCATTAGCTCCTTTTCTTAAATTTTATACAAAGCTGTTCAAGAACTTTCAAGTCGTCCCTAACTTTGGAGTGAAGACAGGTGTTACCACCACCCAATTCCTGGGCTACTCTTAATCAAACAAATGGTGAATTTGATCATCACATTATAACGCCCCGATGGCTGAAAAGGTGAGAATGTTCGGTAACTGAACCTGCAAGTTCCATCTAGAGCACCTTAATCACAAGGCTATGTTAGGCCTAACAGATATAGGGCTATAGTCGTATAGTAAGTATTCTAACAAGTTATGTTAGTGTAGTAAATGTAGATTTTGAGATAGTGAGTTACAAATCCCTAGCAACTACAGTACCAGAGAAATTAAGTGTTAGAGTACTAACCGTATAGAAGTACAGTTGTCGAAATAAAAATTAAATCTTATAAACCATCAGTTTTCGTTCCTGTCGATATACAAGATTGTAATTTTGATTTATCTACAACAACATTTTAGACTAACTGTAATGATTATCATAGAAATAATTAAATCATTTTAAAACATTTACTTACAGAATGGTTGAAACAGTTGTTATAAGTAATTACTCACACTATAGAAATAATTACTAAAGTTAAATAAGAATTGAAGTTGCTTTAATTTGCTTGGAATTTCGCGCAAAGCTACACGGAGACTATTGGTCATTGTCTGTTTGTTTTAGAATTTCGCGCAAAGCTAATCGAGGGCTATCTGCGCTAGTCGTCCCTAATTTAGCAGTGTAAGACTAGAGGGAAGGCAGCTACTCATCACTACTTACCGCCAACTGTTGGGATACTCTCTTACCAACGAATAGTAGGATTGACCGTCACATTATAACGCCCTCACGGCTGAAAAGGCGAGAACGTTTGGTGCGACGGGGATGCGAACCCGCGACCCTCAGATTACGAATCGCAAGCCTTAATCCACCTGGCAATGCCGAGCCGCTACTATCGGTCATAAATTAGCACTGAAAGCGAGATGGAAAGCAGTTAGTCATCACCATTCACCCCAAGTCTTGGAATACTCTGTTAACAACGAATAGTTGGATTGACCGTCACATTATAATACCCTCACGACTGAAACGGCAAGCATGTTTGATGGGACGGGAATTTGAACGTGTGACACACAGATTGCGAGTAAAGCGCTCTGACCACCTGTTCATGCAAGGGTCATAGTTGACGCTGGAAAGAGTAAATTGAAAGTTTGCATTTAACTGTCTCTACATGAAGAACTGACCACAGGAAATGCGTTTAGCCATGTTGGATCTTTTCGTACATTGAACTGTTTGATCGTTCTGTACTGTGGTTTGGGTCACTTGGAGTGACCAGAAGAGGCTATACTGAATGTAGCTGCTTCTCTCCACTTTGCCCCCCGCTAGTACAGCGGTATGTCTCCGGATTTACAACGCTAAAATCAGGGGTTCGATTCCCCTCGGAGGGCTGAGCAGATAGCCCTTTCTGGCTTTGCTATAAGAAAAACACACACTCACACATACATTCTCCACACTATGATACAGGTTGTGAATAAGGCTTAATGTTTAGTGGATCTATGCAGACATTTATGAGTCGCGAAATACAAAACAAAAGTATCCAGAAGTAATCGACTCCATGAAAGCGCTTGTCACTGATGTCTTTGATCACCACAACACAAATATAGTCTTGATAAATATCATGCTAATATTTCTTTATTACAATAGGCTGCGCTTAGGTGTTATCTAGCAGTAGGTGGTCTTAGAATGGATGTTGTTGTCTACTTAATTAAAACCTACACCTTAGCTATAGAGAGAAATCGTACCACAAATGTAAGCGTTGTGCGCCCGCAAAATCAGCGCTGATCCGTTCGGGAACCTGAGAATGAAAACTTTGATAGAAGAGTTAACTGGTGAGAGGAACTCAGATTTATGGATCATTCTTATTTTACTCAAATCTATGGATCATTCTTATTTTGATGTTTTATTGTTTGTTTTTTGAATTTCGCGCAAAGCTACTCGAGGGCTATCTGCGCTAACCGTCCCTAATTTAGCAGTGTAAGACTAGAGGGAAGGTAGCTAGTCATAACCACCTACCGCCAACTCTTGGGCTACTCTTTTACCCACAAATAGTGGGATTGACGTCACATTATAAAGCCTCTACGGCTGAAATAGCGAGCATGTTTGGTGCGACGGGGATTCGAACCTGAGACCCTCGGATTACGAGTCGAACGCCTTAACCCGCCCAGCCATGTCGGGCCTTAATATTTTATCAAATACTTTAATAAACGCTGAAGAAATATATCCGACATTTTAGTAAGATTCGTATTATTAGGTAAAAATATTATAAATATCGTTATGAGTACTTTATGACTTGTAGATAATGTATAATTCTGTAATGTATTATTTGTAGTCTAGACCTGAAGAATTTGGCGACGTTAAGCAGATATGCGCATGCGTATTCAAAAATAGGTCTGATATATGAGTTTTAATTATTTTTAGAATACCTATCTATGCAATTGATAACAAACTTTCTTACGTTAGCTAGTCATAACCACCTACCGCCAACTCTTGGGCTACTCTTTTACCCACAAATAGTGGGATTGACGTCACATTATAAATGTCGTTATGAGTACTTTATGACTTGTAGATAATGTATAATTCTGTAATGTATTATTTGTAGTCTAGACCTGAAGAATTTGGCGACGTTAAGCAGATATGCGCATGCGTATTCAAAAATAGGTCTGATATATGAGTTTTAATTATTTTTAGAATACCTATCTATTCAATTGATAACAAACTTTCTTACGTTGTTACCTCTCTATGACTCATAGGGAAACCCGCAGACTTACCAAACTTTCTTACATTGTTACCTCTCTTTGACTCATAGGGAAATCCGCAGGCTTATCAAACGTTCTTACGTTGTTACCTCTCATTGACTCATAGGGAAATCCGCAGGCTTACCAAACTTTCTTATATTGTTACCTCTCATTGACTCATAGGGAAATTCGCAGACTTACAAAACTTTCTTACATTGTTACCTCTCTTTGACTCATAGGGAAATCCACAGGCTTACCAAACTTTCTTACATTGTTACCTCTCTTTGACTCATAGGGAAATCCGCAGACTTACCAAACTTTCTTACATTGTTACCTCTCTTTGACTCATAGGGAAATTTGCAGGCTTACAAAACTTTCTTACATTGTTACCTCTCTTTGACTCATAGGGAAATCCACAGGCTTACCAAACTTTCTTACATTGTTACCTCTCTTTGACTCATAGGGAAATCCGCAGACTTACCAAACTTTCTTACATTGTTACCTCTCTTTGACTCATAGGGAAATCCGCAGGCTTATCAAACGTTCTTACATTGTTACCTCTCTTTGACTCATAGGGAAATCCGCAGACTTACCAAACTTTCTTACATTGTTACCTCTCTTTGACTCATAGGGAAATCCGCAGACTTACCAAACTTTCTTACGTTGTTACCTCTCATTGACTCATAGGGAAATCCGCAGGCTTACCAAACTTTCTTATATTGTTACCTCTCATTGACTCATATGGAAATCCGCAAGCTTACCAAACGTGCTTTTGTTGTTACCTTTCATTGATTCAGAGGTAAACCTGCAGACTTATCACGCGAAGATTTTGGTTTTATTACCAAATGTAGACATAGCGGAGATACGCTGTTGTATATTTCTATGTTTAAATACTGCAAACCCAAACCAATCTGATGTGGTTTAATCTTTTCCTAAATTTCTAAATTTGTTTTAATGCTATCAATATGATTAGATCAAGTGAGACTCATATGATGTGTGAATTTCCCACTGTCCCTCCGGAGGGGTGACAAGAGAATATTAATAAAAACGACATTCCGAAAGTTGCATGTTGCTTACATGGCTAACCCCCCTCCCCCCGGGGTACTTGCTCAGAAGTAAGATACTTCTAGTTAATATTTTCCACGTTAATTCTAGCACTTTCATTATCTAAAAAGCTAGTGAGTCAGCGAATAATACCTCTCTTTAGTTCCATCAGTGACGTTTGAAACTTGGAGCTATTGTGTCCTGTATTATTGAAAGTTCCATCAGTGACGTTTAAAACTTGGAGCTGTTGTGTCTTGTGTTGTTGAAAGTTCCATCAGTGACGTTTGAAACTTGGAGCTATTGTGCCCTGTATAATTGAAAGTTCCATCAGTGACGTTTAAAACTTGGAGCTATTGTGTCCTGTATTATTGAAAGTTCCATCAGTGACGTTTAAAACTTGGAGCTGTTGTGTCTTGTGTTGTTGAAAGTTCCATCAGTGACGTTTGAAACTTGGAGCTATTGCGTCCTGTATTATTGAAAGTTCCATCAGTGACGTTTAAAACTTGGAACTATTGTGTCCTGTATTATTGAAAGTTCCATCAGTGACGTTTGAAACTTGGAGCTGTTGTGGCTTGTGTTGTTGAAAGTTCCATCAGTGACGTTTGAAACTTGGAGCTGTTGTGTCTTGTGTTGTTGAAAGTTCCATCAGTGACGTTTGAAACTTAGAGCTATTGCGTCCTGTATTATTGAAAGTTCCATCAGTGACGTTTAAAACTTGGAGCTATTGTGTCCTGTATTATTGAAAGTTCCATCAGTGACGTTTAAAACTTGGAGCTATTGTACCCTGTATAATTGAAATTTCCATCAGTGACGTTTGAAACTTGGAACTATTGCGTCCTGTATTATTGAAAGTTCCTTCAGTGACGTTTGAATACTAGAGATCATATTAACATGAAATAGTATTAGTTAATTATATTCATTTATTAGAAATTTGGTGCCCCTGTAGTAAAGCTAAGTACTAACAACAATAAAAATTGATACCCTCTGGGAGATACAAACTTTGTGTAACTTTACCCTTTACAAAATACAATTAATAAAATGTTTTATTAGTAGATTTACATCTACTCACATTGTTATATAAGAAATAAACTAAATAACATTTAAAGGCAGGTTTTGGTTTAAAAATAAGACTATTTATTATTTCTTACTGAAAAGTTTTATCTTTTAAAGTGCACGTTTATAATAATTAAAGGCGATGCGACAGTCACAGCAAATACGTCATCAAATAAATTCTATTTGTTTAGTGTGTAAATAATTTAACCTTACCATAAAACATATGGTTTTAAAGTAAAGGATATAAAGTCTTGCTGCTATCCGTATCAAATAAACCTTTTCTCCTATCCTTAACGAGAGACGCCACATTATTTTGTGGATAGGCCAAACTGAAGCAAGTTTGCCAATTAAATTCTTACAACTATCCTCTGTACAGGGCCCAGTGTCGTTATGTAGCAGGTTTATAAAATAAATTCTTACAACTATCCTCTGTACAGGGCCCAGTGTCGTTATGTAGCAGGTTTATAAAATAAATTCTTACAACTATCCTCTGTTCAGGGCCCAGTGTCGTAATGTAGCAGGTTTATAAAATTAAATTCTTACAACTATCCTCTGTACAGGGCCCAGTGTCGTTATGTAGCAGGTTTATAAAATAAATTCTTACAACTATCCTCTGTTCAGGGCCCAGTGTCGTAATGTAGCAGGTTTATAAAATTAAATTATTACAACTATCCTCTGTACAGGGCCCAGTGTCGTTATGTAGCAGGTTTATAAAATAAATTCTTACAACTATCCTCTGTACAGGGCCCAGTGTCGTTATGTAGCAGGTTTATAAAATAAATTCTTACAACTATCCTCTGTACAGGGCCCAGTGTCGTTATGTAGCAGGTTTATAAAATAAATTCTTACAACTATCCTCTGTTCAGGGCCCAGTGTCGTAATGTAGCAGGTTTATAAAATTAAATTCTTACAACTATCCTCTGTACAGGGCCCAGTGTCGTTATGTAGTAGGTTTATAAAATAAATTCTTACAACTATCCTCTGTACAGGGCCCAGTGTCGTTATGTAGTAGGTTTATAAAATAAATTCTTACAACTATCCTCTGTTCAGGGCCCAGTGTCGTAATGTAGCAGGTTTATAAAATAAATTCTTACAACTATCCTCTGTTCAGGGCCCAGTGTCGTTATGTAGCAGGTTTACAAAATAAATTCTTACAACTATCCTCTGTACAGGATAAAAAAAAAGTTAACACTTAACTTATATTAAATGACAAGATTATTCAGGTAAAACGTCACATTCTATCTCGAGGTAAGTGGTTACCATAACAACAATCCATTATCATTATGTAAACATAAATTGTGACAAATGTCACGAACGACATAAGTTCGTATCAACTAGATCAACTTAAACGCATGTATTTTTCTAGTTTCAACTATAATTGAGACACAGTTTGTAGCTTACCAGGTTTTACTGTCTTAGTATTTAAAATATTTACTTTTCAAATATATTTTATTAATAAAACACACTTATTTTTTTTAACAGTTAATAGGTCCGTCTAGCTTAAAATACACAAATACTGGTACAAAGATTAGTATTGGATAAAAAAGCCCGCTAGTATTGGATATATTTGATGTATTATAATATGTTATACTTTGTTTCTGCTCACAAATTCTTAGGATTATAACTAAAACATTGTTTATACAAGCTATATAAACTAACTGTAGATAGATCATATTGGCAAAAAACAAATTTTAGTCACACACGTCAGTGATCCTATAGAAAGTCATATCTTATTTCTAGATGAGTGGTTACCATAACAACAGTCCCTTATCATTAAATAAATGTATAATGTGGCACATGTAAGGGACAACAGCATATACAAACAACCTTAAACTTTGTAGACAAACGTCCACAAGGTCAGAACGATAGATATAGTTATGTAAATATTTACTAAAACAATTACACACATTTTGCTTCTGTAAAATAACTATCACTAGATATATGGATCTGTGTTCATGGACGGACTTCGTTTTTTTTTTCTTTCAAGAACAAATTAGTTTTCTTACTGGACTAGAACCTTGCATTGTTTTAGAGATTCAGTCAGATGTGGAAACAGAAGATATGAGTATATTTAATGATAGAAACAGAAGAGTTAGTTGGTTGTACTAAAGCACATATTTACTTAATGGACTATCTGTGCTCTGGCCACCACCGATATTAAAACAGTTTCTGAGTCGTAAGGCCGCAGACATGCCGCTGTGTCACTGGAGAGCAGGAAACAGAAGAGATGACAGTGTTTAATGACACATGTTCATGTTGTGGTAACATGAACAACTACGTTCGGGTTGTGGTTTATAGTAGAACAGTATAATTACATTATTTGTTTCACAACAAGCATGGCAGGAATATAATATAATAGTTTATACTGTATAACAAATGGATGTATTGTTGTTGATGAGAGGAAGGGAAGATAGAAAAATAATTATTACAAGAAGCAACAGAAACACAAGATAACTTACAGTTCAGTTGTCTTTCCTGATCAAACACCTGTAGGCTTAGTTTAAACAACATTAGTGCTTTAATACAGTAAAGAAGTGGATCAAGTTATGTTACGAGAATTGAAACACAAATAAAAAAGTCTTTATCATAGCTTGAACGTTTATAGTAGTCTAAATCTTGTTCATGACAGCAGACAATAATCCCTAGCGTGACTCAGGATATAGAAATAGGTCATAGCCAATATCAAGTTCCAGTAATAAGAATATTCATTATTAATTTACTGAGATTTTATTATCAAGTGGACAGAAAAATAATCTTTGAGAATGTTGTCCGATTATTTCTATTTAACCACTATGCTACACAATGAGCTATCTGCGCTAGGCTACCACTGGTATCAAAACTCATATTTTAGCGTTATAAAACTGTTGGGAAGTGTTTAAAATATATTCGTATCTCAGTTTTGTGTAAAAATTACTTTAATTGTATTCTTTTTCCTTATAATTTGATTTGGAATGCACCCGATGACATAAAATTCCATTTTTGTTCTACACAGCACCTTATTGGTTAAGAAAAAATATACGTAAAAAGTTTGAATTTCAAACTTTAAACACTTTGATCATGTCTCACCTCCATTCTTCTAAAACTACTCATGTAAGGGAAAATAAATATGTGGATGGAACCGGTCAGGTAGAGTCAGAAGTTTACACACGGTTTGTCTCTTCATGTTTGAGTTCGAAAAGAGACCTCCTGGTGATGAAAGATAACAACTTCTGTCAATTTTAAAGTGAATTTCACATATCCAAGCTGCAGGTGGCGGGATTAAAACTCGAAATCAAACGTGGCAGGAACGTCATAAAGTGTTGTCCAATACTATTATTTGTGGATAAACAGTACCCCAAGATGCCGATGGGTGGCGTTTCGTAGCTGCTCTTTTGTTTGGTCGTCATTACAAAATCATGGAATATTAGCAGAGATATCCCTAAAATAGCTGTTAGGAATTTTTAAGAAATTTATTTTGTAAATTCGAAAATAAGTACAATGTATGACGTAGATATGTGACGTAGAATATTGATGAGTGTCAAGGACATAGGTAAGTGACAGTGTTATAAGGTAAGCAACCATGATCTAACTTTAAAGTATTAATAAATGGTAAAGTAAAAACAAAACGTACTATAAAGTGCTGTACATCACTCTTAGAAACTTGGTCAACTTCTGACATGTAGAATATAAGCAAGAAATATGTGGTTTATAATCAAACAGAGAAATCTATAATATGAAACTGTAAAACAGTATGTTTTTCATGATTAATTATCATATATTTAGATCACAAAGTGAGTCACCAAGAGCGAATAAGAGATAGACTAAGACCCTGTATCCAAGCTGTAATATCATGACCATATGTCATCCAGTATTTACCTTTGTAACATTTTCATAAACTAACTAAACATAACATTTTAAGAGGAAGAAATGAGACTTAACCATCGAGGTGTCCAAGAACTGAGGAACAGTATCATCGACCCAACATTTTACTGAGGAATATTATGTTTGACTTAATATTTACTGAGAAATAATTTCTTTGACCCAACATTTTTTTTACTTCTTTTGTAAATGCACAACTACTGTTACTATTTTAGGAGACGTTTCCTATATCCGAAGGTATATAATTTTCAAAGAATTACATAGTTTTAATAAATTTAAAACTTGACAGGATCTAACGGAAAATGAACCACATGGTTAGTATTAGCAACTCCTACAACTAAACCAAACAACTTGAAGTATTCCATCGTTTGCAAAGAGAAACTAAGAGACAACTTTATGATGATCAAAAGTCCAATGAATCTAGTGGTGATCATATACTGCAGAACCTTTGCAACATGAGAGGACAAAGACATATGTCGTTATAACATAAGTAATGAAGTTGGATTTATCAGTTTAAGAATATATGCGACAATAACATGTTTCTAGGTATTGAACACTTGCCAAGAATCAAGTCTTTATTAATATCTATCAAAAACCGTTTATCCTAGAAATAAAAATCAGCCTTAACCAACAGAGGATATGTTATTTCATGAGATTCTGGAATAGAATTTTTAAGTTGAAATTTTGACTGTTTTTGACAACCTTACGGAGGTCCTTGAATATTTATATTTAGTGTTTGTTTGTTTTAAATATTGCGTAAAACTGCACGAGATGTATCTGCGCTAGCAGTCCCTGTTTAGTAGTGTAAGAATAGAGAAAAGGCTACCCACCCACCGTCAAGTCAAGGACTAGTTTATTATCAACGACTAGTTGGATTAAAGATTACATTATAACGCTTCTACGGCTGAAAGAGCGAGCATGTTTGGTATTATATTCAGTGAGTAAAGTAAAATGGTAGACAGCCAATAAGGATAAGCTACGGGAAGTGACATAGATAACAAAAGCATTGATTTCTTTAACAACGTGTGACAAGTATAGGTTCTTCATATTTGTAGCTAGTAAGGAAGTAAGGTAGTTATGGAAGTATCGAAATTTCTCAAAAACAAACGATACATACGAGTTTTTAATATAAACAAAACTGTTTTCAACAACCCTTCTTATCTTGTCCAGTATATTTCTTAGTTATGGCTTTTGTACGTTAATAACAATAAAATTCTTCATTTGAAAAGTGACAACTGATGTACCCTGTGTCTTAAAGCATTTAAAAGTTAATTCGGAATCTCACAAAGAAATTTTATGGTGAAAGGATTTGCGGCAAGATGAAGATCAGAAAGATTGAGTAACCTCTTTATAAACATGTTCTGAACTTCTAGTATTCGAGATAACAGAAGTTGAGAACTAAGAAGGAAATGAAAGTCCCACAACGATAATATCCTAAGAATTTCACCAGCAGTTGTAAATGTGACTAGAGTTGATAAAAATAACACAAATGTTTCATATAAGAAACAAACCAAGAACACTTTCAGCTAAGTTATAGATAAATAATGGACTTGTAAGACAATGGCAAGTATAAGGAAATTAATAAGAATTTCAACTGATAAACATTATAATGGATCAGCCGGTGAAGTTTCAATAAAGATGTAGTTAATACAATTTGGAATAAAAAATTAAATTCACAATAATCAGAAGAGACACGAGCAAGTTCGTGAATAGAGTGACTTAGAAAATAATAACAGATTGAAGTTTGAACCAGACACGATGAAGCTGGTGAATAGAGTGACTTAGAAAATAATAACAGATTGAAGCTTGAACCAGACACGATGAAGCTGGTGAATAGAGTGACATAGAAAATAATAACAAATTGAAGTTTTAACCAGACACGATGAAGCTGGTGAATAGAGTGACTTAGAAAATAATAACAGATTGAAGCTTGAACCAGACACGATGAAGCTGGTGAATAGAGTGACATAGAAAATAATAACAAATTGAAGTTTTAACCAGACACGATGAAGCTGGTGAATAGAGTGACTTAGAAAATGATAACAGATTGAAGTTTGAACCAAGTTTCACAAATGATAAAATCGTGAGGAAGAAATCTAAATACTGTTTAAGATTCCTCTCTCTAGCTCCTAGGTTCCGTAAATTCTTCTAAAAAAGCTAAAAGCGAAAAATCGTATTGAGGAGCATCAGGAAAGCAGTAGACATTATGTACAACCTACAACCACAGTAGACATTATGTACAACCTACAACCACAGTAGACATTATGTACAACCTACAACCACAGTAGACATTATGTACAACCTACAACCACAGTAGACATTATGTACAACCTACAACCACTGTAGACATTATGTACAACCTACAACCACAGTAGACATTATGTACAACCTACAACCACTGTAGACATTATGTACAACCTACAACCACTGTAGATATTATGTACAACCTACAACCACAGTAGACATTATGTACAACCTACAACCACTGGTTTCTGTATTTGTTTAATGAAGACAATTTTCATTTGGTTTTTTAACGATTCTAATTCATACAGAAAAGTGTTCCAAGCTTGTACAGCGGTCAGTCTACGGATTTAAAACGCTAAATTCAGGGGTTCGATTTCCCTTTGTGAACTCAGCAAATAGCCCGATGTGGCTTTGTTATAAGAAAACACACACACGTACAGAATTGGAAGTTACTTGGGAACAACCTTTTAATAATTATGTGTATGTAAGGAAATCCAACCTTTTAATAACTGCAGTTGTATGTAAGGAAATCCAACCCTTTAATAACTACAGTTGTATGTAAGAAAATCCAACCCTTTAATAACTACAGTTGTATGTAAGGAAATCCAACCTTTTAATAATTAAAGTTGTATGTAAGGAAATCCAACCCTTTAATAACTACAGTTGTATGTAAGAAAATCCAACCCTTTAATAACTACAGTTGTATGTAAGGAAATCCAACCCTTTAATAATTATAGTTGTATGTAAGGAAATCCAACCTTTTAATAATTAAAGTTGTATGTAAGGAAATCCAACCTTTTAATAATTAAAGTTGTATGTAAGGAAATCCAACCCTTTAATAACTACAGTTGTATGTAAGAAAATCCAACCCTTTAATAACTACAGTTGTATGTAAGGAAATCCAACCCTTTAATAATTATAGTTGTATGTAAGAAAATCCAACCCTTTAATAACTGCAGTTGTATGTTAGAAAATCCAACCCTTTAATAACTACAGTTGTATGTAAGGAAATCCAAACTTTAATAACTACAGTTGTATGTAATAAACTCCAGTTGATATTTATATTCCTATTCTTGTCTTTCAAACTTAATTTTTACTCTCGTTCTGATTTGCTTTCGTTTGTTGTTTTTTTTTGATAAACCATCGTGAGAAACCTGGGTCGTAGATATATAACCAAGGAACAAAGATTCGCTGTTAACGAGATTGAACAGCATAACTAATTCTTTTGTTATTAACTGCTGTAAATCTTTAAAAATATACAGTTGATTTAAAACCTCTGTAGTCAATGAACAAATTCAAGATACGTCACTCTAAACATTATTGAAATAATTACTTTTCTGTTTGTTTGGAATTTAGCACAAAGCTACACAAAGAGTTACCTTGCTCTGCCCACCACGGGTATTGAAACCTGGTTTCTGGCGGTGTGAGTCCACACATGTGGTACTGGAAAGACTGCTTTTCTGACCTCGAATTTCAGTAGACTAGAAAATGCTTTTTTCATGAAGAAACTTATACTTTTTGAAAAGTACACAGGGGGCGTAATTTTTAATTTATTTGTAAATTTTAATTATTATATATATCGAACAAATATTTGCCTTCAATGTATTAAGAACACTTCAAGGATAAGTTGACAAGAATTTCACAATTATTTCGATCTTTAGACAAAAAAAAAACCAACTCTCTGAGGTTTGTAGGCTTCTGTTCAGCAAATCGCACGTGAGCACGATGTCGAAACCTTAGCTTCCAAAGTTGTATTGAATTATGATAACATTTCTTTGTAGGTAAGCGCGTAAGGCGTGCGACTCGTAATCCGAGGGTCGCGGGTTCGAGCCCGCGTCGCGCTAAACGTGCTCGCCCTCCCAGCCGTGGGGGCGTATAATGTGTCGGTCAATCCCACTATTCGTTGGTAAAAGAGTAGCCCAAGAGTTGGCGGTGGGTGGTGATGACTAGCTGCCTTCCCTCTAGTCTTACACTGCTAAATTAGGGACGGCTAGCACAGATAGCCCTCGAGTAGCTTTGTGCGAAATTCCAAAACAATCTTTGTAGGTATACATAGATGACTGTTCATAGTCTATAGAGTAGTAATGGCGACAGCCTTGCTAACGACATGAAGACTAAAATAAATTATTACTTCCAGTTGTGTGTGTTACGAAGTAAGGGTCAACATAAATATCTCTTGCGAGCTGACACTCAGGGGACATGGGAGGTCTGAAAGAAAATGTTTTTTTTATAAAGAAACTCATACTTTTTAAAAGTACACAGGGGCTTAATTTTAATTTTTTATTTATATTTTAATTCTTTTATATGTCGAAGAAATTTTGCCTTCAGTCTACGTCAAGGATGAGTTGGCAAGAATCTCATAATTATTTCGATTTTGAGATTGTTTGTTTGTTTGCTTTAAATTTCGCGCAAAGCTACACGAAGACTATCTGCGCTAGCCGTCCCTAATTTAGCAGTGTAAGACTAGAGGTAAGGCAGCTAGTCATCACCACCTACCGCCGACGCTTGGGCTACTCTTTTACAAACAAATAGTGGCATTGACCATCACAATATAAAGCCTCCACGGCTGAAAGGAGAGCATGTTTGGTACAATGAGGATTCGAACACGTGGCCCTCGGATTACTAGTCGAACGCCTTAATCCACCTGACCATGCCAGGCCTCGATTTTTAGACAAAAAACATTTAAGTATTTTTAATTTTTTGTCAGAAAATGTCGAAGAGATTTTGCTTTGAGTGTATTAAAAATACTTCGAGGATGAGTTGACAAGAATCTCACAATATTTTAGATCTTTAGAGAAAAAAAATCTATTTTTTTTTTCAGTTTATTACAATATATCACCAATGATAACATGATTTTCCAGAGTTTCACCTTCAGTTCGTATGATTAAATAACCACAGTAAATCTAACGTAAAATCGCTGCAGCAGTAACAAGAAGAGCACTTTGCTGTTTTGTTTAACTTTAGTGTGACTAGTTATGCAAATGAATGTACAACATTTGAAATGTTTTAAATTTTAAACATTTGATTTTTAGAGTTTAAATAAGTCTTTTAGTCCTCATAGATCATAAAACAAACTAGTGATAGCCGTTTATATACATATATGTTCTCAACTATGCTATAAGTAATTGCTTACTGAGCTATCTAAAAATTGCCTTAGCGCTTGGCTTCTTCATAAAATAGGAAAATCGACTTACAGAAGAACCTGAACCTTAGAATTTTCTAGAAGTCCCAATAATAACCTGAAGACAACAACATCGTAACTTGGGAGATTAACGTGAGTCCCAACACCAGGAACACCACTGTCACTTGGGATATTCGTGTGAGTTCCGACACCAGGAACATCACTGTCACTTGGGATATTCGTGTGAGTCCCAACACCAGGAACACCACTGTCACTTGGGAGATTCCTGTGAGTTCCAACACCAGGAACACCACTGTCACTTGGGAGATTCATATGAGTTCCAACACCAGGAACACCACTGTCACTTGGGAGATTCCTGTGAGTCCCAACACCAGGAACACCACTGTCACTTGGGAGATTCATGTGAGTCCCAACACTAGGAACACCACTGTCACTTGGGAGATTCCTGTGAGTCCCAACACCAGGAACACCACTGTCACTTGGGAGATTCATGTGAGTTCCAACACCAGGAACACCACTGTCACTTGGGAGATTCCTGTGAGTCCCAACACCAGGAACACCACTGTCACTTGGGAGATTCATGTGAGTTCCAACACCATGAACACCACTGTCACTTGGGAGATTCATGTGAGTCCCAACACTAGGAACACCACTGTCACTTGGGAGATTCATGTGAGTCTCAACACCAGGAATACCACTGTCACTTGGGAAATTGATGTGAGTTCCAACACCAGGAACACCACTGTCACTTGGGAGATTTATGTAAGTACCAACACCAGGAACACCACTGTCACTTGGGAGATCCATGTGAGTCCCAACACCAAGAACAGCACTGTCTGCCACGTTAATGAAACCAAATCAGTAACAACGAATTTACTGAAGTTATTTATTGACAAATAATATCACCAATAAACCGATCAGAATAAAAGTGGGCAGCTGTGTATCATGAAAATTAATAAAAATATTATAGTTATCAACAATAGGCTCTCTGTCGTTTTCTTTTTTTTTAGTTAACACGCGTATACCTGTGCCGTTATATCACGAGTAACAGAGATCTTAAAGGAAGTTATCTGTTCTTATTTTCTGGAGAATATCATGATATAATTCTCCATATAATGTGTTATCTCATAATAACACATACTTCATATTTTGTCAATTTAATTAATGTGCGGACAGTGGACTACTCGTCATCAGCTAACTTTGTAATGTTCCTCACACCTTCTGTAAAAACCAAAATACTAGCCATTAATAACGTGAGGCTCACAACAAAGGAGTCACATGAAATGTGATATTGTCAAACTTTCATTTTCCTATTAACACAATGAGTGAAACCACAGAATACAGGGAGCAGTGAGTCAACTGACAGCTTTCTTCTGTTTGTAAAGAAGTCTTAACCTCAGATCCAGACACAGAAAATAGGAAGTTTATGAAAATGTTCACAGTAAGCTATTGACAAACACAACAACACAATCACTTACTGAAAATCCAGTGGAATAATTTTGTTAAACCTATAATCAGACCTTGGTAACAGTAAAAAAAGGTTGATTTAAACCATCAACAACAAGGATTAACTGGGATGGTTCAGAGTTGGGACAAAGATGACAGTAATATCCAGAAGTACAAGTAGTAAGTTAATGTTAAAAAACGAACTAAGCTATAAACTTTAATCTGGTTATACAGATGTGAATTACAAAATATTCGTATCTTGCTACGAAATAAATATCCATAGTTTATTATAAAACATGTCTTTCTTTTGTTTTTGTTTTGATTTGTGACAATGAACAAAAATGTTATTTTAACATAGATATTTTAAAAACAACTTGGAAGAACTTTCAAAGAACTCTAAATAACTCGATGAATGTTTTGTGTTTCCAAATAAAGTTTTATTATTTATAAGTTTAACCGTTTATTGTTTACATAATGTATAATCATTAATGATTATCAACTTTTTAGAATATTTTTGCATAATTTAGATCGGTGTATTTCATCTTCGTTAAACTTTATATGTGTCTCATATGTTATTTGTTATTCTTTCAGTTGGGTTGGCTAAATAACTGTCTTAAAGTTGGTAATGTGGTGCCAACGATAAACCATAATAAAATATAAACAAATGATAATTCACGACTATGTATGTAATTGTGAATAATACGATAAAAGTTTTAACATAACATTGTCTAATCTAAATTTATAATTATTAGTTTTTGATAGCTCTTCTGTTGATGGCGCCCTCCGGCTTAAATGTTTAAAATATTCATATCAGTAAGGACAATAAATTCCTCGCTTCTAAGTTTTCATGTTAAGGCTTTACACTATAACATTTTCAATGTCTCAATTCAACATAAAATTGATACAAAATATTTATTGTGGTAAAATAAAACTTTTGAAGTAATTCACAGCAAAATTTCTCAAACCTTTTTCTGTCTTAGAAACAACTAAGCCGAACGTAGCTATGAACTCTAAATTATTAATTTCTGTGATATTTCTAAATAAGAAACTTCTGCAAAGGAAAAGTTATTTAAAACACAAAACAAACATAAAATCACGTCTTTTGTGTGTACAGCACGCAAGTTTTAAATTATATATGTTTAAACCTAGATATGTAATTAACCAAGAAAATATATACGCTCATTTTATTCTCCTGTTATTTTTAACTGCGTGAAGTCTTAAGAAAAAAAAATAAGTATTTGAAACTCTCACGATTATTATACTTAAGCACAAAATATTGAAAATATTATTTTCCCATTGAGGTTTAGAAAACTGTATTTTAAAGAAATCTCTTAAATACTAGTCAGTTCCCCTATTCGTTGGTAAAAGAGTAGCCCAACAGTTGGCGGTGGGTGGTGATGACTAGCTGCCTTCTCTCTAGTCTTACACTGCTAAATTAGGGACGGCTAACACAGATATGCCTTGAGAAGCTTTGCGCAAAATTAAAAACAAAACAGTCCTTCAAATATTAAATAAATTATTATTAAACAAACTTTCAAGTTTCAAATCGAAACACTTTTTTCACTAATTCTTAGCTCACCAGAGGGATTACTATATTTGAGAATGTTCGATTTAGGTCACATTCGAAAAAATGTGTGTATAAAAAAGTTCCATAAACTACAAAAAGTTCAGATATAACATAAAAGTAACAAAGACTAGTGAGGTCATCAGTTCGGCCTGAGAACCGTGAGGACTTGGACTTGTTTTTCTTGTGATCTCTAAATTATGAAACTGAAAACAATCTCAATAAGTGTTACCAATTAGTTAAATATCAGTTGTCATGTGTTCACATATTTCTGGAATTTTTCCATCATAAGCTTGGTTCTTAATGTGCGTTATTCAGACTACTTCGATTTGTACAACAGATTGACATATTTAACACATTTTTTTTTATACAGACCCATAGATCAAGGACCAATTAAAGGCTGAGTTAGTTAACCTGTTCAATGCCGTAGACGAGATAACTCGACCAAGCCGATCGGTAACATAGTGCCACGGACGAGTTAATTCGTTCTCAATAATACCTAACTTCAACGCTAGATGTCAGCACCTTACATGCATTTGACCTACTTAAAATTGTTTCACTTTCGATCCAAAATGGCGTCACAAAAAAGTTACAAAATGAAAAACCCGGCATAGGCACTGCCGTAGCAGCTGAAATACTTGGCAGTCAACAGGTTAATCTCAGTGTTAGTCCTTTTTTTTACATTTCACTATGTGTACGTTTTCTCTAAATTACAGCTTAATGCATTAGTACAATCCAAGTCACTGTTGTCAGACATGGCAAATGAGAGAGTTAAATCAGGAAACGATACAGCAAATCAAGTACAATAACAATAAACCATTGTTAACGGAACTTTATTTAAACAATAATTAGCCTACGTGGATTTTCTGACCGAAAATACAATGTAAGCATAATTTTACCTTCTAACTACGTTTTCCTTACAGTATAATAATGCCATACATAATTCAAATATACTTTAATGTACCAAACTTTAATTAAAATCACAATACATAAACAAGTTCATAGAGCTTTTTATATATAAGACGATGATCACGTGGTCGTGAAGGGAAGAAATCATTCCTTTTTGGAAAACATTGTTTTCAATAGCAGCCCGTCCTAAGATCAAGTTATGTTTTTCCTTATATGTTTGATAAAGTCTTAACTCAAAAGAAAAATCATGTTTTAAAGACAAATTATTTTAGAAGATCTTTCTATTTCACTTTTACTGTAATTATTTTTTTACTGAGACAACAACTGGACTCTCACGTAAACCTTAAGCTTTAATATGTTCGTAAGCTTTTTCAATCTCTTCTTTCTCACGAGTAATTTCTTTGATCAATTCAGTTATACGATCTTGTAATTCACTTTTACTGTCTTCTTCAATATCCTGAGATGCAAAGATCTTGTTCGCCACATCAAGAGCTGTGGCCACAGTTTCAAGCTTGATACAAACAGGAGGTAAAGAGCTAGTTGTAATATTAGGGCCTGAGGATCGTAGCTTAGAAACCTCTCTACCTTCATCCAAATTTGGGGAGATCGGACTTGAAGGTGACTTAAGGTCAACCTGGTCACAAGCTGCTTTCGTTGGTGAACTCATAAAAGCCTTTCTTAAAACTTCGTCAGCACTCTCAAACGTTACTTCTTCAAGACTGGCTAAGTTCTGTAAAAATTCCACTGCTTTCCCTAACGGTCCTACAAGTGAGTTATCACCATTTAAACCATTCTCAACAATATCTATAAACTCTTCTGCTTCTTTCACCAGTTTCTCACGGTTTTCGTCACATCGTTCGTAGGTTTCCATGTTTTTTAAAAGCTGGTCTGTTTGTTGTTTGTCTTTTTCCAGAATCCTTTTGACTTCTTTACATTTTGTTTTATCGATGCCTGATCCTGCAGTGTTTGATCCTAGAGCAATGGGTTCGCCAGCAACTTTTAATATAGAGTCATCGTCACCTTCAGTTAAATCTAAGGAGACGTCATTAGTAACAGGGGCTGTGTTCCCTCCGACATTAGACACATGTCTACGTATTTTACGAATCTTACTAAGAGAAGCAGCAGTTTTTGAGATTTTCACATTAATCTTAATATCTAACTTTTTGAGAGACTTAAAAGATTCTTCTCGTGACGAAATCAAAACTGAAAAATTTTCGATGAGTTGCGCACGCGCTGTTTCATCTTCCACGATGTGCTTCCTCAGCTGATCGTGAAATGTTTTCATATCTTTAAGTATGTTTTGACAATCAGAACAGCTTTCTTGGAGGTTTTCATTTTTGAAATGTTCCTGTAAAAAGTCAGATTAAACGATTGTTACTTTACCTAGTTGATTCCAATACCATTAGCTACCTTATTTCAAGTTAATTATCTTAACTATAGCATAAAACAGAATTTAACGGTCTATACAGTTCTGTCATTGTGGCTAATACCATTGTAGTGAACTACGAATTGAGGTTTGGCGGTTCGTGTTCTTTGAAAACAAAATAAAATGAAAAATAAAACGGTAGATACTTTGAAGCCATTGAAGCGTTATAATTGTGACTGTCAAGTCTCACTGTTCTTTCTGACTAAAGTTTGCAACAAATGGCAAAAGGTATTGTTAACTAGTTCGCTACTCTATAGTCTATCACCTCAAACTTATAGATGGCTGGTGCAGAAAGCCTTCGAATAGAAATTCGTAAAATTTAACAACAGCAGACATGTATGTATTACCACATTAGCTGTAGGAACCTTTTCTAAACATAAAACAGATAACATCACGCTGTTAATGTGTGATGACTGTTCTTAACCGTATGAGTGTAATTAAACTGTCTCATTGTTCCAAAACGTACGTTGTATTGTGTAAAATGTTTGATATCCTTTTACCAGACTGTTTGACTCAATGTTACTTTCTAGGCCTACTTAAATAAAGACATGAATTTGTTTTAGGGAGATAAATAGAGTTGATTTTTTAAAATTCGATAAAATGAATCGTCTCACATTGCACATTTGTATTATATATTTGGTTGTAATTTTGCTCCTTATTGGAATAATTCAGTACAATCTCATATTGATTTTATAATAATAAATAAAATTAATGTCACCCATATAAATTATTATAATTAAAGTTTCATTATATTCATGTAATTACACGAGAACATATTATATGATCATTAATTATGTCAAGTAAAGACAAATTAACACACATATTACAAGTGTAAGTTTATCTAGTAATTTATCAAATCTTTAGATTATGTGCTACTTCATATTATTGTTGATGCTATCAACTTAACCTTAATGTTGTAGGTCCTGTCCTTATAAACGTTATTTTATTGTTTTTATTAATGGTCAGGGAATGAGAAAAATAATAGAAAGTCCAGTCTCTTTGTGTAGCTTGCGTTCACTGATAGGCCTAATAATGCCTTATTATAATCATCTCTAAGAACTGCGACACATTTATTATCATGTGGCAGGATGTAGTAGCAAGTCATATACACTCATTATAAGCTTTTTCATCTCTAAGAACTGCGACACATTTAATATCATGTGGCAGGGATGTAGTAGTAAGTCATATACACTCATTACAAGATTTTTCATCTCTAAGAACTGCGAATCATTTATTATCATATGGCAGGGATGCAGTAGTAAGTCATATACACTCATTATAAGCTTTTGCATCTCTAAGAACTGCGACACATTTATTATCATATGGCAGGGATGTAGTAGTAAGTCATATACACTCATTGTAAGCTTTTTCATCTCTAAGAACTGCGACACATTTATTATCATATGGCAGGATGTAGTAGTAAGTCATATACACTCATTATAAGCTTTTTCATCTCTAAGAACTGCGACACATTTATTATCATATGGCAGGATGTAGTAGTAAGTCATATACACTCATTATAAGCTTTTGCATCTCTAAGAACTGCGACACATTTATTATCATATGGCAGGGATGTAGTAGTAAGTCATATACACTCATTGTAAGCTTTTCATCTCTAAGAACTGCGACACATTTATTACCATATGGCAGGATGTAGTAGTAAGTCATATACACTCATTGTAAGCTTTTTCATCTCTAAGAACTGCGACACATTTATTACCATATGGCAGGATGTAGTAGTAAGTCATATACACTCATTATAAGCTTTTTCATCTCTATGAACTGCGACACTTCTATAAAACTATTTAAACGTGAAATCAAGAAGAAATACATTAGCAGGAGTAAAGCTGAAAGCTTATAATAATATACAATAATTAAACAGTCCAGTATAAGTTGCATGCGCGGGGGGAAGTTTTAAGATTAAGAGTAGGAAAATAGGGAAGACTTTAACATTTATGTACGGGATGGAGGTGTAGCTGTATGTGTCTGAAGAATGGATCTGTCATCACTCACGGCCCCATATCAAACAACACTCTCTATTGTTTGTGTTTTTTTAATTTGGCGCAAAGCTACACGAGGGCTATCTGCGCTAGCCATTCCTAATTTAGCAGTGTAACACTAGTCATCTCCACCCATCGCCAACTCTTGGTCTACGCTTTTACAAACGAATAGTGGAATTGACCGTTACATTATAATACCCCCACGGTTTAAAAGGCGAGCATGTTTGGTTGACAGGGATTCAAACCCGTGACCCTCATATTACAAGTCGAGCGCCCTAACAACCTGGCCATGCCGGGTCAACACTGTTTATGTTCTAAAGTTTTGTGTCTAGAGTTCATCATTTATTTATAAACATTTAAAATATCAGTACCGTCACCCTGCTGATTGCACCCGACACCCACGTTTTTGTACCCTCGCTAAATCTTATGCCCATTACTACTGGAGTCAAATGGTCTATCAGTTTTGATAACACCATTCACCTCAAAATATCTTTGGTACTAGAGGTGTTTGGTTGGTATCTTACGTTACGGAAAAAGTTTAACCCATTTATGTTTAACCTCTAAGTCATTGTGACGTCCCACACGGCCACCAAATTTTTTCAGAGCTCTACATATCTGTTCTACTGTGTGATAAACCTATAACGGTCATTTAATTGTTCTAAATATACAGCACAGCTTTGATCTTTCATGAACTTTGTGTGTTCAAACACAAAATACCACAACATATCACTTCCTATCCGCAGCACGTGGTTTTCTTCTTAATAAAGTTAAATGACTATTTGAATCTTACAAAAAGTAGCTGGGATTTTGTTTTATGTAATGAAAATGTAGCGATGTTAAACCACTTAAATGCTTAACAAGATACAGGTGCAAATAAAGTAATTTACAACAACTGAGGAATTTTATTAATGACATAATTTCTCACTAATTTCGAAACTTTAATATAACTAGTGTTGGGTACACGTGGCAATAGTTTAAGGTAACAAGAGCTGAAGTCAACAGTTGTCAATACACTAAACAGGTAATTATTACCTTAAACAAGTTTCTAAATAATTATAGTGTAGACGTGAAAGTTTTTAAAAGGTTAAATTAAAACGTAAGTACTTGATCACAAGCAACATCTGTTAAACTTTCAAAAATAGGAATAATTTTTGTGTTTAAAATTCAAACTACGTTTGTTAAAAATTAGACTAGGTTTATGGGCTCTATCCAAGAGTGTTGCAGTGTTGAACATTATAGTAACTCTGGTGTCAATAATGTCTTGCAGTGTTGACCATTATATTAACCCTGGTGTCAACTAGGTCTTGCAGTGTTGAACATTATATTAGCCCTGGTGTCAACCAAGCCTTGCAATGTTGAACATTATATTAACCCTGATGTCGACCAAGTCTTGCATTGTTGAACATGATATTAACCCTGGTGTCAACCAAGTCTTGCAGTGTTGACCATTATATTAACCCTGGTGTCGACCAAGTCTTGCAATGTTGACCATTATATTAACCCTGGTGTCAATAAAGTCTTGCAGTGTTGACCTTTATATTAACCCTGGTGTCAACCAAGTCTTGCAGTGTTGAACATTATATTAGCCCTGGTGTCAACCAAGTCTTGCAGTGTTGACCATTATATTAACTCTGGTGTCAACTAGATCTTTCAGTGTTGAACATTATATTAACCCTGATGTCGACCAAGTCTTGCAATGTTGAACATTATATTAGCCCTGGTGTCAACAGAAACATTCTTATACAAGAGTCGAATCTCTAAGAACTAAAATTAAACAAATACTGTTTCAAGGGGAGAGGTGCAATCGAAATAATTTTTCAAGGTGATGGTTTACATTTAAACTAATTATAGATAATTAAATATTCTTATTTATAGGAATTGATAGTTACCTACTGTTGTTTTAACAAATGATTTATACGTTTCAATCATTATTCTGTTTTATCCGTTTTGAAGGAAACGGACATGGATTCAATAGCGTGTTTCAGATAATACTGAAAACAATTTTTCTCGTAAGAAAATACGAAAGGACCGAAGAGTTATTGTAATACTTGAAAGTATAATAATCCTAATACTGTAGTCTTATGACGAATACAATTGGAAGAATTATTATTTGATATTCAGATAACGTGCGAGCTGAGCCTTATATTGAATATGTATAATACTAACAGAAAACTAACGAGCTGTGTTTAACAGCGTACAAGCACCAATCAGATAGTGAGTATTTTCAACACTGATATAAAACTAAATACCTGATGATCGTCGCTTGTGGAACGTGACACTGAAAATGTTATCATTCGAGGCGTAAGATCGGCCATGTTGAGACAAGTTTCCTCTTTCTCTGTGTAGCCAGTATTTAGAGAGAGTGACTGGCTGTACCTACCTGTAGTTTGGCTTTAAGTGTGATCCCAGAAGTAAACCAGGAAATTTCTTAACTTAAAGATATCTTCGCTAACGGTGATTGGTTTTAGTCAAACATAAGGTAAGGAAACTAACGAATCACAGACAAAGAAACTATACGAAGATTATTGTTAAGATAACGATAGTGTTTTTATGTTTCTTATAAACAAATGTTGAATCCTAGAAATCTGAAGTGATTTAGAGATGTGTGTCTCAGACGGAATTATTGATCGTTGAACTAATGTCTTAGCTCCGTGCAAGTTAAGACACTTCTGGGACATTGTTTGTGACAAGCTATTACTTGGCAGGTGAAATGGTGCTTTGTCATGTCCTTACAGACCAATTAGAGAGAGCAGATAGAATACCAAGTTAGAATGTTACAATAGAACAAAGTGAGCAGCTAAATCAAACAACACTAGAAAGTTATTCGTGTGGCTACATTAACAGGGTAGCAATATACTGGGCTACATTAATATGGTAACAATATATTGGGCTACATTAATAGGGTAACAATATATTGGGCTACATTAATAAGGTAACAACATATTGGATAATAAGATACATATTCTTTATCAATAAAATAAAACGGTGCAGTGTACCACGTTGAAACAAGCTAAGCCAGTGAACATTTTGGAGGTTCACGAGGGACAGTAGGTAAGTAGATATATGGTCTGAATGACTCATCATGCAATGGACCATGTCCAAACCATCTGAACCAAGCGACAACAGAGAAAGGCCTGGGACACTTTTATATTAAATACACAGTGTTATAGCACACAATTAGCACGTGAAACTATTTCATTTTTATGAAGACCTTCGTGTATAAATTACACGAGTCTTCTGGTGGGAAAACGGTAAGTTAAAGATCTTACAACGTCAAAATTCAGGGCTCGGTTCCTAGCGATAGACATAGCAGATAACCCAATGTGGCTTTTCTCCAAACAAAACAAACAAAATTACACAACTTCCTATAAACAGTGTTAACATTTGTATCCTGACTGGAAAACAATGTTGAGAGACATTTTTATTTTATCTATTTCCTCTACTAGGGGACGTTGTAAATAAAGACTACTATATCCACCAATCTTTCATTTCATAAAAATGTTTGCATATGGTAAAAGATTAGAAACAGTAAGAAAAAATACCAAGTGGATGATTTAATCACAAATATAAACTTAAGCACTTCAACGAATACCAAGTGGATGGTCTAATCACAAATATAAACTTAAGCACTTCAACGAATCCCAAGTGGATGGTCTAATCACAAATATAAACTTAAGCACTTCAACGAATACCAAGTGGATGGTCTAATCACAAATATAAACTTAAGCACTTCAACGAATACCAAGTAGATGGTCTAATCACAAATATTAACCCCAGAACCTTAACGAATACCAAGTGGATGGTCTAATCACAAATATAAACTTAAGCACTTCAACGAATACCAAGTGGATGGTCTAATCACATATATAAACTTAAGCACTTCAACGAATACCAAGTGGATGGTCCAATCACAAATATAAACTTAAGCACTTCAACGAATACCAAGTGGATGGTCTAATCACATATATAAACTTAAGCACTTCAACGAATCCCAAGTGGATGGTTTAATCACAAATATAAACTTAAGCACTTCAACGAATACCAAGTGGATGGTCTAATCACAAATATTAACCCCAGAACCTTAACGAATACCAAGTGGATGGTCTAATCACAAATATAAACTTAAGCACTTCAACGAATCCCAAGTGGATGGTCTAATCACAAATATAAACTTAAGCACTTCAACGAATCCCAAGTGGATGGTCTAATCACATATATAAACTTAAGCACTTCAACGAATACCAAGTGGATGGTTTAATCACAAATATAAACTTAAGCACTTCAACGAATACCAAGTGGATGGTCTAATCACAAATATTAACCCCAGAACCTTAACGAATACCAAGTGGATGGTCTAATCACAAATATAAACTTAAGCACTTCAACGAATACCAAGTGGATGGTCTAATCACATATATAAACTTAAGCACTTCAACGAATACCAAGTGGATGGTCCAATCACAAATATAAACTTAAGCACTACAACGAATACCAAGTGGATGGTCTAATCACAAATATAAACTTAAGCACTTCAAAGAATACCAAGTGGATGGTCTAATCACAAATATTAACCCCAGAACCTTATCGAATACCAAGTGGATGGTCTAATCACAAATATTAGCCCCAGAACCTTAACGAATACCAAGTGGATGGTCTAATCACATATATAAACTTCAACGAATAACAAGTAGATGGTCTAATCACAAATATAAACATAAGCACTTCAGCAAATACCAAGTGGATGGTCTAATCACATATATAAACTTAAGCATTTCAACGAATACCAAGTAGATGGTCTAATCACAAATATTAACCCCAGAACCTTAACGAATACCAAGTTGATGGTCTAATCACAAATATAAACATAAGCTCTTCAGCAAATACCAAGTGGATGGTCTAGTCACAAATATAAACATAAGCACTACAACGAATACCAAGTGGATGGTCTAATCACAAATATAAACGTAAGCACTTCAACGAATACCAAGTGGATGGTCTAATCACAAATATAAACTTAAGCATTTCAACGAATACCAAGTGGATGGTCTAATCACATATATAAACTTAAGCACTTCAACGAATACCAAGTGGATGGTCTAATCACAAATATAAACATAAGCACTTCAGCAAATACCAAGTGGATGGTCTAATCACATATATAAACTTAAGCACTTCAACGAATCCCAAGTGGATTGTTTAATCACAAATATAAACTTAAGCACTTCAACGAATACCAAGTGGATGGTCTAATCACAAATATAAACTTAAGCACTTCAACGAATCCCAAGTGGATGGTCTAATCACATATATAAACTTAAGCACTTCAACGAATACCAAGTGGATGGTTTAATCACAAATATAAACTTAAGCACTTCAACGAATACCAAGTGGATGGTCTAATCACAAATATAAACTTAAGCACTTCAACGAATCCCAAGTGGATGGTCTAATCACAAATATAAACTTAAGCACTTCAACGAATCCCAAGTGGATGGTCTAATCACATATATAAACTTAAGCACTTCAACGAATACCAAGTGGATGGTTTAATCACAAATATAAACTTAAGCACTTCAACGAATACCAAGTGGATGGTCTAATCACAAATATTAACCCCAGAACCTTAACGAATACCAAGTGGATGGTCTAATCACAAATATAAACTTAAGCACTTCAACGAATACCAAGTGGATGGTCTAATCACATATATAAACTTAAGCACTTCAACGAATACCAAGTGGATGGTCCAATCACAAATATAAACTTAAGCACTACAACGAATACCAAGTGGATGGTCTAATCACAAATATAAACTTAAGCACTTCAAAGAATACCAAGTGGATGGTCTAATCACAAATATTAACCCCAGAACCTTATCGAATACCAAGTGGATGGTCTAATCACAAATATTAGCCCCAGAACCTTAACGAATACCAAGTGGATGGTCTAATCACATATATAAACTTCAACGAATAACAAGTAGATGGTCTAATCACAAATATAAACATAAGCACTTCAGCAAATACCAAGTGGATGGTCTAATCACATATATAAACTTAAGCATTTCAACGAATACCAAGTAGATGGTCTAATCACAAATATTAACCCCAGAACCTTAACGAATACCAAGTTGATGGTCTAATCACAAATATAAACATAAGCTCTTCAGCAAATACCAAGTGGATGGTCTAGTCACAAATATAAACATAAGCACTACAACGAATACCAAGTGGATGGTCTAATCACAAATATAAACTTAAGCATTTCAACGAATACCAAGTGGATGGTCTAATCACATATATAAACTTAAGCACTTCAACGAATACCAAGTGGATGGTTTAATCACAAATATAAACTTAAGCACTTCAACGAATACCAAGTGGATGGTCTAATCACAAATATTAGCCCCAGAACCTTAACGAATACCAAGTGGATGGTCTAATCACATATATAAACTTCAACGAATAACAAGTAGATGGTCTAATCACAAATATAAACATAAGCACTTCAGCAAATACCAAGTGGATGGTCTAATCACATATATAAACTTAAGCATTTCAACGAATACCAAGTAGATGGTCTAATCACAAATATTAACCCCAGAACCTTAACGAATACCAAGTTGATGGTCTAATCACAAATATAAACATAAGCTCTTCAGCAAATACCAAGTGGATGGTCTAGTCACAAATATAAACATAAGCACTACAACGAATACCAAGTGGATGGTCTAATCACAAATATAAACGTAAGCACTTCAACGAATACCAAGTGGATGGTCTAATCACAAATATAAACTTAAGCATTTCAACGAATACCAAGTGGATGGTCTAATCACATATATAAACTTAAGCACTTCAACGAATACCAAGTGGATGGTTTAATCACAAATATAAACTTAAGCACTTCAACGAATACCAAGTGGATGGTCTAATCACAAATATTAACCCCAGAACCTTAACGAATACCAAGTGGATGGTCTAATCACAAATATAAACTTAAGCACTTCAACGAATACCAAGTGGATGGTCTAATCACATATATAAACTTAAGCACTTCAACGAATACCAAGTGGATGGTCCAATCACAAATATAAACTTAAGCACTACAACGAATACCAAGTGGATGGTTTAATCACAAATATAAACTTAAGCACTTCAAAGAATACCAAGTGGATGGTCTAATCACAAATATTAACCCCAGAACCTTATCGAATACCAAGTGGATGGTCTAATCACAAATATTAGCCCCAGAACCTTAACGAATACCAAGTGGATGGTCTAATCACATATATAAACTTCAACGAATAACAAGTAGATGGTCTAATCACAAATATAAACATAAGCACTTCAGCAAATACCAAGTGGATGGTCTAATCACATATATAAACTTAAGCATTTCAACGAATACTAAGTAGATGGTCTAATCACAAATATTAACCCCAGAACCTTAACGAATACCAAGTTGATGGTCTAATCACAAATATAAACATAAGCTCTTCAGCAAATACCAAGTGGATGGTCTAGTCACAAATATAAACATAAGCACTACAACGAATACCAAGTGGATGGTCTAATCACAAATATAAACGTAAGCACTTCAACGAATACCAAGTGGATGGTCTAATCACAAATATAAACTTAAGCATTTCAACGAATACCAAGTGGATGGTCTAATCACATATATAAACTTAAGCACTTCAACGAATACCAAGTAGATGGTCTAATCACAAATATTAACCCCAGAACCTTAACGAATACCAAGTGGATGGTCTAATCACATATATAAACTTAAGCACTTCAACGAATACCAAGTGGATGGTCCAATCACAAATATAAACTTAAGCACTTCAACGAATACCAAGTGGATGGTCTAATCACATATATAAACTTAAGCACTTCAACGAATCCCAAGTGGATTGTTTAATCACAAATATAAACTTAAGCACTTCAACGAATACCAAGTGGATGGTCTAATCACAAATATTAACCCCAGAACCTTAACGAATACCAAGTGGATGGTCTAATCACAAATATAAACTTAAGCACTTCAACGAATCCCAAGTGGATGGTCTAATCACAAATATAAACTTAAGCACTTCAACGAATCCCAAGTGGATGGTCTAATCACATATATAAACTTAAGCACTTCAACGAATACCAAGTGGATGGTTTAATCACAAATATAAACTTAAGCACTTCAACGAATACCAAGTGGATGGTCTAATCACAAATATTAACCCCAGAACCTTAACGAATACCAAGTGGATGGTCTAATCACAAATATAAACTTAAGCACTTCAACGAATACCAAGTGGATGGTCTAATCACATATATAAACTTAAGCACTTCAACGAATACCAAGTGGATGGTCCAATCACAAATATAAACTTAAGCACTACAACGAATACCAAGTGGATGGTCTAATCACAAATATAAACTTAAGCACTTCAAAGAATACCAAGTGGATGGTCTAATCACAAATATTAACCCCAGAACCTTATCGAATACCAAGTGGATGGTCTAATCACAAATATTAGCCCCAGAACCTTAACGAATACCAAGTGGATGGTCTAATCACATATATAAACTTCAACGAATAACAAGTAGATGGTCTAATCACAAATATAAACATAAGCACTTCAGCAAATACCAAGTGGATGGTCTAATCACATATATAAACTTAAGCATTTCAACGAATACCAAGTAGATGGTCTAATCACAAATATTAACCCCAGAACCTTAACGAATACCAAGTTGATGGTCTAATCACAAATATAAACATAAGCTCTTCAGCAAATACCAAGTGGATGGTCTAGTCACAAATATAAACATAAGCACTACAACGAATACCAAGTGGATGGTCTAATCACAAATATAAACGTAAGCACTTCAACGAATACCAAGTGGATGGTCTAATCACAAATATAAACTTAAGCATTTCAACGAATACCAAGTGGATGGTCTAATCACATATATAAACTTAAGCACTTCAACGAATACCAAGTGGATGGTCTAATCACAAATATAAACATAAGCACTTCAGCAAATACCAAGTGGATGGTCTAATCACATATATAAACTTAAGCATTTCAACGAATACCAAGTAGATGGTCTAATCACAAATATTAACCCCAGAACCTTAACGAATACCAAGTTGATGGTCTAATCACAAATATAAACATAAGCACTTCAGCAAATACCAAGTGGATGGTCTAATCACAAATATAAACATAAGCACTACAACGAATCCCAAGTGGATGGTCTAATCACAAATATAAACTTAAGCACTTCAACGAATACCAAGTGGATGGTCTAATCTCAAATATAAACATAAGCACTTCAGCAAATACCAAGTGGATGGTCTAATCACAAATATAAACATAAGCACTACAACGAATCTTATGTGGATGGTCTAATCACAAATATAAACTTAAGCACTTCAACGAATACTTACTGCTATTCCAGATATAGTATCAGTGTAGCATGAGTAAAAATAAGTTATGGATGTCCTTCAATAGATGGCAGCCCTTCAAACCTTATCGTCTTTATAAATACAGTTATGGATGTCCTTCACTAGATAGCAGCCCTTCAAACCTTATCGTCTTTATAAATACTCGTAACTCTGATGTGTATGTGTTTTTCTTATAGAAAAGCCACATCAGGCTATCTGCTAAGTCCACCGAGGAGAATCGAAACCCTAATTTTAGCGTTGTAAATCCGTAGAGTTAGTGATGTACTAGCGGGAGGCAACTCTGACGTGAGTTTAAAATGTTTTGTTCAGATAACGCAAGTGATATTAATAGCTAAACTATAACAGATATACTTGATATTAATACGTACCTGTAACAAGTATTGGATTGTTGTTCCTCGAAACAACAACCCTCGAGTTTCTGGATATTATATAGATCTGTATTACAGATGGTTCATACAAAAACCTCTGTTAATTCACGCCATGAAATATTTATTGAGAACGTGACAAGATTATAATGTATTTTTTTAGAGCAGATTGCTCTAAAATTTTGTTTCCTCCTCACAAAACGTCTAAACAAAATTCCTCATTGCTGTGAATCTAGCTTTAAAAATCATTCACAACATAACAAATATTGTTATAGCAGGTGATAGTTGTTTTGACCGCAACTGTGTTTGTTGTGTCCAAGCCAGCTTTATGTGATCAGAATACTAGTATCGTATATTCTACTACTTGTTGGAAATACGTATGAGAAGTGTTTTGAAACGTATTGTGTTTGCTGCAGCTAATAGAAATATACCAATATAATTAGTATCTTGAAGCAAGATAAAAATCTATCACTATGAGAACGAAGCAATAAGGATTTATCTGTTTGGACTTCCTTGTATTTACATATTAACGAGATTCCTGTGACAGTCTTGACCGTTTTAAAACTATAACACTTCTTCCCCGCTCAAAAACGGAAGTCCTCTCCGTTTTGACACTGACCATAAAGTACGGATGAAGGAAAGACTCAGTCACTTATTATTAATGTTAGTTCTTTTCTTTATTTCTAAGTTTTGAGCTCACTTTAATTGAATATTTCTAGTGCAACTTAACGTACAGTTATTAGACATAGTAATTAAATGACTTTAGTTGGTTAGTTCTAGTGCAATCTAACGTACAGTTATTAGACATGGTAAATAAGTGACTTTAGTTGGTTAGTTCTAGTGCAATCTAACGTACAGTTATTAGACATGGTAAATAAGTGACTTTAGTTGGTTAGTTCTAGTGCAATCTAACGTACAGTTATTAGACATGGTAAATAAGTGACTTTAGTCGGTTAGTTCTAGTGCAATCTAACGTACAGTTATTAGACATGGTAAATAAGTGACTTTAGTTGGTTAGTTCTAGTGCAATCTAACGTACAGTTATTAGACATGGTAAATAAGTGACTTTAGTTGGTTAGTTTTAGTGCAATCTAACGTACAGTTATTAGACATGGTAAATAAGTGACTTTAGTTGGTTAGTTCTAGTGCAATCTAACGTACAGTTATTAGACATGGTAAATAAGTGACTTTAGTTGGTTAGTTCTAGTGCAATCTAACGTACAGTTATTAGACATGGTAAATAAGTGACTTTACTTGGTTAGTTTTAGTAATATCTAACGTACACTTACTTATTAGGCATGGTAAATAAGTGACTTTACTTGGTTATTATTAGTAATATCTAACGTACCTTTAATAGACATGGCAAATAAATAGCTTTAATTGGTTAGTTCTGGTAATATCTAACGTATAGTTGTCAGACATGGTAAATAAGTGACTTTAGTTGGTTAGTTCTAGTGCAATCTAACGTACGGTTATTAGACATGGTAAATAAGTGACTTTAGTCGGTTAGTTCTAGTGCAATCTAACGTACGGTTATTAGACATGGTAAATAAGTGACTTTAGTCGGTTAGTTCTAGTGCAATCTAACGTACAGTTATTAGACATGGTAAATAAGTGACTTTAGTTGGTTAGTTCTAGTGCAATCTAACGTACAGTTATTAGACATGGTAAATAAGTGACTTTAGTTGGTTAGTTTTAGTGCAATCTAACGTACAGTTATTAGACATGGTAAATAAGTGACTTTAGTTGGTTAGTTCTAGTGCAATCTAACGTACGGTTATTAGACATGGTAAATAAGTGACTTTAGTCGGTTAGTTCTAGTGCAATCTAACGTACAGTTATTAGACATGGTAAATAAGTGACTTTAGTTGGTTAGTTCTAGTGCAATCTAACGTACAGTTATTAGACATGGTAAATAAGTGACTTTAGTTGGTTAGTTTTAGTGCAATCTAACGTACAGTTATTAGACATGGTAAATAAGTGACTTTAGTTGGTTAGTTCTAGTGCAATCTAACGTACAGTTATTAGACATGGTAAATAAGTGACTTTACTTGGTTAGTTCTAGTGCAATCTAACGTACAGTTATTAGACATGGTAAATAAGTGACTTTACTTGGTTAGTTTTAGTAATATCTAACGTACACTTACTTATTAGACATGGTAAATAAGTGACTTTAGTTGGTTAGTTTTAGTGCAATCTAACGTACGGTTATAAGACATGGTAAATAAGTGACTTTAGTTGGTTAGTTCTAGTGCAATCTAACGTACAGTTATTAGACATGGTAAATAAGTGACTTTAGTTGGTTAGTTCTAGTGCAATCTAACGTAGAGTTATTAGACATGGTAAATAAGTGACTTTAGTTGGTTAGGTTTAGTGCAATCTAACGTACAGTTATTAGACATGGTAAATAAGTGACTTTAGTTGGTTAGTTCTAGTGCAATCTAACGTACAGTTATTAGACATGGTAAATAAGTGACTTTAGTTGGTCAGTTCTAGTGCAATCTAACGTACAGTTATTAGACATGGTAAATAAGTGACTTTAGTTGGTTAGTTCTAGTGCAATCTAACGTACAGTTATTAGACATGGTAAATAAGTGACTTTACTTGGTTATTATTAGTAATATCTAACGTACCTTTAATAGACATGGCAAATAAATAGCTTTAATTGGTTAGTTCTGGTAATATCTAACTAATAGTTGTCAGACATGGTAAATAAGTGACTTTACTTGGTTATTATTAGTAATATCTAACGTACCTTTAATAGACATGGCAAATAAATAGCTTTAATTGGTTAGTTCTGGTAATATCTAACGTATAGTTGTCAGACATGGTAAATAAGTGACTTTAGTTGGTTAGCTCTAGTAAGATCTAATGTACAGTTATCAGACATGGTAAATAAGAGAGCTAAATATGGTAAACGATACACATAACCAACTGTAATAACAATAGGCTATTGTAAAGTGATATTTATTCCAACAATAATTAGTCTACAATACCTTCTGACTTGGAAAATAATTAAATATAATCTTACACAAAATATTCTAATTCTCACTTTTTATCTATAACCACGTTCTCCTCACAGTGTAATATCGTGATATGGAATTAATATACAGTTTATTTTTCAAACTTCGATTAGAATAAAAAAAACACGTTTATATAACCGGAAATAAATTGTATGGAGAATAGAATTTGTTTGGTCTTTCTTTTTTTACTAAAGTCCAGGTCGCTTGAAATGTGGCGGAAATCTCGTAACCCTAAAGGTAAGAAATATTTTATTTTTCAAAGACAGCGTTTCCTGTCACAATCCTCTAAGTAGCCAAGAAATGTTTTTTTCTGAAGATTTTAAGAAGTCGTAATTCAAAAGAAAATTCATGTTTGAAAATTAAATTATTTTAGCCAATATATATATACACTGTAACTTTCTTTTGCTACTAAGATGTAATGGTACATCTGGACACTGTCATCAAGCTATAATATGTTCATGGACCTTTACAGTCTCTTCGTTTTCAAGAGTAATTTCTTGGATCAGTTTATCTATACGACCTTGAAACTAATTATTACTTTCGTCGTCAACATTGTCAGATGCAAAAAATCTTGCTGACTAGGTCAAACTGTCAAAGGTAACTCCTCCAAGATGGGCTAAAGTAACACTGTCAAAGGTTACTTCTCCAAGATGGGCTACATTGACACTGTCAAAGGACACTCCTCCAAGATGGGCTAAATTAACACTGTCAAAGGTAACTCCTCCTAGATGGGCTAAATTAACACTGTCAAGGTTACTTCTCCAAGATGGGCTACATTGACACTGTCAAAGGTAACTCCTCCAAGATGGGCTAAATTAACACTGTCAAGGTTACTTCTCCAAGATGGGCTACATTGACACTGTCAAAGGTAACTCCTCCAAGATGGGCTAAATTAACACTGTCAAAGGTAACTCCTCCTAGATGGGCTAAATTAACACTGTCAAAGGTTACTTCTCCAAGATGGGCTACATTGACACTGTCAAAGGTAACTCCTCCAAGATGGGCTAAATTAACACTGTCAAAGGTTACTTCTCCAAGATGGGCTACATTGACACTGTCAAAGGTAACTCCTCCAAGATGGGCTAAATTAACACTGTCAAAGGTTACTTCTCCAAGATGGGCTAAATTAACACTGTCAAAGGTTACTTCTCCAAGATAGGCTAAATTAACACTGTCAAAGGTTACTTCTCCAAGATGGGCTAAATTATCACTGTCAAAGGTTACTTCTCCAAGATGGGCTAAATTATCACTGTCAAAGGTTACTCCTTGAAGATGGGCTAAATTAACACTGTCAAAGGCTACTTCTCCAAGATGGGTTAAACTCTGTCAAATTTATACTGCTTAGAGGAGTTTGTTCTGGGATTCTTTTCTGTCCAAATTCACGGCCAGTGTTTATATAACTGAATCCTTGGAATCTTAAAGAAAAAAGAATCATTCAGTTTTCAATCTCATTATTTCCCGTAACAATCCTTCTTTTGATAAAACTATAATTTTTTCCCTGTAGATTTGTTAAGATTGTAACTCAGAAAAACACATCCTTGTTTGAAAAATTAATTATTTTTTAGAATCTTTTGATTTCTTTTTGATAAAACTCATTTTTTTCTTTGCTGGAGCTACAACTGGGTCCTCACCAGAACTTTGAGAGGTCAGTTTTGTAGGTGACTTAAGATCAACCTCATCACATTGTGTCTTTTCTTCACACGTGCTATCTACTGGTGAATTTATGAACGTTTTTTTTAACACTTTGTCAGCACTGTCAAAGGTCACTTCTTCTAGAAGGGCTAAGTTCTGTGTGAATTCAACTGCTTTCTCTTCAGTTGACTTATCAACATTCATAGCAATCTCCAGAATGTCTATAAACTCTTTTATTTCTTTAAGAAGTTCCTCGCGTTTTTCCTCACAACTTTTCAGGTTTTCCATATTTTCTAAAAGAGCGCCACCTTGCTGTTTATCTTTTTCCAGAGTCGATTTTAATTTTTGACAGTTTTTTTTATTGATGATTAAGTCCACCATATTTGCTCCTCCGGCACCTATTTTGCCAGCAGTTGCTAAAGCAGCGCCACCTGCAGTTAAACCTAACGAGGCACCACCAGTAACAGGGGCTAAAGTTATTCCGACGACAGCCATAGTGCCACCTATCTTACTTGCAGACGTACTAACCTTTGAGATTCTATCACCCAACTGGCCGTTTTCAAATGTGTCTCCATCTTCTTGAAGTACTTAATGTTTTTTTCTCGTGTAGGAATCCAAAGTGAAACATTTTCCATAAAATGCGCACGAGCTGTTTCATCTTCTAGGAGATATTTCTTCAGTTCATCATGAATTTGTTTCATGTCTTTAAGTACGTTTTGACAATCAGAACAGCTTTCTTGAAGAATTTCGTTTTTGAAATGTTCCTGTAAAGAGACAATTTAAACGCGTGTTACTTCAACAGTCTTTTATTTCCAAAGTATTTCAGGTTATTAAAACTAGACTTATCTAGTTTGTTCCAATGTCACTAACTACCTTATTTTTACAAATTATTTATCTTGACAATAAACTTGAATAACATCTAAAAATGGTTGATACTGTTATAGTAGGAAGCGGTTAATTCAGAAGTTTGGCGGTTCTGTGGCGTTGATTAGCTGCTTTTCCTCTATTCTGTTTGTTTGTTTTAGAACTTCGCGCAAAGCTATACGAGAGCTATCTGCGCTTGCTGTCCATAATTTTACAGTGTACGACTAGAGCTAGTCATCACCACACACCGCCAACTCTTGAGCTACTCTTTTACCAACGCATAGTGGGATTGATCATCACCATTTTTCTACTTGTTTCTCTAATATAGAAGTCGTGGCAGTTATCACATTGTACTTTATAAATAATGTTGGTGTGGTCTTTGTCAGTGTAGAAAAATGGAAACCAGATTCAAAGAACATAAAAAGTCACCTTCACACGTTTTCGAACACTGCAAGTCAAATAAACACAACATAACCATAGAAAACACTCAAATACTAAATAAAGAAACAAACATAAACAAACGCAAAATTAAAGAAGCCTTACTTATACAACAACTTAAACCCAAAATAAACCAATATAAAGGAACGCCTTTATATCTATATTAATATAATAAAATAAATAAAATTATATATTCAAACATCTAATACCGCCCTCTACATTTCGACACACAGTTACACAACCCCTTTCAAACATGTGGTCAGCTTCCGGTCAGTTACCTCTTTCTTTGTGAACCTGACGATGACCGAAGAAGGTCGAAACGTTGTTCGCTCTTCTATGTAAAATATTTTCTCAACACAAACGAGCCGTTTTTGCATATATATTTCTCAACAAGTGGGTTTCTCGACATCACTGAAAAGCCTATTTTGTTATCCGGTTTCTGGCGTTCTAAGGTCACAGATATACTACGATATCGCTGGGGGGCAAACAAGGAAAGATAAGTTGTAACTATAACATATATTGAATATAAAGCACACCAAGAATATGTTTGATACTTTTAATTATGATTTTAATATGATATAATACGTGTAATCTAACTAGCTTAGTCAATAAGGAGGGGTCATTGAAATAGGCCTTAATTTCTTAAGAGAGAAACTGAATTTCACTGTTTTCATGCGATAAATATAGAAATACGTCCATAAGATTTCCATTCAGTATTCTGTACGCTGTTATCAGTTAACGTATATTTTAAATAAAGCACCGAGTTGCAAATACGTTGATAGTATTTTAATCTATAGTATTGTAACTACAAATTAACGTACGATTGCTTCCAATAACATGTTGTGGCCTCTCAATGACGTCACACTCAGTCATAGTAGATCCCTCATAGCTTAATCACCAGTGAGGACTGCGACATCTTTGCCTGTATATTGATTAACATATTTCCGTACATCAGGGAAAGCTGCCAACAAAACACTCGTGTTGTCACACCAACCATTCACTAGCCGCACGATATAATGACATATTGATGTCTATAAACCATCTTCTGTGTATTTCCAAAGGGGATTGTAGAGCACGTTCCTAAATGGATACATGTCATTCTACAAGTTGAAGATTTATTTTTTAAATCATCCATCATTAGGAGTTTGTGCGACTACGGGTGTTTTCCTTGGGAAAATACATTACATCGCCAATATCCGGTACAATTCGTCCTTATAAAATACCAATAAATCATTTAGCCTTATCTGATATATGACGACTTATGTCACAGTTTGTGTCAAGCATATACCTAGCAAGACTGCCTGGACCACAAGATCTTATGTTTTTCTTAACTCTTCTAAAAACAAATTAAAATAACTACGTAACTATCAGCAACTAGTGTGGTCGAAATAGTGTTATGAACTCTTTTTTGCGGAGAAAAAATACCAGTGGGCCGAAACAATAATGTAATGTTTGAACTTCAATAGGCCTAATATTATCGTTTATGACAAGAATCATTTAGAACTGTTATCTGACACTCAGATAACGTGCAAGTTGGACTTTATGTTGAGTATGCTTAAAGTTGTTATTAAACTACATACCTGATGATCGTCGCTAGTGGAACGTGACACTGAAAATGTTATCATTCGAGACGTAAGATCGGCCATGTTGAGACAAGGTTTCTTTTTCTCTTTGTAACCAGTACTTGAAGAGAGTGACTGGCTGTACCAACCTGCAGCTTGATGTTAAGTGTGCTCCAAGAACCAACCAGGAAGATTTTCACATTAAAGATATCGTCGCTAACGATGATTGGATTATGTGAGCACAAAGTAAGAAAACATCAAATTATAGTCAAAGACACTATATGAATCTTATTGTTAAGATAATAATACAGTTTTCACGATGCCCATGGATTTGAGCTGTAGAACAATACCAGTCTTTCCGTCTACAGCAGTGAAAACGTTTAAAGTTCAACCAGATTCAACTTTTTAATTGTCCTCCAACCTACTTTTTAATAAACAAATTGTCCCTTATTTATTGCTATTTGACGTATATCTAGAGTATAGAGAGTCTGAACCAACTTCATTTACATTTAAATATATTTACAGTTTCGTAAACACTTTTGTAGTACTTTGAGGTGGGCCCGGCATGGCCAGGTGGGTTAAGACGTTCGACTCGTAATCTGAGGGTCGCAGGTTCGAATCTCCGTCGCACCAAATATCCTCACCCTTTCAGACGTGAGGGCGTAATAATGTGATGGTAAATCCCACTATTCCTCGATAAAAGATTAGCTCAAGAGTTGGCAGTGGGTGGTGATAGGTAGCTGCCTTCCCTCTAGTCTTACGCTGCTAAATTAGGGACGGCTAGTGCAGATAGCCCTCGTGTAGCTTTGCGCGAAATTAAAAAAAAGCAAAAAACTTTGAGGCGTATCTTATCCCATTCCTTCACAATAAGAACAACAGGTGTGACCACTGAATATGTTTAGTAGCACATCGCGACTCCAACCCTCAACCTTGTGAGCAAGAAACCACAATGTCAACCACTAGGCTACACTTTGTATATAAGCCCATAAAGAAGACCCGGGATCGAATCCCGATAATTACAAAATCAGAAATAATCCTTTCCAATACTTCTCTGAAAAATGTTGTATCTAGTTACAAACATAAGTACCCGTCCACAGGGACGGAAAACGTTCAGGTTAATCTATCATCTTATAAAAAATGTTGTATCTAGTTACAAACATAAGTATCCGTCCACAGGGACGGAAAAAGTTCAGGTTAATCTATCACCTTATAAAAAATGTTGTATCTAGTTACAAACATAAGTACCCGCCCACAGGGACGGAAAAAGTTCAGGTTAATCTATTACCTTATAAAAAATGTTGTATCTAGTTACAAACATAAGTACCACAGGGACGGAAAAAGTTCAGGTTAATCTATCATCTTGTATTATTTCATCGACTTCACAAATAATAGTTGTGTTTCACTCTGGGTTTCACTCAGAGCTCATGTACTGAGCTACTTGTACCACCTACTGTGGAAAGTATTTATTCAAATCTATAAAAAAGTAAAGTTTGTGATATAAAGGTATCACAACAGATTTTTATTTGTATTTTTCTTATATCGAAAATAAAATATATAATATTAAAAATGTATTATTTGGTTTACTATCGATAACTGTCATGTGTATCTTTAATGCACTAATAATAAGTTAATATAAGTGTCATGTTACTTCATGTTGCTATCGAAAATTGTCATGTATGTCTTTAATATAGATCTATACACTAATAATAAGTTAATAAAAGTGGGAGCGTTATAATGTAATCTTCAATCCCACTATTCGTTGATAAAAAACTAGCCCCAGACTTGACGGTGGGTTGGTAGTCTTTCCTCTATTCTTACACTATTATACAAGGACTGCTAGCGCAGTTTTGCGCGATATTTGAAACAAACAAAGACTGAATATAAATCTTCAAGAACATTCGTAAGGTTACCAATAACAGTCAAAACTTCAACTAGAAAGTTCTATTCCAGATTCTCATGGAATAACATATCCTCTGTTGGTTAAGGCTGATCTTTATTTCTAGGATAAACGGTTTTTGATAAATATTGATAAAGACTTCATTTTTGGCAAGTGTTCAATACCTAGAAACATGTTATTGTCGCATATATTCTTAAACTGATAAATCCAACTTCATTACTTATGTTATAACGTCATATGTCTTTGTCTGCTCGTGTTGTTAAGACTCTGTAGTATATGATCATTACTGGATTCATCGGACTTTTCATGATTATGAAGTTGTCTCTTACTTTCTCTAAATACTGGATGACATATGGTCATGATATTACAGCTTGGATACAGGGTCTTAGTCTATCTCTTATTCGTTCTTGGTGACTCACTTTGTGATCTAAATATATGATAATTAATCATGAGAAACATACTGTTCTACAGATTCATATCATAGATTTCTCTGTTGGATTATAAACCACATATTTCTTGCTTATAATCTACATGTCATAAGTTGACCAAGTTTCTAAGAGTGATGTACAGCACTTTATAGTACGTTTTGTTTTTACTTTACCATTTATTAATACTTTAAAGTTAGATCATGGTTGCTTACCTTATAACACTGTCACTTACCTATGTCCTTGACACTCATCAATATTCTACGTCACATATCTACGTCATACATTGTATTTATTTTCGAATTTACAAAATAAATTTCTTAAACATTCCTAAAAGCTATTTTAGGGATGTCTCTGCTAATATTCCATGATTTTGTAATGACGACCTAACAAAAGAGCAGCTACGAAACGCCACCCATCGGCATCTTGGGGTACTGTTTATCCACAAATAATAGTATTGGACAACACATTATGATGTTCCTGCCACGTTTGACTTCGAGTTTTAATCCCGCCACCTGCAGTTTGGATATGTGAAATTCACTTTAAAATTGACAGAAGTTGTTATCTTTCATCACCAGGAGGTCTCTTTTCGAACTCAAACATGAAGAGACAAACCGTGTGTAAACTTTTGACTCTACCTGACCGGTTCCATCCACATATTTATTTTCCCTTACATGAGCAGTTTTAGAAGAATGGAGGTGAGACATGATCAAAGTGTTTAAAGGTTGAAATTCAAACTTTTTACGTATATTTTTTCTTAACCAATAAGGTGCTGTGTAGAACAAAAATGGAATTTTATGCCATCGGGTGCATTCCAAATCAAATTATACGGAAAAAGAATACAATTAAAGTAATTTTTACACAAAACTGAGATACGAATATATTTTAAACACTTCCCAACAGTTTTATAACGCTAAAATATCAGTTTTGATACCAGTGGTGGCCTAGCGCAGATAGCTCATTGTGTAGCATAGTGGTTAAATAGAAATAATCGGACAACATTCTCAAAGATTATTTTTTTGTCCACTTGATAATAAAATCTTAGGAAATTAATATTGAATATTCTTATTACTGGAACTTGATATTGGCTACGACCTATTCCTATATCCTGAGTCACGTTAGGGATTATTGTCTGATGTCATGAACAAGATTTAGACTGCTATAAACGTTCAAGCTATGATAAAGACTTTTTTTATTTGTGTTTCAATTCTCGTAAGATAACTTGATCCACTTCTTTACTGTATTAAAGCACTATTGTTGTTTAAACTAAGCCTACAGGTGTTTGATCAGGAAAGACAACTGAACTATAAGTTATCTTGTGTTTCTGTTGCTTTATGTAATAATTATTTTTTCTATCTTCCCTTCCTCTTATCAACAACAATACATCCATTTGTTATACACTATAAACTATTATATTATATTCCTGCCATGCTTGTTGTGAAACAAATAATGTAATTATACTGTTCTACTATAAACCACAACCCTAATTATGTCGTCAAATAACAACGTAGTTGGTACATAAAACTTAAATCGTTATGAGAAATTATATGAAAAGTTGTTGAACTTAGCTCTAGAATAGTAGAATGAGGTTATGGTAATGTTCTCTTTACGGTCTGCTGTATAATGAAACTAGAAACAGTTTGCAAGGAAAAAAATGTTAAATGTTGTTTCCATAACATAAACATGCGTCATCAAAAACTTTTATCTCTTCTACATCCACAACATAAACATGTGTCATCAAAAACTTTTATCTCTTCTATATCCACAACATAAACATGTGTCATATAAACCTTGTATCTCTTCTATATCCACAACATAAACATGTGTCATATAAACCTTGTATCTCTTCTATATCCACAACATAAACATGTGTCATATAAAACTTTTATCTCTTCTATATCCACAACATAAACATGTGTCATATAAAACTTTTATCTCTTCTATATCCATAACATAAACATGTATCATCAAAAACTTTTATCCCTTCTATATCCACAACATAAACATGTGTCATATAAAACTTGTATCTCTTCTATATCCACAACATAAACATGTGTCATATAAAACTTTTATCTCTTCTATATCCACAACATAAACATGTGTCATCAAAAACTTTTATCTCTTCTATATCCACAACATAAACATGTGTCATATAAAACTTGTATCTCTTCTATATCCACAACATAAACATGTGTCATATAAATCTTGTATCTCTTCTATATTCACAACATAAACATATTGTCATATAAAACTTGTATCTCTTCTATATCCACAACATAAACATGTGTCATATAAAAACTTGTATCTCTTCTGTATCCACAACATAAACATGTGTCATATAAAACTTGTATCTCTTCTATATCCACAACATAAACATGTGTCATATAAAACTTGTATTCTCTTCTATATCCACAACATAAACGTATTGTCATATAAAACTTGTATCTCTTCTATATCACACATAAACATGTGTCATATAAAACTTTTATCTCTTCTATATCCACAACATAAACATATTGTCATATAAAACTTGTATCTTTCTGTATCCACAACATAAACATGTGTCATATAAAACTTTTATCTCTTCTATATCCACAACATAAACATGTGTCATATAAAACTTGTATCTCTTCTATATCCACAACATAAACATGTGTCATATAAAACTTGTATCTCTTCTATATCCACAACATAAACATGTGTCATATAAAACTTGTATCTCTTCTATATCCACAACATAAACATGTGTCATATAAAACTTTTATCTCTTCTATATCCACAACATAAACATGTGTCATATAAAACTTGTATCTCTTCTATATCCACAACATAAACATGTGTCATATAAAACTTGTATCTCTTCTATATCCACAACATAAACATGTGTCATATAAAGGCTTGTATCTCTTCTATATCCACAACATAAACATGGTGTCATATTTCTTGTATCTCTTCTGTATCCACAACATAAACATGTGTCATATAAAACTTGTATCTCTTCTGTATCCACAACATAAACATGTGATCATATAAAACTTGTATCTCTTCTGTATCCACAACATAAACATGTGTCATGTATAAAACTTGTATCTCTTTCTGTATCCACAACATGAAACATGTGTCGTATAAAGGCTTTGTATCTCTTCTGTATCCACAACATAAAGCGTGTGTCATATAAAGACTTGTATCTCTTCTGTATCCACAACATAAACGTATTGTCATATAAAACTTTTTATCTCTTCTATATCACACAAACATAAATCTCTTCTGTATCCACAACATGGAACATAGTGTCATATAAAGGCTTGTGTCTCTTCTGTATCCACACAACATAAACATGTGTCTGATATATACAAAAGGCTTGTATCTCTTCTATATCCACAACATAAACATAGTGTCATATAAAACTTTGTCTCTCTTCTATATCCACAACATAAACATGTGTCATATAAAACTTGTATCTCTTCTATATCCACAACATAAACATGTGTCATATAAAACTTGTATCTCTTCTATATTCACAACATAAACATGTGTCATATAAAACTTGTATCTCTTCTATATCCACAACATAAACATGTGTCATATCTTGTATCTCTTCTATATCCACAATTGTCATATCTCTCTTCTATATCCACAACATAAACATGTGTCATATAAAACTTGTATCTCTTCTGTATCCACAACATAAACGTGTGTCATATAAAACTTGTATCTCTTCTATATCCACAACATAAACATGTGTCATATAAAACTTGTATCTCTTCTATATCCACAACATAAACATGTGTCATATAAAACTTGTATCTCTTCTATATCCACAACATAAACATGTGTCATAAAACTTGTATCTTCTTCTATATCCACAACATAAAACATGTGTCATATAAAACTTGTCTCTTTCTATATCCACAACAAACGTATGTGTCATATAAAACTTGTATCTCTTCTATATCCACAACATAAACATGTGTGTCATATAAAACTTGTATCTCTTCTATATTCACAACATAAACACAACATAAAACTTGTATCTGTCTATATATAAAACTTGTCATATAAATCTCTTCTATATCCACAACATAAACATGTGATCATATAAAACTTGTATCTCTTCTATATCCACAACATAAACGTGTGTCATATAAAACTTGTATCTCTTCTATATCCACAACATAAACATGTGTCATATAAAGGCTTGTATCTCTTCTATATTCATCCACAACATAAACTTGTATCTCTTCTATATCCACAACAAAACTTGTAAACATCTAAAACTTGTATCTTCTATATCCACAACATAAAACGTGTCATTGTCATATAAAACTTAAACATGTGTTATCTGTCTTCTATACAACATAAACATGTGTCATATAAAACTTGTATCTCTTTCTATATCCACAACATAAACATGTGTCATATAAAACTTGTATCTCTTCTATATCCACAACATAAACATGTGTCATATAAAAGCTTGTATCTCTTCTATATCCACAACATAAACATGTGTCATATAAAACTTGTATCTCTTCTATATCCACAACATAAACATAACTTGTCATATAAAACATGTAAAATTGTATCTCTTCTATATCCACAACATAAACATGTGTCATATAAAACTTGTATCTCTTCTATATCCACAACATAAACATGTGTCATATAAAACTTGTATCTCTTCTATATCCACAACATAAACATGTGTCATATAAAACTTGTTTATCTTCTATATCCACAACTTGTCATCTCTTATCTCTTCTATATCCACAACATATTGATGTGTCATATAAAACTTGTATCTCTTCTATATTCACAACATAGCATAAACATGTGTCATATAAAACTTGTATCTCTTCTGTATCCATAACATAAACATGTGTCATATAAAAACTTGTGTCTCTTCTGTATCCACAACATAAACATGTGATCATATAAAACTTGTATCTCTTCTATATCCACAACATAAACATGTGTCATATAAAACTTGTATCTCTTCTGTATCCACAACATAAACATGATGTCATATAAAACTTGTATCTCTTCTATATCCACAACATAAGCATGTGTCATATAAAACTTGTATCTCTTCTATATCCACAACATAAACATGTGTCGTATAAAACTTGTATCTCTTCTATATCCACAAACATAAACATGTGTCATATAAAACTTGTATCTCTTCTATATCCACAACATAAACATGTCATCAAAAACTTTTATCTCTTCTATATCTACAACATAAACATGTGTCGTATAAAACTTGTATCTCTTCTATATCCACAACATAAACATGTGTCATATAAAACTTGTATCTCTTTCTATATTCACAACTAAACATTGTCATATCTCTTCTATATCCACAACATAAACATGTGTCATATAAAACTTGTATCTCTTCTATATCCACAACATAAACATGTGTCATATAAAACTTGTATCTCTTCTATATCCACAACATAAACATGTGTCATCAAAATTATCTCTTCTATATCCACAACATAAACATGTGTCATATAAAACTTGTATCTCCTCTATATCCATAACATAAACATGTGTCATATAAAACTTGTATCTCTTCTATATCCACAACATAAACATGTGTCATCAATAACTTTTATCTCTTCTATATCCACAACATAAACATGTGTCATATAAAAGTGTATCTCTTCTATATCCACAACATAAACATGTGTCATATAAATTTTGTATCTCTTCTATATTCACAACATAAACATGTTCATATAAAACTTGTATCTCTTCTATATCCACAACATAAACATGTGTCATCTATATCCACAACAAAACTTGTATCTCTTCTATATCCACAACATAAACATGTGTGTATATAAAACTTGTGTCTCTTCTATATCCACAACATAAACATGTGTCATATAAAACTTGTATCTCTTCTATATCCACAACATAAACATGTGTCATATAAAACTTGTATCTCTTCTATATCCACAACATAAACATGTGTCATATAAAACTTGTATCTCTTCTATATTCACAACATAAACATGTGTCATATAAAACTTGTATTCTTCTATATCCACAACATAAACATGTGTCATATAAAACTTGTATCTCTTCTATATTCACAACATAAACATGTGTCATATAAAACTTGTATCTCCTCTATATCCATAACATAAACATGTGTCATATAAAACTTGTATCTCTTCTATATCCACAACATAAACATGTCATATAAATCTTGTCTATATCACAAATAAACATGTGTCTTTGTATCTCTTCTATATCCACAACATAAACATGTGTCATATAAAACTTGTATCTCTTCTATATCCACAACATAAACATGTGTCATATAAAACTTGTATCTCTTCTATATCCACAACATAAACATGTGTCATATAAAACTTGTATCTCTTCTATATCCACAACATAAACATGTGTCATATAAAACTTCTTCTATATCTCTTCTATATCCACAACATAAACATAAAACTTGTATCTCTTCTATATCAAAAAACATGTTTATCTCTTCTATATCCACAACATAAACTTGTATGTCATATAAACAATAACTTGTATCTCTTCTATATCCAACATAAACATGTGTCATATAAAACTTGTATCTCTTCTATATCCACAACATAAACATGTGTCATCAATAACTTTATCTCTTCTATATCCACAACATAAACATGTGTCATCAATTAACTTTTATCTCTTCTATATCCACAACATCATATAAAACTTGTATCTCTTCTATATCCACAACATAAACATGTGTCATATAAAACTTGTATCTCTTCTATATCCACAACATAAACATTGTCATATCTCTTCTATATCCACAACATAAACATGTGTCATCAAAAAAACTTTTATCTCTTCTATATCCACAACATAAACATGTGTCATATAAAACTTTATCTCTTCTATAATAACATAAACATGTATCATCTTTATCCTTCTATATCCACAACATAAACATGTGTCATATAAAACTTGTATCTCTTCTATATCCACAACATAAACATGTGTCATATAAAACTTTTATCTCTTCTATATCCACAACATAAACATGTGTCATCGTAAAACTTGTATCTCTTCTATATCCACAACATAAAACATAAACATCTCTTCTGTATCCACAACATAAACATCATATAAAACTTGTATCTCTTCTATATCCACAACATAAACATGTGTCATATAAAACTTGTATCTCTTCTATATCCACAACATAAACATGTGTCATATAAAACTTGTATCTCTTCTATATCCACAACATAAACATGTGTCATATAAAACTTGTATCTCTTCTATATCCACAACATAAACATGTGTCATATAAAACTTGTATCTCTTCTATATCCACAACATAAACATGTGTCATATAAAACTTGTATCTCTTCTATATCCACAACATAAACATGTGTCATATAAAGCTTGTATCTCTTCTATATCCACAACATAAACATGTGTCATATAAAACTTTTATCTCTTCTATATCCACAACATAAACAAGTGTCATATAAAACTTGTATCTCTTCTATATCCACAACATAAACATGTGTCATATAAAACTTGTATCTCTTCTATATCCACAACATAAACATGTGTCATATAAAACTTTTATCTCTTCTATATCCACAACATAAACATGTGTTTATCTCTTCTATATCCACAACATAAACATGTGTCATATAAAACTTGTATCTCTTCTATATCCACAACATAAACATGTGTCATATAAAACTTGTATCTCTTCTATATTCACAACTAAAACATGTGTCATATAAAACTTGTATCTCTTCTATATCCACAACATAAACATGTGTCATCAAAAACTTTTATCTCTTCTATATCCACAACATAAACATGTGTCATATAAAACTTTTATCTCTTCTATATCCACAACATAAACAAGTGTCATATAAAACTTGTATCTCTTCTATATCCACAACATAAACATGTGTCATATAAAACTTGTATCTCTTCTATATCCACAACATAAACATGTGTCATCAAAAACTTTTATCTCTTCTATATCTACAACATAAACATGTGTCATATAAAACTTGTATCTCTTCTATATCCACAACATAAACATGTGTCATATAAAACTTGTATCTCTTCTATATCCACAACATAAACATGTGTCATATAAAACTTGTATCTCTTCTATATTCACAACATAAACATGTGTCATATAAAACTTGTATCTCCTCTATATCCATAACATAAACATGTGTCATATAAAACTTGTATCTCTTCTATATCCACAACATAAACATGTGTCATATAAAACTTGTATCTCTTCTATATTCACAACATAAACATGTGTCATATAAAACTTGTATCTCCTCTATATCCATAACATAAACATGTGTCATATAAAACTTTTATCTCTTCTATATCCACAACATAAACTTGTCATCAAAAACTTTTATCTCTTCTATATCCACAACATAAACATGTGTCATATAAAACTTGTATCTCTTCTATATTCACAACATAAACATGTGTCATATAAAACTTTTATCTCTTCTATATCCATAACATAAACATGTGTCATATAAAACTTGTATCTCTTCTATATCCACAACATAAACATGTGTCATATAAAACTTGTATCTCTTCTATATCCACAACATAAACATGTGTCATATAAAACTTGTATCTCTTCTATATCCACAACATAAACATGTGTCATATAAAACTTGTATCTCTTCTATATCCACAACATAAACATGTGTCATCAAAAACTTTTATCTCTTCTATATCCACAACATAAACATGTGTCATATAATTTTGTATCTCTTCTATATCCACAACATAAACATGTGTCATATAAAACTTTTATCTCTTCTATATCCACAACATAAACAAGTGTCATATAAAACTTGTATCTCTTCTATATCCACAACATAAACATGTGTCATATAAAACTTGTATCTCTTCTATATCCACAACATAAACATGTGTCATATAAAACTTTTATCTCTTCTATATCCACAACATAAACATGTGTCATAAAACACTTTCATATCTTTTCTTTCCACAACATGAACATGTATTATTAAATACTTTCATATCCTCTGTTTCCACAACATGAACATGTGTGATTAAACAATTTTATCTCTTGTTTCCACGTCACAAACATGTGTCATTAAACACTATCATCTCTTCTGTTTCCACAACATGAACATGTGTCATTAAACACTTTCATATCTTCTATTTTCTGCTCTCCAGTGACACAGCGGCATGTCTGCGGCCTTACGACTCAAAAAATGTGTTTTAATACCAGTGGTGGGCAGAGCACAGATAGTCCATTAAGTAAATATGTGCTTTAGTACAACCAACTAACTCTTCTGTTTCCATCATTAAATATACTCATATCTTCTGTTTCCACATCTCACTGTACTCTAAAACAATGCAAGGTTCTAGTCCAGTAAGAAAACTAATTTGTTCTTTAAAGAAAAAAACGAAGTCCGTCCATGAACACAGATCCATATATCTTGTTATAGTTATTTTACCGAAGCAAAATGTGTGTAATTGTTTTAGTAAATATTTACATAACTATATCTATCGTTCTGACCTTGTGGACGTTTGTCTACAAAGTTTAAGGTTGTTTGTATATGCTGTTGTTCCTTACATGTGCCACATTATACATAAGGGATTGTTGTTATAGTAACCACTCATCTAGAAATAAGATATGACTTTCTATAGGGTCACTCACGTGTGTGACTAAATTTTTTTTTTCCAATATGATCTATCTACAGTTTGTTTATATAGCTTGTATAAACAATGTTTTAGTAATAATTCTGTGTATTAATTATATTTGAAACTCAAATTATGGTCAGTATAGAATAATGCATGCGTGTAAGTCGATCTGTTTGACCCAATAACGAACTCCTCTTATGTGTTAATTGTATACGTAATAATTATGTTACAGCTACAGAAGGTGTTTAGTTCTTTAAACAAATATTCGAGGTGTTACACGTGCATGCACACTTTAGAAAATGGTATTATGTTCGAATATCATGTCGTTCCTGACACATGTCATAATTTATGTTTAGCTGATGATAACGGATTGTTGTTATGGTAACCACTTACCTAGAGGTAGGATATTCGTTCTGTCTGAATGACCTTTACATTGAATATAAGTTAACTGTTAACCTTTATTCATTCAGAGTCCACTGAACAACGCTGGGCCCTGTACAGAGGATAGTAGTAAGAAAGTATTTGATAACTTTGAAACATAACAACAGGGGGCCCTGCACAGAGAACACTTGTAAGAGTTTATTTGATAAACTTATTACATAACAACACTGAGCTCCGCCCGGAGACAAGCAGTAATAGTTTGTATGACATACTTGTTACAGTTTGGTCCGTACCAAATATTTCACGATTAGGGATAGCATGTACAAATAGTAGACATCTGACCAATTATTTTATTGATTTGCTTGCTGTGTTATGTTTATGAGTTTGGTGACCTTTATCACAGAAACAAAGCAAGCTATATGACCCCAGGATATACGAAAAAATAACAACAAGAACTCATTTTTTAGAGTCAATCAAAGAATATGGAACATCAAAATTGTTGCACAAAAAGCTCAGATAGTACACACAACATTAAACATTAAACAGGTAGCCATGAGATAAATTATTTGTACCACATATTGTATCACTCTAATCTGATTTAATCATATTAATAGCATTGAAAAGAAACTTCGGAAAATATCAAACTATTCAAGATTGGTTTTACAGTTGTTACCTACAAAGCTAAACAAATGATTATTTATTCTTTGTTCAATACAGTAATCAAAACCCGAATTTTAGCATTGTGACCCTGCAGACCGAGCCACTGAGGGACGTTTGTTATAAATTGAAAAGCTACGTCTCCTTAAAATATCCTTTACATTTCTGAATTGTGGCTCAGCATGGCCAGGTGGTTAAGGCACTCGACTCGTAATCTGAGGGTAGACGGTTCGAATCCCCGTCACACCAAACATGCTCGTCCTTTTATCCGTGGGGGCGTTATAATGTCACAGTCAATCCCACTATTTGTTGGTAAAAAAGTAGCCCAAGAGTTGGCGGTGAGTGGTGATGATTAGCTGCATTCCCACTGCAACATTAGGGACGGCTAGCGCAAAATAGCCCTCGAGTAGCTTTGCGCGTAGTTCAAAATAAAACAAACCAGGTCTGATATATGATTCAGAAACGGTTTGTTTTGTTTTGAATATCCTTATAGGTACTCAGCGATTTGTGGGTATTAAACAGTTTTATATTATTTGTAGCTTAGATCGAGTGGATTTAGCGACACTGACATTGGTAGAGTTTTTGTATAATAATGTAAACCTTCTGCCAGATACACTTCTTCAATGTTCCTTAAATTATTTCAGAAAACAGTCTAAGTAAGAATGGTCTATGATCTATTCAGTAACCTTGATACTATATATGATACGTTTCAAAACGTTTATATATAACTTGTAGATATGTTAAAATCTTGAAAATCAACAGGTGGCAAAACTAATCTTTGTTTTAAAAGCTGTAGAAACTAATCTTTGTTTTAAAAGCTGTATTCATATACGGTTATGACCCACTCTCAAACACCATATTTACTGTATAATACAAACTTACTATCTCAGACTCCATATTTACTGTATAATACAAACTTACTATCTCAGACACCGTATTTACTGTATAATACAAACTTACTATCTCAGACTCCATATTTACTGTATAATACAAACTTACTATCTCAGACACCGTATTTACTGTATAATACAAACTTACTATCTCAGAAACCGTATTTACTGTATAATACAAACTTACTATATCAGAAACCGTATTTACTGTATAATACAAACTTACTATCTCAGACACTGTATTTACTGTATAATACAAACTTACAATATCAGACTCCGTATTTACTGTATAATACAAATTTACTATCTCAGACACTGTATTTACTATATAATACAAACTTACTATCTCAGACACTGTATTTACTATATAATACAAATTTACTATCTCAGACACTGTATTTACTGTATAATACAAACTTACTATATCAGACTTTGTATTTACTGTATAATACAAACTTACTATATCAGACACTGTATTTACTATATAATACAAACTTACAATATCAGACACAGTATTTACTATATAATACAAACTTACTATCTCAGACACTGTATTTACTATATAATACAAACTTACAATATCAGACACTGTATTTACTATATAATACAAACTTACTATCTCAGACACTGTATTTACTGTATAATACAAACCTACAACATCAGACACTGTATTTACTGTATAATACAAACCTACAACATCAGACACTGTATTTACTACAGGTTATAAACCTACAATATCAGACACTGTATTTACTACAGGTTATAAACCTACTATATCATACTATATCAGACACTGTATTTACTATAGGTTATAAACCTACAATCTATATTTACTACACTATATATATATAACCCTCGTTCGGTCTCACATTGCCTAATGGTTAGGAGCATACACCGCGTACATTAGGGGCTGTGGTTCGAATCTTGTCATCATGCATGTCCTTTCTTTTAGTAGTGAGAACATGGTAATACGGTAGTCTATTTCACTAACAGTAAAGAACATCAAAATTAGGGATCGTCTGTGCATTTAACTTCCGGTATTTCAACAAAGTGTGAATAAATCAAGACTTTTAATTACTGTACAGCTGTAGTCTACTATCTCGGAATTCAAATTTACTTTTGATCTCTACCTACTGTCTCAAAACAAATATGCAATCCACTTGATTAAATCAAAGTCAATAAACTTAATAACCTTGTATTATACAACATTAAAGCTCAGGCATTATTATCTTAGAATAAACAATTACAGGTTATTAGTTTGGGCAAATGTCTCTCCTATCAGGGAAACCGGCTAGGGTAACATCTTGGTAAGAATTGCAACACTCCTGGTGACTTACCTGTAAGTTCGGAGGACTGTAACACTAAAAACAGAGTTTCTGTAGACGGTAAGAAAACGATACAGCTAGCTCATTACTTAGATTTGTGCCAACCAAGAAGCAAGTAAAACAAGGCTTTGTCACAAATCGTGAGCTAGAGCTAATTTCAATATGTTTCATCTTAATGTCAACATAAGGTGCTACTTAGAAAATAAAACACATTATGTAGATGTCTAGTTTAGATAGAATACATCGTAGAGTTTTGTTCGCGAAAACATGAAAAGAAGAAGAAATGAGTGAACAACTTTAAAAGTTGTAAAACTAAAGTCGTGATTGGCCAGAAAAAAGTAATACCGCTTTCGTGATTGGCCAGAAAAAAGTAATTCCGCTTTCGTGCATAGTTCTATTTATTGGACTTATATGTTTTGTACTTAGAGTAATCAGATAATATTGTAAACAACAGAGATTTTTCCTATACAAATCACTGAAGGGGTTTGGTGTAATTTACTGTCATCTAGTGATGAAATTTAAAACTATCTATTACTTGAAAATTTTAGTCAAAAACAAATAAACTTCCACGTCACAGCAGAGAAGAGACACATATGTTTAGGAGAAGACTCAGAAATATGAGTAGATAGCAACAAGACAAGGTGACAAGAACGTACTTAAGCAAATAAGATACATAGTGTGATAAAAATGTTTTGTGATTGATATATATGTGCATTTGAATATCTCACGTACGATAAGCTAACGACGAATAAATAATACATTTTGTAAATAAAAAAAATCCGTTTATTCACGTTTATTAACATGTCATTAAATTAGGTCAACAGACTTTGACCCTGCACGTAACAGAATAAAAACAAATAATATTGCTGGTTTAGCAATTTAATGTTTACGTGGTTAATCAACAGTCTAGTTAAAACACATTTCCTCTCATAATAACTCAGTACAGTATACACTAGTATTTAAGCTATTATAACGATATAAGCTTATCACAAAATGTGAACATTAGACATCTATGCTATAAAGGGGTGGGAATCGTCTTTTTTCTACTGTATCGAACCGTAACAAACCATTTGTTCATCAGTGCAGTGATACCCCCGTTGCGCATGGTATCAAACGTCTCTTTCATTCCACTCCGTCTTCAAGTATTTTGTCACTGACTTCCTTACTCATCTGACTTAGTATTAGCAGAGGTAATCAATAAAACCGACTTTACTCACAAATTCCAACAGTTCGTTGGACTGGCGATATCTTGAGATTTGATCTTTGGGAAATCCACCAGAATAGCTTAACCAACTTTCATCAATTCAACATATCATAACAACCTATGGTACCAGACAGAAGAACCTTGCAATTGTTAGGGTATTTTAGATTCTTCGACATATTTCCTCTTCAAGTATCCGTCTCCTACGTAATACATACAAACTTGTTAACACTTCTCTTCAAGTATCCGTCTTCTACGTAATACATACAAACTTGTTAACACTTCTCTTCAAGTATCCGTCTTCTACGTAAGATATAAAACTCCTTATCCTCTTGTCTTACAAGTAATAGTAGGATTGACCGGCACGTTATAACGCCATTACGGCTGAAAGAATGATAATGTTTGGTGCCACAGGGATTCGAATCTACGATCCTCAGTTACGAGTCGAGCGCCTTAACTACCTGGCTATCCCGGGGTACGCTGAAGTGTTATTACAAAAACGCCTGAAAACTATTTATGTCAAAGTTAATCATAACAGTTTTCAGGATTTCAGGTTCAGAGAGTTGATGAGGTAATGTGTAAATACAACTTCGGACTTTCCAACAACATGAACACTGACTTTGGAAAACTAAACTAAAATAAGTGAATATTAACTTTGTCACGTTCTACTTCTTCTGAATAATTGCTATTTTGAATGTGATGGAAAATATGAACATGGAAGCCCCAGGGTTTATCAAACTCTATATTTATTTATTTTTGCTCAAAGGTTCTACGATATTTTGAAATAGTAACATCGGTTGAGCAGTTGCTTCTCTGGAATGGATGCCAAAGGCTATATGGAAGGGGTCACTGTTTTAGCTGTTCGCACCACTTTACAGTAGTGTGTTTTCTGTAAGTTAGTCAGTAGACCTCAAAATAAGAGTTTAGTAGGGTATACTAAAGTTTTTTCTAGACTAAATGAAACCAAAATTGAGAGCAACAAATATTTCTATTTTTGCCTTTGAAGTTTATGTGCCATGAACATTGTAGCCTATAAAATGCATAATTCTTCTCGTGATTCATGGCATGCGCACATTTTACAGAGGTCACTACAGAATAAATTTCAACGTTAAGCATCTTTAACTGATGTCGTTTTAGTGCCTAAGACGGTTAGCTCAGTTAGCACTCGTGTAGCTTTTCGCAAAATTTAAAAAACAAACAAAATTTTGTAAAGTGAAAGAATTAAACTCGAACTTTGATATGTCCTACTTTCGACTGTATAATTATTATTTTTAATATAATTATGAATGTGACATCCTCAGAGTTTATTAAAATCTGTATTTGTTTTTGACCAGTCTCAATATTAGACCTAGACCTTTTTTTAGATATTTAGGACCTATTATTTAGGACCAATGTCCTTCGTTGATCATTACCAAATTTACTTACTTTTGTTTCATTGGTCAAAATATATAAACTAATAACCTGTTGTATACAAAATTAAATTAATGTAATAAACTGTAGAAAAAACTAATCCTATACGTATGACAATGAATGGTTTTTTGGTGTTGCTTTTTAATTTCGCGCAAAGCTACTCGAGGGCTATCTGCGCTAGCCGTTCCTAATTTAGCAGTGTGAGACTAGAGGGAAAGCAGCTAGTCATAACCACCCACCGCCAACTCTTGGGCTACTCTTTTACCAACGAATAGTGGGATTGACCGTCACGTTAAAAAAGGCGAGCATGTTTGCTATGACAGGGATGCGAACCCGCAACCCTCAGATTACCTTAACCCACTGGCCATGCTGAGCCTTGACAGTGAATGCCAAAAAGTATAAATTAAATATTTTAAGAGAATGTGGTGAGCGCTAAAAACATTTATTTACGAGTTTTATATCTAGTGGTGCCATCTAGTGAAAGTTGTATAACTTTATATAAAGAAATCGATCAAAAAACTAACGTGGGTCATTATAATTTGCTACTAGATTAATTAAAATATTTTCAAATAAAACAAATCTGGTCTGCATCAGTGTACCAGTTACATAGGTAATAAAATATTCAAAGCTGTGTTTCTTCATGTCACAAATCGTATAGAAATTATAAATTTGTCAATTGTACAAACCCGCTAGCGTGTGTGTATTTCTTATAGCAAAGCCACATCGGGCTATCTGCTGAGCCCACCGAGGGAAATAGAACCCCTGATTTTATCGTTGTAAATCCGTAGACTTACAGCTGTACCAGCGATGGGGGCAACCGTTTGTGGAAATAATGTATTTACTACATCAATCCTAATACAAAGTATTGAACAAAGAAACAAAGGGCAACAGAGTTTCGAGTTATTGTTTAGCACAAAGTTATACGACAAGATACGTGTGTGACGTCCTCACCGGGGATGTCGAACTTTGGTATTTAACGTTAGTTGTGCTGAGACTTACTGTAGAGCCACGCAGAGAAGACGAGAAAAGGTGAACTTAATAGAATTATCGACTGGATGGAGTTCAGTGCCTAACTTTAAACATAGAACATTATCACGTGAAGAGACTTTAAGATACTTGACCAAAACTGTATTACAAAATAACAGTCTTACACTTTAAAAAATGTAGAACACGCCAACTCTGTTTTAGTATTAATGATTTTTAAACATTTCCGTTTTCAGCTCTGTTTTTAATGTCTGCTTCAATCCAACTAGCAATATGCTTCAAGACGGTGTTCATTAACGTCACGTCCTCGGCGGGACAGCGATAAGTCTTTGGATTTACAAGGCCAAAATTGGGAGTTCGATTCCCTTCAGTAGACGCAGAAGATAGTCCGATGTGGCTTTATTATAAGAAAACTCACACTCGCAGCATTACCCAGTGTAATAGAAAATCCACAATCGACACTTTGTTTTATTTTATTACTAGCCACAAATACCTTACCTGTCCTTACCTGGAGGGTCAACTGCGAGTTTATAGATTTAAAATTCTAAAAGCTGAGGTTCGATTTTCTGCGGTGGACAGTGCACAGGTAGCACTTTGTATGATTTTGTAAATACACACGAAAAAACAACAACATAAACATTTTATCTATTAAAATTTAGATACCGTTGTAAACATAAACCACATAAACACAACAACACGAACAATTTGTACGTTAAAATCTAGACACGCCTGTAAACATAACCAACAGAAACACAACAATAAGACAAACAATTTATTTACTAAAATCTAGATACGGCTGTAAACATAACCCAAAAAAACACAACAATAACAACACGAACAATTTACATATTAAAATGTAGATACTGCTGTAAACGTAACTCCTGTAAAACAACATCTTATAAAGAATGTATTATCATATTTTGTGTATACCTTTATGTAGTAGGTTTGTCATGTATGATATATTAGAGAACTCAAAAGCACAAACACAGGGTGTTCGGAAAGTCACTGTGCAGTTTTGTCTGTTAATAAATATATAAGTGCATAGTGACTTTCCGAACACCCTGTACGAGGTCTGTTAAAAAAATACGCGGACTGTTTGAATTGCGCGGCTCCAGTTGGTTCCAGGGGAATCCACTTGGTGTCGCTAGGTTCGCACAGATCAGCTGATTACGACGCCATTTCTCGATTGCAGATATCTTCATTTGTGTATCAGCTACGCGGTTTTAAGTGAAGTGCGATTTTTTCGTTTAGCGGATTTCAGAATTGAATGACCTGAAGGAGCAACGACTAGGTCGCGGCTTTGAATCCCCGTCACACCAAACATGTTCGCCCTTTTAGCCGTGGGGGCGTTATAATGTGACAGTCAATCCCACTATTCGTTGGTAAAAGAGTAGCCCAAGAGTTGGCGGTGGATGGTGATGACTAACTGCCTTCCATCTAGTCTTACACTACTAAATTAAGGACGGCTAGCGCAGATAGCCCTCGAGTAGCTTTGCGCAAAATTCAAAAACAGACCAAACCTTCTGGTCAACAGTTTAAACAGCTAGGGTTTCTTACATTGTCGCTTATCAAACGACGCATATAGATTGGTTCAGATTGGAAATGCGAATTCTAATAACATTTTAAACTTCTTGTTGTCAACTTTATTTGACACTGTTAATCATTTATTACACTTTAACCCGACATCTGATTATAATGTATACTAACATATGTAGAAATGTAATCAAATAATATATTGACGAATAAAAAAAAAAAAGAGACTCTTCCGAACTCGTCAAACAGTGACATCTTGTGAGAATTTCGGTAATTATTAAAATGGTGTTCTTGTAATTATAGTGCTAAACAATTCAAAAGTTTTTCCTTTCATTTAAATACATTTTTCATACTGCACATTTGGGATTAATATGTCAAGTGTAATTAGTGTTAATTATAGTTATATATGTATTTATATTTATTACATGTTTGTAGTTGATACGGCTACATAACATTTACGTAAATGTGTAAACCCATCTCTCGGAAGATGCATTACACTGCTGGAAGGCCCGGCATAGCCAGGTGGGTTAAGGCGTTCGATTCGTAATCAAAGGGTTGCGGGTTCGATTCCCCGTCGCAACAAACATGCTTGCCCTTTCAGCCGTGGGGGCGTTATAATATGACAGTCAATCCCGTTATTCGTTGGCAAAAGACTAGCCCAAGAGTTGGCGGTGGGTGGTGATAACTATCTGCCTTCTATCTAGTCTTACACTACTAAATTAGGGACGGGTAGCGCAGATCGCCCTCGAGTAGCTTTTCGCGAAATTCAAAAGCAAACAAACAAACAAACACTGCTAGAAACCGGATTTCGATATTCGTGGGGGGTTGGGGCAGAGCACAGATACTCCATTGTATAGCTTTGTGCTTAACTATAAACTAACTAACACAACATCCTAATAATTTCTTTTTTGTAAGAAATACGTAAAAAATGAAAAACCGTAAGTTAGTCGGTTTGTATAGTAGGTTAAATGTTAAATTCCGCATTGTAATCTTTTATAAACAAATAACTAAAGAATGGATTATTAATTACAAATCCACACAATGAGATAATCTTTACTCTGCCAACTTCAGGTATCTAAACTCTATTTTTAGTGTCAAAAGCCCTTTTACCTACCACCCGGGGCCGTAATTGGTAATGATAGAGCTTTTAGTGAAATATCTGTTGATACATTTACTTGCTATATTAAAATGATTTTGGAGCCTCACTACGTAGTTACTCTCTAGGTCATCACGTCCCATCATTCTATACCTGACAATAGCCTTATAGTGTAGCTTCCATTGCTAAAACTTCGTCGTGTGGTTGTCATGCTTAAATCAAGCTACTTCTTTCTGCAGATTTTTCGTATATCATCTAGTAAACGAGGACTGCAATTTTTCAGCAACCGTATCAACAGCCATATCGCATAGGAACGTCTTCGTAGCAAAAACAATATTAATACCGGTTTCTTCTCCGGCTGCTTGGAGTATAAGACGGTTAAACTAATATGTCGTAGAAGTAACTTCTGTACATGTGTTATGGTATGCCTCTTTTTCTAGATGATGCATTTTCCTTACAAGGTTTGATTGCTACTTGTTTTAGATTCCTTTCTAGATAAACCTGATGGCCCAAATTTCTCTATATTATTTTGTTTCCCAATGTCATTAATATTGATAAATATCTTCTTCTTTAACTTCTAAATTTTACCATCTGGACACATCTTTATGATCTGAGTGTGTGAATATTTTGTGATAGAAAAGGCTATTGCATACCCTTCCTAAAAACGATCAATTTTCGGTAGCATCAAACTACCTACGAATGCCAAACAATGTTAACTTGTAGTTTTGATACATTCCGTTCCACCACTACTTAATATTAACTTTGTTTGGCACATGGTTTGCTGATTTTTACATCAGAAGTCGTTTTAATATAAAGTCCTCAGCTCTCTGTACATTTAGAGCGTTTTATTGTTTCTTACAGATATTTACGCAAAGGTCTTAAGGCAATTGGCCCTAATCATCCCTAATTTTGAACCAATAGAAAGAAAGATAGGTAGTGAGGCGACAGCACACACCACCAACTATTGAGATACTCTATGAAATAGTTGAATTTGACTGTCACTCTCATAAAGTAGCCAACGGCCCCTAAAAGCAAAGGATAGTTTTTGTGGCAGCGGGACACGAGCTAAGGATCCTTAGATTTACGGTCCGGCCCACTACCTACTGGGCCACTCACGTCAGCCTGACCCAACGTTTTCTTGTTTAGCTTGTGACCAGAAATCTGCTGTATGCACTACGTTCACGAGCACTTGGTATCTGAGTTACCGCTTACCATTGTTTCACTGATTTCATTCGTACGTCTGGATTAATAACACATGTACATGGACTGCGTAACTGTAAGTTTACCCGCCTATATCGCATGAGAATTATGATTCGTAACTGGCGTCCGTTACGGAAATGTGACGAAACGATCGAACTATGGAAGTTAAGCCTTTCCTTGTCCCAACCAAACAAGTGTAGTATAAATATTCTAAAACAACTGTTTTATCTTTAAACTAGTTAGTTTCTAAGATCGTAGCTGTTTTTTTTTAGTTGTTGTTTTTTCACATACATTCAAGCACGTGCCCCCAATGGCTCAGCGGCATGTCTGCGGACTTACAACGCTAAAAATCGGGTTTCGATACCAGTGGTGGGCAGAGCACAGATAGCCCATTGTGTAGCTTTGTGCTTAATACAAAACAACTTCAAACACGTGCTTGTATTAATTTTGACCCGTTAGGGAAATGTCCTTTGATTGGGTAAAATAATATTGTGTATAATCATCAGGGAAATTCGTTGTTTCAAATTTTTAAAGATCATGATTGGCATAGTAAACAAGGTACCCTGAAACCCTCAATCCCCCTTCCACAATTTCACATTTGTTCCGCCACCTAAGTATTTTTTTATGCCCACGTATAGACTTTCAAGATAGACACTTAACGTTTGTTTTACACCCTCAGTCATACACAGGTTTCACAATATCTTCAGTGTTGGTTGTTTATAAACGCTGGTATTGCTTATCCAAATATAAATGGTGATGCTTAGTGTTAAATAAACAGGTTCGCTTCCAGGCTTGATACATGTAACAAGGTTTTATCTAAATCATTTTCCTAAACATACATGTTCAACACTCTTTCATAGTTTAAATTATAATTTGAAATTTGATTCCAAACTCATTGATATAAATTCATAAAATAGTAGTTCAATAAACGTTTGAATGCAAGTAATCAAACGCGATGACGTGGCTTTTGGCACGTGACCCGTCGTAAAATGATTAAAAATAAATTGTTGTAATTTTCCTAATACGCTGTTTTCTAGAGTCATGTTGTTACTGCTGGTTTTGTTTTTTTAATCAATTAAACAAACAGTTTCTATTTAACAAAAACGTGTGATTGTAATTTGTGATGGTGCTCAGAACATATGTGATCTTCAGCAATGTCTAACGAGCCGATGTTAGATCATGTACGCCATCGTGGTACACAAGAAAGGAAGTGGTGAAGCAGTCAGCGACAGAGTGTCACGTCTGTTAGAGTTTACTCACATGTTTCATCAGCTTTAAAATGTTGTAGTAAGTGTCACGTCTATTGGAGTTTATTTCACATGTTTCATTAGCTTTTAAAATGTTGTAGTGAGTGTCACGTCTGTTAGAGTTTACTTCACATGTTTCATTAGCTTTTAAAATGTTGTAGTGAGTGTCACGTCTGTTAGAGTTTACTTCACATGTTTCATTAGTTTTAAAATATTGTAGTGAGTGTCATGTCTATTGGAGTTTATTTCACATGTTTCATCAGCTTTTAAAATGTTGTAGTGAGTGTCACGTCTATTGAGTTTACTTCACATGTTTCATTAGTTTTAAAATGTTGTAGTGAGTGTCTGTTAGAGTTTATTTCACATGTTTCATTAGCTTTTAAAATGTTGTAGTGAGTGTCACGTCTGTTAGAGTTTACTTCACATGTTTCATCAGCTTTTAAAATGTTGTAGTGAGTGTCACGTCTGTTAGAGTTTATTTCACATGTTTCATCAGCTTTTAAAATGTTGTAGTGAGTGTCACGTTTGTTGGGGTCATATGTTTCATTAGTTTTAACATGTTGTAGTCACAGTACTAAGTCTGTTGGGGTTTACTCTCATGTTTCATTAGTTTTAAACATGTTGTAGTCACAGTACTAAATCTTGGGGGTACTTCACATGTTTCATTAGTTTTAACATGTTGTAGTCACAGTACTAAGTCTGTTGGGGTTTACTTCACATGTTTCATTAGTTTTAACATGTTGTAGTCACAGTACTAAGTCTGTTGGGGTTACTTCACATGTTTCATTAGTTTTAACATGTTGTAGTCACAGTACTAAGTCTGTTGGGGTTTACTTCTCATGTTTCATTAGTTTTAACATGTTGTAGTCACAGTACTAAATCTGTTGGGGTTACTTCACATGTTTCATTAGTTTTAACATGTTGTAGTCACAGTACTAAGTCTGTTGGGGTTTACTTCTCATGTTTCATTAGTTTTTAACATGTTGTAGTCAGTACTAAATCTGTTGGGGTTACTTCACATGTTTCATTAGTTTTAACATGTTGTAGTCACAGTACTAAGTCTGTTGGGGTTTACTTCACATGTTTCATTAGTTTTAACATGTTGTAGTCACAGTACTAAGTCTGTTGGGGTTTACTTCACATGTTTCATTAGTTTTAACATGTTGTAGTCACAGTACTAAGTCTGTTGGGGTTTACTTCACATGTTTCATTAGTTTTAACATGTTGTAGTCACAGTACTAAGTCTGTTGGGGTTTACTTCACATGTTTCATTAGTTTTAACATGTTGTAGTCACAGTACTAAGTCTGTTGGGGTTTACTTCACATGTTTCATTAGTTTTAACATGTTGTAGTCACAGTACTAAGTCTGTTGGGGTTTACTTCACATGTTTCATTAGTTTTAACATGTTGTAGTCACAGTACTAAGTCTGTTGGGGTTTACTTCACATGTTTCATTAGTTTTAACATGTTGTAGTCACAGTACTAAGTCTGTTGGGGTTTACTTCACATGTTTCATTAGTTTTAACATGTTGTAGTCACAGTACTAAGTCTGTTGGGGTTTACTTCACATGTTTCATTAGTTTTAACATGTTGTAGTCACAGTACTAAGTCTGTTGGGGTTTACTTCACATGTTTCATTAGTTTTAACATGTTGTAGTCACAGTACTAAGTCTGTTGGGGTTTACTTCACATGTTTCATTAGTTTTTAACATGTTGTAGTCACAGTACTAAGTCTGTTGGGGTTTACTTCACATGTTTCATTAGTTTTTAACATGTTGTAGTCACAGTACTAAGTCTGTTGGGGTTTACTTCACATGTTTCATTAGTTTTTAACATGTTGTAGTCACAGTACTAAGTCTGTTGGGGGTTACTTCACATGTTTCATTAGTTTTTAACATGTTGTAGTCACAGTACTAAGTCTGTTGGGGTTTACTTCACATGTTTCATTAGTTTTTAACATGTTGTAGTCACAGTACTAAGTCTGTTGGGGTTTACTTCACATGTTTCATTAGTTTTTAACATGTTGTAGGCACAGTTCTAAGTCAACTGAAGTTTACTTTTCTATTTATATTTCGTTTACCTTTTCCTTAAGTAAACTGTACGGCATGTTTTTGGAACAAAAGGCCTCCTATGAATTAAACATAACAGGATAAATATTTTAAAACTAATACTGGAAGAAGTGTTGAGGTGTTTTTACGCGACATCAAGTTAATTTATTCATACGTTTTCTTCCATTTTATCATCTCTCTCCAGTGCTTGTCTTCATCTCTACATATACTTCCTTATTACCTTTATCATCTAAGATTTACTCAGACAGAGATTAGTACTGTTTTTATGCGATAGCTTAGAGCATGCAGTTTTACTTGATATGCATAACCACCAAATACAAGATTCTTCTAATCATGTCATATATAATACTCTCGTAGCCAAACAAACTCAAAGCCCTTTTATGAGCCACTCTGCTGCGGCTAAAATATATCAACACAACATATATTAATTAATACACTGGTCTAAACACTCGTATCAACTCGTTTTGTTTTCAGATTATCCACACTGTGTGTACTGAAACTGCCAACCAATAAGTGGAAAACTCTTACTACTGCAGTTTTTAATTACCTATTCACTACTGAGTGACGTGTTTTTCGATCGTTTTTGTTGAAAAAAGACAATTTTCTTATAAAAAATCCACTTGAATCGGTGGCCCGATGAGGTCATCTGGGTTCTAAGCAGTTTCTCAGTTTGCTTATGGTTGGCGCCACCAATAAACCTATGCTCTATAAAATTACAATTTAAACAATAAGTCAAATCATGTGAGCTTTATCTCTCAATTACGGGAATATAATCTTAAAATATTGTTACGAATGCCTCCTGGCGGTTCAGTGGTAAGAATTGAGGATTTATAATACTAAACTCCCGTTTACAATGCCCGCTGTGGGCGAAGCTCAGATAGCCCATTGTGTATCTTTATGCATCACAAGAAAGAGTTATTCCTACGCCTGGCATTGCCTGGTGGTTAAGGCGCTCTACTTGAACCCTGAGAGTTGTGGGCTCGAATCTGTGTTACCGAAAATGCTCAATCTTTCAGACATAGGGCGTTAAAATGTGACAGCTAATTCCAATACTTCTTCCTGAAAGAGTAACCCAGGAGTTGGCGGTGGGTGGTGTTAACTAACAGCATTCACTCTAGCCTTACACTATTAAATTTGGGACTGCTATGCCAGCTAGCCCTCGTGCAGCTTTGCGCGAAATTCAATACACACCAAACCAAACATGATATTATGAATGCTACTATCTTAACATATGGGAAGTTCTCTGCTATTAAACATGATTACCAGATGTTTCAATTACCCAATAAGACTGTAACAAGTCAAAACACAGACAGCCTATTGCAAGACCCGGCATGGCCAGGTGGTTAAGGCGTTCGACTCGTAATCCGAGAGTCGCGGGTTCGAATCTCAATCACACCAAACATGCTCGCCATTTCAGTCGTGGAGGTGTTATAACGTCATGGTCAATCCCACAATTCGTTGGTATAAGATAAGCCCAAGAGTTGGCGGTGGATGGTGATGACTAGCTGCCTTCCCTCTAGTCTTACACTGCTAAATTAGGAACGGGTAGCGCAGATAGCCCTCGTGTAGCTTTGCGCGAAATTCAAAACAAACCAAAGCCTATTGCGAAGCTCTGTACTCAACAAACAAGAGGGTTACCCCTTAATACCGTGACCATGCTAACGAATTGGTTAGTCTTAGATATATTTTAAGAACAATTTGTTCGTACACTGATAAGTATCTTGAATTATTTCTTATGTTTAATACAGATTAAACGTCTAGTAGCCCCTCAATGGCACAGCGGTATGTCTACGGACTAAAAACCGGGTTTCGATACCCGTGGTGAACAGAGTACAGGTGGCTCTTTGTGTAGCTTTGTGCTTAATTACAAACAACAATAAACGTCTAGTCAATAAAAAAATGAATATAATTTCATTGTTTACTAATAAAAAATATAGAAATAAGACCAATTTCAATTTTATATACTAATTGACAAATACTAATTTAATTCAAATAAGACATTTATCACTTAAATACACGTTCCGCCTCATCAGATGGTCCCCATAAGTTTTGTTTACGTGAACGTATCTTATTTTCTCTCAGATTGTGTTGATTTTTGATTATTTTATATGATTCATTGGTTTTTCTATCATCGACTTAGATGAACCTATGAAATCTGATATTGTTAAAGCTCGTAGTCCATAATTGGCTATTATGCACTTCGCCATTAATGTTTTATTGTATGATATCGCTCAAAGTCTCAGTCCGTAACTGATCATTATGTATCTTATCACCGACCTTGTTGAGTAAACATTGATAGAAATCTCAGTCCATTACTGGTCATTAGGTACTCTGTAATCGACTTTGTTCGCGTGATATTGCTCAAATTCTCAGACCGTAGCTTCTCTTTGTGTTAGTTTTGTTGCATATGAACATTTTGCTTCAAAGTTATGTGTATTTATTTCGTGGACGACAGTTTGATGATAGATTTATGAGATCAAGGCATGCGTATTTGATCAATAATTATTTTAGTTCTAAGTACGTTATTTTAGCAGACGTAAAGAAGTCTGTTTTAAGTACAATTTTTAGCATACTGAAAGTTCCCTAATGTTTGAGTTATTGCTTGAACGTGATAATCAAACGTCTCATTGAATCCAGAACGGGAGAAGTCACATCTGTTGTAATCTGTTTATCTTTTTTAAAGAAACTAGTAATATAAAAAGTGCTTCAGTAACACTCTGTCAGTCTTTATGTTTTCACACTTGACGTGATGAATTAAAATATGTTTTATGAAGTGAACTCAATATAAAGTTTTTAATCTAGAATTTAAATTACCACGAATGTTATTGACGCAGTAATGTTCATGGAAATGTCATAAGAATGCATAAGGGTTTGAAGTTCATTTTATTTCGTGTTTTATTGATATATATTTTAATGGACCGACTTATTCAAGAGAAAGTGAACTAAGACGGACAGATTTTTACCATTAACAAAGTTTATCAATACATTTGCAATAATTTCTTTGCAAAGTGGTTCAACGCCATATTTATGAAGAATCTTTAAACCACACTCATATAAAGCCAAACACACTTCTTTATGTGTGTGTAAAAGATGTAATTTCCCACATTATTTGTTAAGTTTCTTGTACAAGCGGGAAGTTTTATTTACAGAAATGCTTCATTAACGGCAGGATATTTTCAATGATCGAATATTAATACGCATGCAGGTTTGTTTAGATAGACTTTCACTGAACAGTTTGTAGAGTGGTTGAAAACCATTATTTACTTATGGATAAAAAAGCACAATATTACATCTATATTTGGGTTCATTGGAGCAGAAACATTTTAACAACTATACAGGTATGGTTTGGGTTTTTTTGGCTTTGCATTCTGGTGCCGATGTTTTGTTTATCTATGTTACTTTGCCTATAAATAATATATAAAATTATAAATTAACATATAACTATAATTTTATAAAGATTTTATGGTTCAGGTTTAGGTGTGAAGATCTGAATATCGAAACACTCTGATTGGTGCAAATAAATTTAGCTGATTTGCATGTTTGTAGGCATGAAATTAATGATTAATCATTGTCTAAGTACCAAAACGAGTTGGGCTAACTTCACTTATCGTTAAAAACGTAACCATGTTAAAACGACTAGTTTCTTTTCTTGGTTTTGTAACGGATTTACTGTTATACATTTATTTTAATATCTACACTTGTTTAAGTTTAATACATGTAAAGTGTGATATATTGTTACATGTGTACTGCGCAAGTCCCTGCTCTCTAAATTTGTAGAATATTTTCGAATGTAAGAATCAACAAAGTATGTTTTATGAAACCAGTAGCATGTCTTTGAATATTATTGCCAAGTAAACGTTCGAGAATGTCTCCTAAAGTTTATAAGTCGATACAGTTTAATTCAGAATTTTGTTGGTCGGCTGCAGTCAGTATACTACAAGCCTCGGAGGCCATAATTGTGATAAACGCTTATTAATCGGAAAACTACAGATATGTAACCAGGAACGTTTATAGATTTCAAACATTACAAACCGTTCAACTTCAGTGAATTAACTTCCGACGTTAATATTTTTACGAGTACTTCAAATATCTTCGTCTGTAAAAAGTCAGCTTGGAAGCGGTGTCAGGCCAGCCAAAAAATAGACAGCTAGCCAGCTTAAGCGAAGTGTAACAGTATAAACTCAGAATTAATTCGCTCGTTGTGGACGTAGACTATCGATTAAATACTCAGTTATAAACTAGATAGATGGCTCAGTATAGTTTGTAAGTTTGTGAAACTTCTGTATATAAACCATTATTTGTAATAACCGTTATTATAAATTGTATTGTTGTCTGTATATTAAAATACATTTGTGTTAAGAAATATCATATATTTGATACATATCGATATACAACTAACTTCTAAACTGAATTTTAAATTTCCGGCTATTTGAAATATTAATATCTAGTACATGTAACATAATAAATTGGAGAGTCGTCCAACATAAATTATAACACTTAACAGCTCAGCTATCACACATGAATGCTATCCACGATAAAGTATGATATGACATAAGACCCTCCTCACTTCTTAAATGTTAGCCTGTCGTCCAAGAAATATTGTAAAAAATCAATGTTTTGAAGAGAACCATATATTAGAAACGATTCAAGAAATGTATAATATAGAAGGAGGTTCTCAGTGATTCATAGCTGAAATAAAAACAAACAAATGTTCCACAATAGCCATCGGGCACGCTCCCTAGTCTACAAAAACACGTAGGGAAAATAATCCAACTTCGAGAATTTCTGTTTAGTCTTTAGTTTTATGCCAATACAACCCGAGTGGACTCGTCTTTTGTCGAGTGCTGTATTAAGAATAAACATCACCTGCTTTTCCGTGACTGGACCCGAATAGTAGTTAATTAGAACGGAACTTAGAAGTCCTTGGTGGTTTAGAAGTACAAGAGGTGAAGTGTTTCGTGATATCATTTTTTAGTGAAAGAAAACACGAAGGTAGGCTTGTTTTTATACTGTTCCACGCGCTCAGTTTGAAGTATCATTAAAACACACACAGTGAAAACGACAAAAAGATACTTTTAATTCTACATAATAAGCATTGGAACTTACATTGTAAGCATAATTACACAGCACTATGCACCCGGCTTAATAACAATTATTGCTGTAGGTTTATACTACTGTGCAAAGCTGATAGAAAGGTACAGATTCTGTGATGTTAAAGGTAGTGTTATAATATTAAACGTCACCAGTAGCAACACCGTTTCTTATCTTATGTCGTGTGATACTAAATTTATTGCAATTTTTATGCTCTCAATACATAAATATTTTAGCTGTTTTTCATATAGAAGAAACGTCTACTTTAATTGGTTTTTCGTTTAAATTCGAGTAAAGCTGCACGTGGGTTATCTGGTTTAGCCCTCCATATTACTTAAATTGTAGACTAGAGAAATGGAGGCTTCCAGCAACATCCCTCGCCAAATCCTGGGTTACTGTTTAGAAATTAAAAGTGAAATTAATTGTTACATTACAACTCCTCCATGGCTGATAACAAGAAGCTCTGGCGGCAGGTTTCGATCCACATCATTCGAGTCGATCACCAACTTCAAAATAATGTATTTTCTCTAGTCATACGAAGCACTACATCTTCATAATTTTAAGTGATGTGAAAAGTTACAAAGTTAATTTATTATTTTGCTGTCTTCAACAATGCAAGTCTCTCGTTTTCTCAGAAACAAGGGGCCTCGGCATGGCTAGGTGGTTAAGGCACTCGACTCTTAATCTGAGAGTCGCGGGTTCGAATCTCCCTCCCACCAAACCACGGCTCGCCCTTTCAGCCGTGGGGGCATTATAATGTGACTGTCAATCTCACTATTTGTTTGTAAAAGACTAGCTCAAGAGTTGGCGGGTGGGTGGTGATGACTAGTCTTACACTGCTAAATTAGGGACGACTAGCGCAGGTAGCCATCGTGTAGCTTTGCGCGAAATTAAAACAACAACAAAAAAAAAAACAACCAGAGACAAGGAAGTTTTCAAATTCACACACACGAGAGAATTTCGTAGGTTTTTTTTCCTTACATTTTTCCGCCACTAAACGTGATTGCTCTTCACTAAATAATATGGCGGATCTAGAAGTGTTTATCCAATAGTAAAATGATTCATTATTATGCTAGTTTTGAATACCAAAAACTTCTTTAGTGACTTTTTTGTCACAGTGGAATTCTCTCAGTTTATTCACCCCAATTTCCTCCCCAACCCCAAATAAAATTATTAAACTTATCTGTGAAGATCGCATAGCGTTATTTAATAAAACAGTTCTGTCATTTAACTTCGCAAATGGCCAGGCATGGCCAAATGTGTTAAAGCTTTCGACTCGTAATCCGAGAGTCGCGGGTTCGAATCCCGGTCGCACCAAATATGCTCGACCTTTCAGCCGTGGGAGCGTTATAATGTTACGCTCAATCCCACTATTCGTTGTTTAAAGAGTAGCCCAAGAGTTGGCGGTGGGTGGTGATGACTAGCTGCCTCCCCTCTCGTCTTACACTGCTGAGTTAGGGACGGCTAGCGTAGATAGCCCTCGAGTAGCTTTGCGCGAAATACAAAAAAAACAACAACTTCTCAAAGTATGTAATATCTGTAAATAAAACACCGAAGACACAGTTTATTACAGAACCACTAATTTTATTATCGTAACAAACTATTTTTTAACTTACAAGATAACAGAAATTGCCTCCAGTTTTATGTTTCCACAACAAGAAGCTAAATCATCTATTATTTATTCTGATAGGTGTGGTTTTTGTTTGAATGTAGATACCTACTGATAAAGCAGACTACAGCCTTATCTGAAAGCTATATTACTGATATAAAGGTTTATGATGAATATTGGCTTTCAACAGTCCGTTTAGGAAACAATCTTCATTGTTTTCTTAATCTATGTTTGATATTTAGATTCACAACTTCCAGAACAACATTTAGAGATGAAGACCTAGGTGCTATAACATCAGAAACGCGTTTATCTAAAGTATCTTATAACAGTAAAACACATTACACTATTTTCACAGCTAACAAAAATAAAACATATTTTTCTAGTTTCACAGCTAACAACAATGTAACATATTTTACTATTCTGACAGTTAAAACAATAAAACACATTTTAATGTTTTGACAGCTAACAGCAACACAACACAATATACTGTTTTCACTGCTAACAACAATAACAAATATTTTAATGTTATGACAGTTAACAAAAATACAACACATTTTACCGTTTTGACAGCTAATAACAATAAAACACGTTTTAATGTTTTCATAGTTAAAGTGTGTGTGGGTGTTTTCTTATAGTAAAGCCATATTAGGCTATCTGCCGAGTCCACCGAGGGGAATCGAACACCTCATTTTAGCGGTGTAAATCCGTAGACTTACCGCCGTACTAGAGGGGGACTTTGATAGTTAACAAATATAAAACACCATTTACTGTTCTGATAGCTAATTACAATAAATTACATTTTACTATTTTTATAGCTAACAACAATAAAATATAGTTGACAATTAAAACAGCAACAACAATAAAATACATTTTACTATTCTAATAGCTAAAAACAATAAACATATTTTTATTGTTTTCATACCTAACAACAATAAAATATAATTTACTATTTTAACAATTAACAACAATAAAACATTTCACAGCTTTGACAGCTACAACACTAAAACACATTTTATTGCTTTGATAGCTAACAACAATAAAACTTATTTCACTGTTTTGGTAGCTAACAACAATAAAACACATTTTACTGTTTTGATAGCAAACAACAATAAAACACAATTAACTGTTTTAATAGCTGACAACAATATATTTTAATATGATGATGCCTGACAACAATAAAACATAGTTTACAGTTTTTGACAGCTAACAACAATAAAACATATTTTACAGTTTTTCAGAGCTAAGAACAATAAAATACTATTTACTCTTTTGGTAGCTAACAACAATAAAACACAGTTCACTGGTTTGGCATCTAACAACAACAAAACACAGTTCACTGTTTTGGTAGCTATCAACAGTGAAACACAGTTTATTGTTTTGGTAGCTAACAACAATAAAACACAATTTGCTGTTTTAGTTGCTAACAACAATAAAACACAGTTTACAGTTTTTCCATATCGCCTGCCAAGTAATTTTGGGTTCAGTCACAATACTCCGTGTACGCGTTATAAACACTTAAGTTTTTGTTCTGTAAAGAAGACGATACACTATAATATTACGTCTATGTGGGATGTATTCAGCAAATCATAGGTTCAAGGTAACGTAGCATCTCTGACATTTGTATTCCATAATTAACATAGTGTAATGTAATTCATTTAACGTTAATTTCCAACGAGGTATTTAATTCATGATAATATAATAACGATAGTAAATTGACCAATTAAAATTTATAAATATAAGAATTTTTTTTTATGTAGAGGTTTGATTTAGAATTTCGCTGTAAAAAGATTATGTTCATTTGTTGTCCCTAATTTAGTAGTGACAGACTAGGAGAAGGGCAGCTAGTAAACACCGTCAGCTCTTGGGCTACTCATTAAATTACTACTTGGGCTGATCATCAAATTATGATGCCGAATGGGCAACATCCTAATCAAATGTTCTAACCACCAGTCCGTGCCAAGCCTATAAAACTAAGGAAATGCGATAATGTATTGAGATACTACGTTTCTAGTCAACGTTTAACCAACGTTTTGTTAAAATAACAAACAGTACTATTAATAGTACTTTGTTTTAAAACTCATTGTTGCTTTTCGTTTCGTTTTTATCAATATTATCGTTCAAGTATATAAAATCAAAATGCAAACCAAAGTATACATTTAGGCCCTATACCATAAATATCTAAAAGTAAGTAGTGACACACGGTGACATAGTAAATCTAATACACATGCGTTAACGCCGGAGTGACGTAGCTTTTATTTATTGGTAAATCAAGCTGTTCTATCTCGAAACCCATCATAGAATAAATAGCTGAAACCATTACTCCACTCACACACATGTGTACAAATGATCCAACAGATAAATCCTTCTAATAGGTGTTCATACTCACATATATACACACAGACAGAGAGGATAAGTGTATTACGTAGAGATTTTCGTACAAGGGACCATTTTGCCAATTGTATCGTGAACAAAAGCTCAATTATCTAAAGAAAACCAGCTGCAATATTCTCACGTGCTTAATATGCACGAGGTCTACAAAGAGGCCTCTTCTTTAAAGCTTATGTATTGGAACACAATAATAGTATGTTGTCATGTACAAAGTACAATAATCTACTTATACGTAACGCTTTATTTACGATGTACGTCGTGCTCTTTTATTAACCTTAAATAAGTTGATAAAATTTAATTCTACAAAGCAGTACAAGTATTTTAGCCAAATTTTTATACCATGCAATATGTGATCTCTCGGTCTGTGTGAATAATTGGGAGCTAGGTTTTACATCGTTTACAATAAAAAAAAATTCCCTTAGTCTTGTAACTTGTTAACACTTACGGTTTCTTAAATCAGACGCAGAGGCTCTTCTCATGTCTGATTTACTTACTCACATTTCCAAATACAATAACACTCCTGAGTTCTGCACTCGCCCTGCCAAAATACAGTAACACCCACGACTTTTTACTCACACTGCCAAACACAGTAACACTCGTAATTTAGTTTACTTTTCGGCCCAGCATGGCCAGGTGGTTAAGGCACTCGATTCGTAATCCGAGGGTCGCGGGTTCGAATCACCATCACCCCAAACATGCTCGCCCTTTCAGCCGTGAGAACGTTATAATGTGATGGTCAATCCCACTATTCGTTGGTAAAAGAGTAGCCCTAGAGTTGGCGGTGGATGGTGATGACTAGCTGCCTTCCCTCTAGTCTTACACTGCTAAATTAGGGACGGCTCGCGCGGATAGCCCTAGTGTAGCTTTGTGCGAAATTCCAAAAAACAAACAAACCTTCTTTTACTTTTTACTCATAGTGACACACACAATAACTTCTTTCATTTTCTTACAAATATATTTGCAATTGCCTAAATTTTATGATGAAAATAATATTTTTATTCAGTGATATATCAACACTGTATTGTACATTCATAAAATTTTGATTAAATACTCTATTACGTAAAGCTCATTACGTTTAATTAAAAATCGTAGGACTAAGTAAATTGTATCTATATTTATAAAGCATAAAATCTGTGTCTGTCTGTTTGTCCGTTAGCCAACTATTCCTAGGTCGCTGGGCCAATCTCAACCAAAATTTGTGGGATGATAATTTGGGAAAATAAGGACATTAGTGGAGGTTCACAACCCTATCCACCTACTCCATTATTGATATTATTGAATGTTTATTATTTTTGACGTATGTTAACTACTTTCATAAATGGCGTCACGTCCTTACAACAAACAAAAAATACATTTTCCGTAACGCAGCATACACACAGCTTGAGGGGAAGGCACACAAGCGTCATATATATCTCAGACAGTGTGCTAGCGGCCTGGCATGGCCAAGCGCGTAAGGCGTGCGATTCGTAATCCGAGGGTCGCGGGTTCGCGCCCGAGTCGCGCCAAACATGCTCGCCTTCCCAGCCGTGGGGGCGTTATAATGTGACGGTCAATCCCACTATTCGTTGGTAAAAGAGTAGCCCAAGAGTTGGCGGTGGGTAGTGATGACTAGCTGCCTTCCCTCTAGTCTTACACTGCTAAATTAGGGACGGCTAGCACAGATAGCCCTCGAGTAGCTTTGTGCGAAATTCCAAAAACAAACAGTGTGCTAGCATTCGCTATGAAGGAATGCAATGACAAAACGGCCACCACTATCGTAGTGATACATAAACGCAGATGAATTTTCTACTATAGCAGCCACCATAACGCTGATACGAGAACTGTCCCTGAGCTATACCCACTTCCTATCTTGACCCGTGTCCTTTGTTATGTGTTATAATTTATTTTGTATGAGTCTGCAATTATCACGTTACGTATTACTTTTTCAAATAGCCTGAAACCGAGTTCAGTTGTAATTTAAACTTAAAAGTTAATTAAACAGCGAAATTTAACTAATTTATTAGATTTGGCAACAAAATTTATGCACACAGTTTTCTTTCTTAGCATAAATATATTTTAAAACATAGGGAGTAATACAATGTATAATAATGGTTCCTATAAATAATTAATACAAATAATGACTTACCTACAAAGGGCTCAGAAACTTACAAATAATGTTAAGTCTTTTTTTACAGTCTGGAACGTCTTTGCTATCTTATCGCACATAATCTGAGGGTCGCGGGTTCAAATTCCTATCGTACCATACATGCACGCCCTTTCAGCCGTGGGAGCGTTATAATGTGACGGTCAATCCCACTATTCGTTGGTAAAAAAAGTAGCCCAAGAGTTGGCGGTGGGTGGTGACGACTAGCTCCATTCCCTCTAGTGTTAGACTGCTAAATTAGGGACAGCTAGCGCAGATAACTCTCGAGTAGCTTTGCGCGAAATTCAAAAACAAACAAACAATCTTATCGCAAGTTCACGATGAGCGAATTAATTTCCAGTTAACGGAAATACATTTCACTGACAGAAAGCTATCTGGCTCTGTATTCTTTGCTGGTCTCACTCTATAAATTATATAATGTTTTCGTAAAAATATTGATGTCTGATGTGAATAGAGTGAAGCTGAATGTTTTTATAATGTTCAAAATTTATAAATATTACTCGTCAAATATTTATAGTTTCCCGATTAATAAGCGTTAATCACAGTTATAACTTCCAAGGTTTAATGTATACCAACTGTAGCAACCCAACAACATATTTTGTCTCTTGACGCGTCGATTTATAACCATTAGGTGATGCGCTCTTTAAATGTCAATCTGCAATATTACAGGTATTCACCTAAACATATATACTAGTGTTTATTACATCGATAACACTATGTAACACAAATTTTGTTCCTGGATAGCATATGTTATTTCTTAATTGCTTATGTTGTAAAAGAACAGAAAATGGCCATTATTCCTTCCAAACTTTGCTTTTGCGACATGGATAATAAAATTTAGAAATTAACCTATCTTCCTATATAAAAACTTGCAAATTTACACATTTTCACTTATATAAGGTCTGAATAAAACAACATATGAATCAAGATTTACATGTATTTATACTAAAGTTGTACAAAAATGAACAAAAATGTTTAGAAGTAAGTAGTTTTTCGAGATTTGCGACTGTAATGTAAATAACTTTCACGTATCAGCCACCAAATATAGTTTCCCATCATGTTTTCGTTATACGCTCCTTGGTAGCGGCGTTCAAAGTTCAGTATATCTTAGTGGAAGCGTTCGTCTTGTTCCTCTGAGTATGCTCACATGTTTTCCTTAAAGTTATCAATATGAGCGTCAAGAATATGGACTTTTAGGGACATCATGCAGCCCATTTTGCCATAGTTTTTTATCAGAGCCTCAACCATTCCACATAATTTTCGGCCTTCTGATTGCCCAAGAAGCCCCAAACCACTAAGACAAAACTTCCCCAAGCTTTTTTTTTCTTCCTACTGAGCTTCTTGGAAAATTCTGTGCACTCCAGGATCTTCTTTATTTGTGATCCAACGAAGACACCAGCTTTGACCTTTGCCTCAGACAACTTAGGAAGAAGTCTCAAAAGTACTTGAAGGCTGCAGACTCCTTATCAAGAGCTATGACAAATTGTTTCATAAGACCCAGTTTTATATGCAATGATGGGAACAACACCTTCTGGAGGTCCACTAATGGCTCACACTTGACATTGTGTCTCCCCACAGAGAACTTGGTCCGTTGTGGCCAGTGCTTCCTGTTGTAGTGCGCTGCGGTGTCCCTGCTGTTCCAAAGACAAAGATAACAAAGAAACTTGGTAAAGCCTCCTTGGAGACCCATCAGGAATGCCACCATTTTGAAGTATCCGATAACCTCCCAGCCATATTCATCATACTTCAAGACTTCTATCAAGGTCTTGACGTTGTTGTAATCCTCTTTGAGGTGCACCGAATGAGTCAGGGTAAGAAACGGATACTTATTCCCGTTATAAAGCACCACAGCTTTGAGGCTTCTACAACATTCTAGAAAGTTCTTGAAAATTCTTGTAAGTTCGAGAAAATTCTCTATCAGCTACTCAGCACTGAATCTACCTGGAATGTTCTAGAAAATGGGTAAATTTGAAAATTTCATTACTCAGGTCACAAAGCAAAGGTTGAAGAGGAAATAGGTCTTTTCCATTTACTTTAGGCATAAGCAATTGGGAAATAACACTTTCTGCCCACGAACAAGAAAAAGTAAAAATTTTGTTACAGAGTAATCTTCTACAGATTTAGTGAATAGACGAAACTTTCGAATTACACATTTAACAGAATACGTTATATGCATATAAAAATATAACTTAAAAAAACGTCGAATTAAAATAAATATATAACAGTAAATCCCTTACACCTCCATCCTTAGAGAGTTACAAAATGGCTTTATACAGTCCTTAACTAAGATATTATGTTTGCATTGCGAACAATATATTGTCAAAGAATTATACAACTTCAAGAGTCATGACAGTACATAACACAATCAATACGTATAATCTTATGGTTGTAAAATTACACAGTACATGAAAGTGCGTCGACACAAATGCTATCTTTTTGGTAAAGACCCAACACAATCAACAATCACATGACCGAGGGGTTCTTCAAAAGCTGGGACAGGTTTGAAGGGAGTAACAGGTTTTTCCAAGTAATTGACATGTGCTAAAGGTTCTACTAAAACTCTGAAATACGCCTAATTCTGGGCCAAACTAAGTGTCTCGTAATTTTGTTACACATCTTTTTAACACCTAAATGACCTCTCATGTACCTTAATGTTTTATAATTATATGCTTTGGTAACAACGATTTGATAAACAACAGTCCCGTCCTTAAAGCACATCTGGTGGTCTCCATTTTCCATATTTGAAGAAATAAACATTTGGGTATTTTTCTAGTTCATATTTAAATAGTAAAGACATCTTCGGATCCTTTTCTTGCTCAACGATCAGTTTACTTTGCCAGGTGAACCAGATCCCTCGCGTCCATTATTATCACTCACCAAGGAATGGTCAGTACAGCAGATCCCTGTCAAGTCCGAAAAATGTCTGAAACAAATCGCAAATATTGTCTTCTGAATACATATTTATCATTTGTTTTGGCTTAATTTCCTAGCCTGAACTCAAGTCACAACACACGAGGGAAACACATCTGGATTTTCTCAACAACAACATCATCTTTTGATGAAATAGCGACTGGTTCGCTAAACATTTTGGTTTCAGCAACAACTTTTCCCAGCCAAATAGTTTCCCAACAATAATTATACAAACGTAATGGTCAGAGTAAGTCTTACTCCAACCACAAACAAGGTCTCATGTTAAATATATGTTATGACGATGAACATTATCAAAACCATTCTCAGTACCCTGCGCAATAACAGACTCACCAGTAGTACACCTTTTAACAACAATAACAAACTCACCAGTGGCAGAACTTAAATCTAAAGGTAGTAAACCTTCTACCAACAATAACAGACTCACCAATGGCAGAACTCAAATATAAAGACAGTATACCTTCTAACAATGACAACAGACACGCCAGTGGCAGAACTCAAATATAAAGACAGTATACCTTCTAACAATGACAACAGACTCGCCAGTGGCAGAACTCAAATATAAAGGTAGTACACCTTCTAATAACAATAACTGAGTCACCCCCAGTATTCCGTAAAATACATTTGGATATGGGATTAGCAATGCCATTTGTCAAATACACAGAACCAGTGGACACACGAGGTCTAAATTTCTCCCTAATTAGATCAGTCTTCATATCACTAGCCAAATCAAGAACATCGGGTGATCTGGTGAAACTACATTCATATGTGGATACAAACACTACATCCATACGTGGATACAAACACTACATCCATACGTGGATACAAACACTACATCCATACGTGGATACAAACACTACATTCATATGTGGATACAAACACTACATTCATATGTGGATACAAACACTACATTCATATGTGAATACAAACACTACATCCATATGTGAATACAAACACTACATCCATATGTGGATACAAACACTACATCCATATGTGAATACAAACACTACATCCATATGTGAATACAAACACTACATCCATATGTGGATACAAACACTACATCCATATGTGAATACAAACACTACATCCATATGTGGATACAAACACTACATCCATATGTGAATACAAACACTACATCCATATGTGAATACAAACACTACATTCATATGTGGATACAAACACTACATTCATATGTGGATACAAACACTACATCCATATGTGAATACAAACACTACATCCATATGTGGATACAAACACTACATCCATATGTGAATACAAACACTACATCCATATGTGAATACAAACACTACATCCATATGTGGATACAAACACTACATCCATATGTGGATACAAACACTACATCCATATGTGAATACAAACACTACATCCATATGTGGATACAAACACTACATCCATATGTGAATACAAACACTACATTCATATGTGAATACAAACACTACATTCATATGTGGATACAAACACTACATCCATATGTGAATACAAACACTACATCCATATGTGGATACAAACACTACATTCATATGTGAATACAAACACTACATTCATATGTGGATACAAACACTACATCCATATGTGAATACAAACACTACATCCATATGTGGATACAAACACTACATCCATATGTGGATACAAACACTACATTCATATGTGGATACAAACACTACATCCATATGTGGATACAAACACTACATCCATATGTGAATACAAACACTACATTCATATGTGGATACAAACACTACATCCATATGTGGATACAAACACTACATTCATATGTGGATACAAACACTACATCCATATGTGAATACAAACACACTCCTTATATATTTTTTATTTTTTAAACGCCAACAGTCAAACATAACATGACCAGGATTTTTACAAAAATAGCACACAGGCCTTGATGGATTTGATGAAGTTTTATCCAGACTATCAGACGAACTAGAAGAGATGGATTTTTCAGAAGAATCCCAACTTTAGTGGATTGAACAGGTTTTTGCTGAGATGGCAGGAATTTCTTTTAATGAAAATTTATTTTATGTGTTAAAATGTAATCATCGGAAAGAGAAGTTTCTTCCTGTAATGATTCAACTTTCTTTACATCTAAGTGGGTTTTGAGGTCGTCACTTGTACAGGGATTAAGTTCCTCAATTAGACATAATTGTCTTAGTTTGTTGAAACTTTTGCAAATATACATACAATTATGTCATCGTCCAAAATGAACCTCTTTTGTCGTGAAAAAATTCCATATAAGTTTGATTATCTTGTTTACGATATCCTCGAAACTTTTGACACAAACCTTCAGTAGTAACTCACATTATTTGAGGATAGTACCTTATCATAATTCTTACGGTCTCCTAGGAACAGAATCGTACAGGCTTCTTGTGATTTGCCAATTAAATCACTCTGTGAAAATCACGACCACTGGTGGATCATTTCAAAGCTGGACCAACCTTCTCAAAATGTTAGAAATATTTATCAATTTCATTTTTATTAAACAGTGATACTTTAATATCACTTTATTTTCTCTTGGTCGATCAGAGATGAGTCTAATTTCCATTCCTTTCAGCCTGATGTCTTTTTTGACTTTGATACAAGCTTGATTTGTAAGAGTTTTAGATGGATTTCTAACTCATTTATATGATTCAACACTGATTGGTCAGCTGAGACACTAGAATACTTCTCTAAAGCTTTTTCAGACAACCAATCATGATCGACTAGTATTCCAATAAGAACTTTTTATCATTTTTATCATTGCTTTCTTAACATCTAATTGTAAGATGTTGATAATTTCAAACAATTCCTTTGTGTTATTATCCTTCTGGTTGTTCAATGGATGGTGATTTAAGAAATCCTTGATTATCAGACATGATCAAATCTTGTTGAACTGTTTGTTTTGTTTATGGCCGTCCATAATTTACCAGTGTAAGGCAGCTAATCATCACCACTCACCGCCAACTCTTGGGCTACTCTTTTACAAACAAATAGCGGGATTAACCATCACATAATAACGTCCCCACGGCTGAAAGGGCGAACTTGTTTGGTGCGACGGGAATTCGAATCCGCGACCCTCAGATTATTAGTCAAACGCCTTAAATCACCTGGCCATGCCAGGCCTAAACGATTTCTCCGAAAAGGGACTCGAACCCTGAACCATGAGGTTAAAAGCTTAACGCTTTACCGACTGAACCATCAAGGCCTTTGTTTAACTGATAAATATAAATTGAATTATGCTTTTAATTTTAATATAGATCGTATTTTGTTTCTGATTCAGTTCCCAAATGAGCCTACAATAGTAACGCTAGTACAGCGTTATGTCTACGGACTTACAACGCTAAAATCAGGGGTTCGATTCTCCTCGGTGAGCTCAGCAGATAGCTCCATGTGGCTTTGCTATAAGAAAACACACACGTACGATAATTTATGCCTTACGAGACCCCAATTTATAATGTTAAGTATTATAACTTATTTCGAACGAGTCTCCAGTTATTACGTTACGTATTACGATTTCAAATAGACTGAAATCTAGTTGAATTGTAATTTTAATTTAAAAGTTAATTAAATGTGAAGATGTATTAAAGTTATGATATTTGCAAACAAGTTTTCTTTCTTAATACAAATATATTTTAATATACAACAAAACTATAATTTATAATAACGGTTACTACTAACAGTTATTACCAAGAATGATTTATCTAAATCTACCGTCGTTACCTCTTCTTACAAAGGCACCCTGAACATCCCACAGTGTGTACCATGTTTTAAGTATATACATACTGAGTTCTTGAAACTTAATAAAAACATTTGGTGAAGAACTAATGAATACTGTAATAATATGTCATGTTATAAATAAACCATGCGAAGGTTAAGAGTTTTATGATATTTATCATAGTATCCACCCCCACATATTTATAAGTTAATAACCCGAATAAAGGATGGGTACCTCAGGTTGTATAAAATAAAATATAAATGTTTGCTGTCAGCGTCGGAACCGCTTAAGTCAGGGGAGCATACATATAAATCAAGTGTTTTACTAGCCATGTGCTTTTCTTTCTCGTCTCTTTCAGAAAGAAATCGTTAAAGTTATTATCAACACGTCTAGTGCATTTCTTATGAAGCACAAAGTTGTACGAAAGTGGGATTTAACCTTTACTCGTGTTACACAAATACAACTCGAATCATAGATTTTTTTCCACTTTGCTTGCTAGCCATCGGACCAGGGCCAGTCCTTGTTACTTGAAATAATGTTATCAAGAGATAACGTTAATTACTGTATTGTCAATAACAGTATTAAAAATGGAATAGGTAATCGAGTTATTACCAATTTTTTTGAGCAGCAGTAATAAAAGTGACGTGTGGCTTTGTAGAAAAAAAAACACACGAATTTAATTCGTTATTAAAAAACAGACTTGTAATCAAGTCACTAATTAATTAGTATTTATTTATAATTTTCTCTCCTGAGACCTGAGTGACTGTTTGTATACCAATGACTTGAAGGAAACTATAACAAACCTTCACTCGCTTCTTGTCAGATTCAACCAGAAGAACATGAGACCGAGATGTGGTGTTTCTTGAAGTAAGCCTAAACAAATGATGGATAGCAGACCATTTTACTTTTCTTAAATTCAAAATAATAAATACTTTACAGATGTAAAAGGATTACGTTGGTTAAAGTGTGTGAAATTAACTTTAAAACTGTAATAATAAAATGTTTTTTTTAATATTTTCAAACGGCAAACAAGATTTACAAATAGTGAAAGATTTATATCCGAACCGCATTTACTTTCTTATAAAATTATTTCAACCGGTTTCATTTCGATGTTTCTAAAATGAACAGTTTTATAACGGGTTGTGATAATAGTTAGCAGCAGGATGAAATACAAAAGGTGTTACTGAATTTCAACAAATATAAAAACAACAACTAAAACCCGAACGTTTTCAAATAGTTAACCTTTGTTTTTTCAAGAAAGTAAAGTCGAGTGTATTGTACAGACGACAACGTGACGTAAACCGGATATTTGTCATCCTTTTCATTCTTTTTTTTATTTTGTGCAAAGCTTCACGAGGACTATCTGCTCTAGTCGTCCCTAATTTAGCAGTGTGAGAGGGCATCTAGTCATCACCACCCACCGCCAACTCTTGGGCTACTCTTTTATCAAAGAATAATGGGATTGACCGTCACATTATAACATCTCCACGGCTAAAAGGACGAGCGTGCTTGGTGTGACGGGGATTCGAACTCGCAACCCTCAGATTACGAATCGAGTACCATGGTGAGCCAAATCATTAGAAAATTATTGCTAATTATTTTTAACGTGACCAATTTTATGAATGAAGAACGTTTATCAAAACAGATCATTTACAGAGCAGGAAAACAGAAACATATTGGCTGCTGTTTCTTGTGTTTTATAACTATAGCCAAGTACGAAATGGCAATCCTGTGTATAAAAACAAACAATTGGTTGGTTTGTTTCGTTTTTGAGAGCACAGGTGCATTAGGCTATCTTCTATGTCTACCACGGGAAATCAAAACCTGGATTTTAGCGTTGTAAGTCCGTAAACTTACCACTGTCCATCGAAGCAACTCATACTGACAGTGACGAAACTTCGCAGAATGGACGGCAACTGCATGTTGTGGAGACACAAGTGTAGAGGACGACGTTTCGAAGGTCTTCCGCCTTTCGTCTTCAAGTCTTGAAGCCTAAACAATCTATCAAAGTCAAACTGACAGTGTCTATAAAATATCGTTATAATGGCTTTATTTTCTCAAGAAAATAATTATACGTTTTGTACATATTCAAAGATCAAAGAATGTTTGGTACCGAATCACGCCCGAAGCAATCAGAGTGTCTGATAAATAGAAGCTTCTGGTCCTTTAAACGTGCGAGAAACCGGGTTTCGATGCCCGTGATGGACACAGCACAGATAGCCCCTTGTGTATCTTCGTATTTTTGGCCCGGCATGGCCAAGCGTGTTAAGGCGTGCGACTCGTAATCTGAGGGTCGCGGATTCGCATCCCCATCGCGCCAAACATGCTCGCCCTTTCAGCCGTGGGGGCGTATAATGTGACGGTCAATCCCACTATTCGTTGGTAAAAGAGTAGCCCAAGAGTTGGCGGTGGGTGGTGATGACTAGCTGCCTTCCCTCTAGTCTTACACTACTAATTAGGGACGGCTAGCACAGATAGCCCTCGAGTAGCTTTGTGCGAAATTCCAAAACAAACAAACAAACCTTTAAACGTTGCAGTGTCTTCTGCTGCAAATAATAAACAAGGATTTCAATTTGTCAACGTATAAAAATCAAAGTGTTCACAAGTCTTCTCAGCATTGTAAGTCCGTAAAGTTACAGCTGTCCCACCGAGGGACACATCGATCACAAGTAATCCTTTAATTGTTATATTTATTATGATCCGCCTTCTACTTGAGTCAAATTGTAGTATCCTTAACAAGTGGTGAAAATTTACGTTTCTCCGCAGCCCTTGTCATTAAATATACACCTACAAACTGGGCTGGTATAAAATTGAAATATTACTTTGAAGACTGACCCCTGGTGGGACAACGGTAAGACTATGGATTTACAACTGTAAAAACAAAGGTTTGATTTCCCACGGCAGACACATTAGATGACCTAGGTGGCTTTACTCTAAAACAAAGAAACGTTAAATATTATTTATGGATTGTATTAAAATACATTTTTCAAGAAATGTTTTATTCACTTTAAATTATTTAATGCTTTCAAGACTTCTGACAGATAGTATAAAGCGGTTACTGCGCAATTCATCTCGGTTGTGTTTCCTTCTTGTTGCAAACACGTTAAACAGAGTAGGTAAACATTTGTCTTGTAGACGAACATACGTTTCATAATCACTTAACCCCTTTCCTGGTCCACTGTGTGTATTTTAGGTTTGTTGACGCTATTAATACGTTTGTTTCTCCACAGAATAACATCCTTCGTTAAGGACTATTACTCTGTTATATAGGCTGTTAAAATATTTCATAACGTCTCATGCTAAAATTATGTAATATGGATCGACGAACAAAGAGCATAGTGAAAGTAAATGTAGAAGGTAGGAAGATAATGGAACTTGATGTTAAAGAGAGGACCAACGTTAGACTTTCTAGCTGTGACCGGCCTTTTAGCTATCAATGCAAAAATTCTCATCGTATATTTTCGACCGAGATATAATTTATTTCTCTATCTGGATAGCCCTAATGTACCACGTTTTCCTCTGCTGAGGTCACTGATTACGTATTAGTAAATACATATATATATATATCTATCCTTATCTGTGTCAAATTGAAGTGATGCTAATGGTTAAGTGTATTACTTAATGTGTATGTTCACATATTGTTAAAACGTTTGATTAATTGCTAGTAATACTACTTAATAATATTTTTATCGATCTATTGTTGGCGTAACAATATTGTACTTCCTAACAATACTCATGTTCGTTGACGTGTTTGGTTAATTATAGCAATGCTTCTTAATAATATCTTTAGCAGTTTAATGTGGTGTGATGATAACTGTCAGATACATTACGTAATAATATATATATATTCACGTTCTCCTTGACGTGTATAATTAATTCTCAATTATATACTACTTAACAATGTCTTTAATGGGTATTGTTGACGTGGTGTTAATTTTGAGATGTACTGTCTAGCATTTATGTCTGTGCTTCGTTCATGTGTTCAAGTGATTGTTTACGTTGGCGTGTTTAGACTACATCTAATACAAGCCATAGTTAACTTGACAAATAACCTTCACGAAGATGAAATAACTGCAGAAATGGTATGTATTAGAAGATTGTCTATTTCAGTGGCTATTATAGAACCTTATAGGCCACGTGCCATCACTGAACTGACTTATCGAACATCCTTTTTTTTTCTAAAAGGAAAAAGTCATATAAATAAATCATAAGTAAATTTCTGGATTAGTCGTTTTAATCGACTCAGATACGACTAGTGTACAGGCTGATATTCAAATATCTCTATATCACATTGAAAAATATTCCATTTAACATCAGGTAATGGTTTTAATACCTCAAACAATCAAGAAATACGATAAATATCAGCTTGCACTAGCTAGACTGTCATGAATGTTAAAACTTGTATAAATTTTCATTACAACTAACAAAGAGTAGAACACGTCAATAATACACGAATATAAATATTATCAAGTGGTTTGTCTTCTTGTTAACCTTAAGGTCTGGGCCACCAGATATGAAACCCAGGTTTCAATACCATAAGTGTACAAATTTACTGTTGATCAACACATGGTAAAATTATAAAACAATAACAAAGAATTACCAAAACATGTCAACAATCCATGAATGAAGGTTTTATTTGTAATACAACTAACAGTTAACAAAACATGTCAACAATCCATGAATAAAGGTTTTATTTGTAATACAACTAACAGTTAACAAAACATGTCAACAGTCCATGAATAAAGGTTTTATTTGTAATGTAACTAACACGTAAAAAAACATGTCAACGATCCATGAATAAAGGTTTTATTTGTAATGTAACTAACACTTAAAAAAACATGTCAACAATCCATGAATAAAGGTTTTATTTGTAATGTAACTAACACTTAACAAAACATGTCAACAATCCATGAATAAAGGTTTTATTTGTAATGTAATTAACACTTAATTAAAACTACGTCAACAATCCATTAATAAAGGTATTATTTTGTAGTGTAACTAACATTTTTAACTAAACACGTCAACAATCCATGAATAAAGGTATTGTTTTGTAACATAACTTACACGTAACTAAACACGTCAACAATCCATGAATAAAGGTATTGTTTTGTAATATGACTAACATTTAACTTAGCACGTTATCATTAAGTTCACATCCAATTATTAATATAATATCAACAACATACAGATACAACCATTATTAAACGCAAAGCTATATAATGGAGTAATTGAGGTCTGAGAACCGCAAGAACTGAATTGCGAAAATTAACGTTATAAGTCTTCGAGTTTATCGTTGTATCACGGTAAGATATAAACTACATAAGTTTATACATAACAATTTGTACGTAAATACTGAGTGGAATAAATACAGATCCGTAAAGTTTAATAAAATGAGAACAAATAAATTTGTACAGAATGTGAGAGATAACAGTAACAATACAATACTTTTAATTCACATAAACAAAATGTCTGCAGAACAAATATATAAAAATATACAGATGATTAACGAAGTAAACAGTGGGTCATAAAATGTGTAATAACCATCTTTTATTTTCCGTCACTTAATAGGTGTAATTAGAAGGATATATATTCGCAGTGCTATTCTACAGTTTTGTTACAAACAGACTCAGCCGAAGTATCTCAGTGAAATCAGATAAAAAGTTTAAATTTGATGAAAGTAAAATATACTCTCCTAATAAAAGTAAAATTTGACCTGAAGGATCTATGCTACTGAAAGACAAAGACAGTTAAAATCTTACTGTTTGTAAGAAGGGGAGAATAATGGCCTCTAACACTGGCCTAATGGCCTAATGGCTCTAATGGCCTAAGACACTGTATATTATATATATCTTGTAAAATTCTGTGTATTCGACACCAATAACATTGTTATGATTGTTTACATTCTTGTGATTAAATTACAAACATTAACTCTGGTGTTATGAGTGTTTCCTATTCTTGTTGTTAAAATATAAACATTAATTTCTATGGTGTTATGGATGTTTCCTATTCTTGTTGTTGAAATATAAACATTAATTTCCCTGGTGTTATGAGTGTTTCCTATTCTTGTTGTTAAAATATAAACATTAATTTCCATGGTGTTATGAATGTTTCCTATTCTTGTTGTTAAAATATAAACATTGATTTCCATGGTGTTATGAGTGTTTCCTATTCTTGTTGTTAAAATATAAACATTAGTTTCCCTGGTGTTATAAGTGTTTCCTATTCTTGTTGTTAAAATATAAACCTTAATTTCCATGGTGTAATGAATGTTTCCTATTCTTGTTGTTAAAATATAAATATTGATTTCCATGGTGTTATGAGTGTCTCCTATTCTTGTTGTTAAAATATAAACATTGATTTCCATGGTGTTATGAGTGTTTTTTATTCTTGTTGTTAAAAAATAAACATTAATTTCCCTGGTGTTATAAGTGTTTCCTATTTTTGTTGTTAAAATATAAACATTAATGTCCATGGTGTTATGAATGTTTCCTATTCTTGTTGTTAAAATATAAATATTAGTTTCCCTGGTGTTATAAGTGTTTCCTATTCTTGTTGTTAAAATATAAACATTAATTTCCATGGTGTAATGAATGTTTCCTATTCTTGTTGTTAAAATATAAACATTGATTTCCATGGTGTTATGAGTGTTTCCTATTCTTGTTGTTACAAAATAAACATTAATTTCTCTAGTGTTATGAGCGTTTCCTATTCTTGTTGTTAAAATATAAACATTAATTTCCCTGGTGTTATAAGTGTTTCCTATTCTTGTTGTTAAAATATAAACATTAATTTCTCTGGTGTTATGAATGTTTCCTATTCTTGTTGTTAAAATATAAACATTAATTTCCATGGTGTTATGAGTGTTTCCTATTCTTGTTGTTAAAATATAAACATTAATTTCCCTGGTGTTATAAGTGTTTCCTATTCTTGTTGTTAAAATATAAACATTAATTTCTCTGGTGTTATGAATGTTTCCTATTCTTGTTGTTAAAATATAAACATTAATTTCCATGGTGTTATGAGTGTTTCCTATTCTTGTTGTTAAAATATAAACATTAATTTCCATGGTGTTATGAATGTTTCCTATTCTTGTTGTTAAAATATAAACATTAATTTCTCTGGTGTTATGAATGTTTCCTATTCTTGTTGTTAAAATATAAACATTAATTTCCATGGTGTTATGAATGTTTCCTATTCTTGTTGTTAAAATATAAACATTAATTTCTCTGGTGTTATGAATGTTTCCTATTCTTGTTGTTAAAATATAAACATTAATTTCCATGGTGTTATGAGTGTTTCCTATTCTTGTTGTTAAAATATAAACATTAATTTCCATGGTGTTATGAGTGTTTCCTATTCTTGTTGTTAAAATATAAACATTAATTTCCATGGTGTTATGAGTGTTTCCTATTCTTGTTGTTAAAATATAAACATTAATTTCCATGGTGTTATGAGTGTTTCCTATTCTTGTTGTTAAAATATAAACATTAATTTCCATGGTGTTATGAGTGTTTCCTATTCTTGTTGTTAAAATATAAACATTAATTTCCATGGTGTTATGAGTGTTTCCTATTCTTGTTGTTAAAATATAAACATTAATTTCCATGGTGTTATGAGTGTTTCCTATTCTTGTTGTTAAAATATAAACATTAATTTCCATGGTGTTATGAGTGTTTCCTATTCTTGTTGTTAAAATATAAACATTAATTTCCATGGTGTTATGAGTGTTTCCTATTCTTGTTGTTAAAATATAAACATTAATTTCCCTGGTGTCTTCTTCACATACTTAACTCTTTTTTCGTGTCTCTGTATTTAGTTATTTAATGAGGGTTTGTTTTACAACATGTAAAATAGTTCCATAAGACATCCAGTTATAACATCACGATCAATTATCCATTCATGTTTAAAAGAATTTAAACAAAACCACTACACTTGAAGTTGTTGGGTTGTCCAATACTGCTTCACAAGTTCCCAGTAACATCGTCCTTACAAATATTATTTTCTTTTGAGTTTTTCCGTTCTGGAGACGAGTATCTCCAGGGAAATAATGTCATGATAGAACCGGCTAGAGGACAATTCAAGATATAATCCAACTAACAACATGGGGGAAATCAAAGTAATATGAAGTCCTAAGAGAATCAACATTTGTTCCAACTCCTCAGTATAATAGAGTTGAACCTTTTCGTCAAATTAGTGTTATTGCTGTCGAATACACAGAATTTCTACAAGATATATATAATATACAGTGTCTTTTATCGTTAGAGGCCATTGTTCTCCCCTTCTTACAAACAGGAAGATTTCAACTGTCTTGGTCTTTCAGTAGCATAGATCATTCAGGTCAAATTTTACTTTTATTAGAAGAGTATCTTTTATTTTCATCAAACTAGTTATGTTACAAAATCAAACCTTTATTCATGGATTGTTGACGTGTTTAGTTAAGTGTTAGTTATGATACAAAATAATAACTTTATTCATTGATTCTTGACGTGTTTATTTAAGTGTTAGTTATGTTACAAAATAATAACTTTATCCAAGAACTGTTGACGTGTTTAGTTAAGTGCTTGTTACACTAGAAATCAATACTTTTATTCATGGAAAGTTAGTGTTTATATTTTAATCACCAACATTTTAAAAAATCATAACATCAGGGAAGTTATTGTTTATATTTTAATCACACGCACACAAAACACTTATAACAGTGCTTGAGATTATTTTCTAGCAAGATTAATCCAATTTAACCACAGGAAATGTTGAAATTATCGTGGTAATAAGAACAATCTTCAAGAAATTAGTCATTAATTTGAGTGTCACGATCTCGATACCCTACAGTCATGGTTTCTATCACGACCAACCTATATTTAAGTTTAACGTGAGGCCTTATTAAATGAAGTCTCTGGAGTTTTGCCACTGAAACTAAACTTATCCAGAGATATCAGAAATACACAAGTCAACTTACGTACCCTATATTTCGTTAAATAATTGTACACTATACTATCCATGCTCATATTTAGTATTCTTTTAATTTGTTATTTCTTTTCATTATTTTTTAATAAGCAGTTCTTTATTTTTTTATGTATTATATTTACCATGTTATTGCTCTTTTCTATAGTTAAACATTAATGTATGATAGAAATTTATCAGGATTTTATTGGTTACAAAATGTTGTTAGAGAAAATTGCATAATGCTTTCTGTAAAATGGTGTCACACTTTTCAAGGTATATGCAGTCTGTGATAGTGCACGAAGCAAAAATTTAAATTTTTGTCATTTATATGTAAGCTATGTTCTATATAATCTCATATAATATTAGTGGAATTATTTTTAATTATTAACATAGTATATTAGGTGAAAACTAGACTAAAACTCTAAATTTTGCAAACCTCGTGAAATATTATTGGGATTATGGCCAACAATGTCGCTAACGGCGGCTTATTCAACCGGTAAAGCAATTAATTTTAATCTTCATGAGAAACGTTGGTGTACTACATTATTTATGTTTAGTACGGTAGTACCATGTTATTTAATTTATAGAAATTAAGAATTGTATTCTATTTCAGTCTATAAGATGCTAAAATACAGTTTCTGTAGTCTTATAAAGTCATCTCTATAATATATAAAGTCATCTCTATAATATATAAAGTCATCTCTATAATATATAAGAAACCAATACTTCTCCCATTTATTTTTCTTCTGATACACATTCGCTTTTTTTGTTATGTACAAAATAAATAAAACTAAACAATGTTTGCATAAATTGTTATCTATTTTCAACGACTGGTATAATTAAGTCACATTCTTTATCTTTCCATAATTATTATATCCCTTCAGTGGCTCAGCGGTATGTCTGCGGACTTACAACGCTAAAATCCGGGTTTCGATACCCGTGGTGGGCAGGACACAGACAGCCCATTGTGTAGCTTTGTGCTTAATTCAAAACAATAAAAACAACAAGAAAGCCAGAATAATATCGTTTAGGTTGTACTTTACTTTAAACAAACAGAAGTTATTATTACTATAAATTAGTTGAAATAAATGTATTTTTCTGAAATTTTAAACTTATAATTCCTCCTCGTACCTTTGTACGTCTCCAGAGGTTCAGGGGTGAGCTTACGGATTTACAACGCTAAAATATAAAGTTAATTGTAGGAAACAGAGTTAATATTTCTGTGTACAGTTTTATGGTATAAAACAACTTTCTAGTGCAAACAAAGAACACATGATGCAAAAAAGTAATTTTTAAGAACTCTAAGACAAGCTGGTGGTTAGGACACCCGACTCATCACCTGCATTGAACATGTTCGCCTTTTCAGCCGTGGGGGAGTTATAATGTGACTGTCAATTCCACTATCTGTTGATAAAAAGTAACCCAAAAGATGACGATAAGTGATATTGATTTGGTGTACCTTCACTCTTGTCTATTACTTCAAAATGACGGACGGTTAGCGCAGATAACCTTCGAGTATCTTTGTGCGAAATTTAACAAATAAACAGTTTTTTAAATATTTATCTCCCTCTTGTTTTAAACTAACTGTTCAGCTGTTAACTAAATGTTAAAAATTTCGTGTGATTGGGAACCATAGCAATCACATTTAGTGAAAGAAAAATTGAATATAATATTCTCTGCTTTTAAATGTCTCTAATCGCTAACAGGCCCGGCATGGCCAGGTGGGTTAAAGCGTTCGACTCGTAATCTGAGGGTCGCGGGTTCTAATCCCCATCGCACCAAACATGCTCCCCCTTTCAGCCGTAGGGGCGTTATAATGTGACGGTCAATCCCACTATTCGTTGGTAAAAGAGAAGCCCAAGAGTTGGCAGTGGGTGGTGATGACTAGCTGCCTTCCCTCTAGTCTTACGCTGCTGAATTAGGGACGACTAGCACAGATAGCCGTCGAGTAGCTTTGTGCGAAATTCAAAAACGAACAAACTAATCGCTAACAAGAACCTCTCGTTGCAACAAAACGCTGAAAACAGCTATTTTGTGGGGGTTTTCTGTTTTGAAACTTGCACGTTTAGTACGTTTTAACATTTCTAATTAACTATAGATTTTGTTAATTTATATTCACCTGCAACTCTGCCTTGTCAAAAGAGTATATGAATGCCGACGAGACCTTTCGCTAATACCAAGTCATATCAACCTGGCTGTGATACAACAGACATAGTAGAGTCCGTTTAGTAGCGCTCTGGCTTTTGGAGCTGGCGAACAGAGTTTGAATCTGGACTATGCCACAAAATATTCTACGCACTTTGTACTGCGACTACATTAAAATAGTGTATTCCTTAGCATTGACAGTGGGTGGCTGCTTTCCCCTTTGACCAGTAGTTCGATACCTGGGATAACAGCGGATAGGCTTAGTGGCTCTGTCGTAAATAGAAATATTAACATAATGTCGTTAAAAACAGCCGTGTCCACCGTGGGAAATCAAACCCTGGATTTTAGTGTTGTAAGTCCGTAAACAGTACGCATAGATATATATAAAACCGAATCAATAATTCCAAAGGTATTCTAACGAAGTGTATCCTGTAATAGAAACATAAATTTCCCATATGTATTAAACTTTATTCGAAACTAAAATAGTTACGTACAACTGCCACGTGTGGCATGAAGATTGTTGGCTTTACGGGTATGACGGGACAACGTGCATGCCGCTGGCTGTCTATTTCGTAAGCACGTGAAACCGTAAAATGTGTGTGTGTTTCGTATAGCAAAGCCACGAAGGGCTATCTGCTCAGCCCACCGAGGGGAATCGAACCCCTGATTTTAGCGTTGTAAATCCGGAGACATACCGCTGTACTAGCGATGGGCAAAAAAAATTAATAGGGATTTACATTTCTTCTAAGATGTGCCCCAGAACCCCTGAAAGTTTCGTGGTGCTCAGAAATTGGAAAATTTTTGTTATAAACATCTAAACAAGATTCAGTTACAAACCGTATTATAGTATAGTTTGTTATAGACATCTAAACAAGATACAGTTACAAACCGTATTATAGTATAGTTTGTTATAGACATCTAAACAAGATACAGTTACAAACCGTATTATAGTATAGTTTGTTATAGACATCTAAACAAGATACAGTTACAAACCGTATTATAGTATAGTTTGTTATAGACATCTAAACAAGATACAGTTACAAACCGTATTATAGTATAGTTTGTTATAGACATCTAAACAAGATACAGTTACAAACCGTATTATAGTATAGTTTGTTGTAAACATCTAAACAAAATACAGTGACAAACCGTATTATATTATAGTTTATTATAAACATCTAAACAAGATACAGTGACAAACCGTATTATAGTATAGTTTGTTATAGACATCTAAACAAGATACAGTGACAAACCGTATTATAGTATAGTTTGTTATAGACATCTAAACAAGATTCAGTTACAAACCGTATTATAGTATAGTTTGTTATAGACATCTAAACAAGATACAGTTACAAACCGTATTATAGTATAGTTTGTTATAGACATCTAAACAAGATACAGTTACAAACCGTATTATAGTATAGTTTGTTATAGACATCTAAACAAGATACAGTTACAAACCGTATTATAGTATAGTTTGTTATAGACATCTAAACAAGATACAGTTACAAACCGTATTATAGTATAGTTTGTTATAGACATCTAAACAAGATACAGTTACAAACCGTATTATAGTATAGTTTGTTATAGACATCTAAACAAGACACAGGGACAAACCGTATTATAGTATAGTTTGTTATAGACATCTAAACAAGATACAGTTACAAACCGTATTATAGTATAGTTTGTTGTAAACATCTAAACAAGATACAGTGACAAACCGTATTATATTATAGTTTGTTATAGACATCTAAACAAGATACAGTTACAAACCGTATTATATTATAGTTTATTATAAACATCTAGACAAGATACAGTGACAAACCGTATTATAGTATAGTTTGTTATAGACATCTAAACAAGATACAGTTACAAACCGTATTATAGTATAGTTTGTTATAGACATCTAAACAAGATACAGTGACAAATCGTATTATATTATAGTTTGTTATAAACATCTAAACAAGATACAGTGACAAACCGTATTATAGTATAGTTTGTTATAGACATCTAAACAAGATACAGTTACAAACCGTATTATAGTATAGTTTGTTATAGACATCTAAACAAGATACAGTTACAAACCGTATTATAGTATAGTTTGTTATAAACATCTAAACAAGATACAGTGACAAACCGTATTATAGTATAGTTTGTTATAGACATCTAAACAAGATACAGTGACAAATCGTATTATATTATAGTTTGTTATAAACATCTAAACAAGATACAGTGACAAACCGTATTATAGTATAGTTTGTTATAGACATCTAGACAAGATACAGTGACAAACCGTATTATAGTATAGTTTGTTGTAAACATCTAAACAAGATACAGTGACAAACCGTATTATATTATAGTTTGTTATAAACATCTAAACAAGATACAGTGACAAACCGTATTATAGTATAGTTTGTTATAGACATCTAAACAAGATACAGTGACAAACCGTATTATAGTATAGTTTGTTATTGACATCTAAACAAGATACAGTTACAAACCGTATTATAGTATAGTTTGTTATAAGACATCTAAACAAGATACAGTTACAAACCGTATTATAGTATAGTTTGTTATAGACATCTAAACAAGATACAGTTACAAACCGTATTATAGTATAGTTTGTTATAGACATCTAAACAAGATACAGTTACAAACCGTATTATAGTATAGTTTGTTATAGACATCTAAACAAGATACAGTTACAAACCGTATTATAGTATAGTTTGTTATAGACATCTAAACAAGATACAGTTACAAACCGTATTATAGTATAGTTTGTTATAGACATCTAAACAAGATACAGTTACAAACCGTATTATAGTATAGTTTGTTATAGACATCTAAACAAGATACAGTGACAAACCGTATTATAGTATAGTTTGTTATAGACATCTAAACAAGATACAGTTACAAACCGTATTATAGTATAGTTTGTGTAAGACATCTAAACAAGACACAGTGACAAACCGTATTATAGTATAGTTTGTTATAGACATCTAAACAAGATACAGTGACAAACCGTATTATAGTATAGTTTGTTATAGACATCTAAACAAGATACAGTTACAAACCGTATTATATTATAGTTTGTTATAGACATCTAAACAAGATACAGTGACAAACCGTATTATAGTATAGTTTGTTATAGACATCTAAACAAGATACAGTGACAAACCGTATTATAGTATAGTTTGTTATAGACATCTAAACAAGATACAGTTACAAACCGTATTATAGTATAGTTTGTTATAGACATCTAAACAAGATACAGTGACAAATCGTATTATATTATAGTTTGTTATAAACATCTAAACAAGATACAGTGACAAACCGTATTATAGTATAGTTTGTTATAGACATCTAAACAAGATACAGTTACAAACCGTATTATAGTATAGTTTGTTATAAACATCTAAACAAGATACAGTTACAAACCGTATTATAGTATAGTTTGTTATAGACATCTAAACAAGATACAGTGACAAATCGTATTATAGTATAGTTTGTTATAGACATCTAAACAAGATACAGTGACAAACCGTATTATAGTATAGTTTGTTATAGACATCTAAACAAGATACAGTTACAAACCGTATTATAGTATAGTTTGTTATTGACATCTAAACAAGATACAGTTACAAACCGTATTATAGTATAGTTTGTTATAGACATCTAAACAAGATACAGTTACAAACCGTATTATAGTATAGTTTGTTATAGACATCTAAACAAGATACAGTTACAAACCGTATTATAGTATAGTTTGTTATAGACATCTAAACAAGATTCAGTTACAAACCGTATTATAGTATAGTTTGTTATAGACATCTAAACAAGATTCAGTTGTATTATAGTATAGTTTGTTATAGACATCTAAACAAGATACAGTTACAAACCGTATTATAGTATAGATTGTTATAGACATCTAAACAAGATACAGTTACAAACCGTATTATAGTATAGTTTGTTATAGACATCTAAACAAGATTCAGTTACAAACCGTATTATAGTATAGTTTGTTATAGACATCTAAACAAGATACAGTTACAAACCGTATTATAGTATAGTTTGTTATTGACATCTAAACAAGATACAGTTACAAACCGTATTATAGTATAGTTTGTTTTTGACATCTAAACAAGATACAGTTACAAACCGTATTATAGCACAGATACTTTAATTAAAAAGAAATATTAACATTAACTGGTTTCGTGACGTAAATATCGCTCTTCAAATACATCTAGTAAAGTTGAAAATTATTCAAATAAAATCTAAATACAAAGTAAGTGTATAGATTTCTTTATGTTTGTGTCATAACGACTACAGGTCTGTGTCGTCCTTTCTAATTTGACTAGAAGAAAAGCTAGCCCCTACGTTACGGTATTATCTTACACTGTTTTAACATTTAAAATACGGGTTATATTTTGTGGTATGTCACTAATTTAAACTCGGTTTACCAACCGTGAAATATAGAGCTCTATTAATAGACCAGGACGAGCATGGCCAAGTGGGTTAAGGCGTTCGACTCGTAATCTGAGAGTCATGGGTTCGAATCCACGTCACACAAAACATGCTCACCCTTTCAGCCGTGGGGGCGTTATAATGTGCGGTCAATCCCATTATTCGTTGGTAAAAGAGTAGCCCAAGAGTAGGCGGTAAGTGGTGATGATGATTAGCTGCCTTCCCTCCAGTCTTACACTGCTAAATTAGTGACGGCTAACCCAGATAGCCCTCGAGCAAGCAAACAAACTAATAGCCAAAGTCGTTTCGTCTTCTAATAATCGATTCGTATATTAAAATAGAAATAAGTGTCAAGTCTGAAAATTTTCGCCTTAAAATATTAAATCTTTCTAGTTTCACCGTGTACAAAAGTTTACAGTTTCAGTTTTAGGTTAGCGTTCAAACTTTATAGAATCTGTTAAAACAGCGCCTTCTACAGTTGAATCATGTATCCATTTATTATTTGTAAAGGCTTAAAATGCGACGTTAAACTTCCCATAAGGAGGTTGTTTTCATTTTTCATTAGAGATCCAAAACGGAAAAAGGAAACGTTATTGCACATGTGTGAATGTTTTCTAATAGCAAAGCTACATCGGTCTATCTGCTGAGTCCACCTAAGGGAATCAAACCCCTAATTTTAACGTTGTAAGTCCGTAGATTTACCACTGTACTAGCGAGGTACTTACTGTACATCGATGGTGTTTATTTCCGATCACTTTGTTGTTCCTTCGTCAGGTTCAAACACTATAGTGCTTTGAAGAATATTTATTGAGGGCTTACGTAAGCCCTCAAACATCCCATCCATACATGCACATCATCAAGTTCCGAGCTTCATGAATGCTTATTGGAATATTATGTAAACTTTAAAAATATCCTTTTTTTCATACTGTCCAAAACGTCATCAAGATATCCACGTAAATGAAATTAAAAAATTTGCAAAAGCGATCTATCCATATATAATTCTGCTTTAAATGTGCTCACTAAACCTTATTAGCTCATTCACTTTTTATCTTGTTAATGAATGACGTAGTTTACACAGATAAGAAAAAAGATCGAATAAAATGATAAAATCTATTTACATTAACTAAATCACGACACATTTTCATATCAGATATCTTAAATGCGATCTGAAATGAGTTGTTTTAAATGTAAATAAGAAACCATCATTACGATCCTTTCACTCACGTAACCCTGAACGAACTGTCTTCGACATAACACGTTTCTGTCTCCAGTTCTTTTATCATTCCATGTTGTAAGACATAATTCCATAAATAAAGATGAACATATAATAATTAGCTGAGTATAAATTGTGACGTATTACAGAGAAATAAATTAAATTACCTAGGTGAAAAAAAAAAAACAAATAAATATGAAAAGCAAAGTGCCTCACAGATTTGTTTGTTTTGTTTTTTGAATTTCGCGCAAGGTTACAAGAAGGCTATCTGCACTAGACGGCCTGGCATGGCCTAGCGCGTAAGGCGTGCGACTCGTAATCCGAGGGTCGCGGGTTCGCGCCTGCGGGTTTGAATCCCCGTCTCACACCAAACAGGCTTACCTTTCACCCGTGGAGGCGTTATAATGTTACGGTCAATCCCACTATTCGTTTGTAATAACAGTAGCCCAAGAGTTGGCGGTGGGTGGTGATGACTAGCTACCTCCCCTCTAGTCTTACACTGCAAAATTAGGAACGGCTAGCGCATATAGACCTCGTGCAGCTTTGCGCGAAATTTAAACCAAACCCCTATAACCAGAATTCTTCCGAATGGCGGACTTGTCTTCATCAGGGGTAGATGAACAAAAGTTCACGTTTTAAAAAGCTAGTGTTATACTCTTATATGAGACACAAAATTATGCAAGTGTCATCTGACGAGAATCAGTAGCTTTCTATTCAATGTTTTACGATAGATGTTATAGAAGCAATCATCAAGTTCTGTACAGCACTGAGAAAAGGTAGCAGAGATTTCAGTCTTACCTAAAGTAAAATTTAAAAGTGATAAAATAATGTGTGCATCTTAATTTTTAATTTTTATAACTTCAACAGTTCTGTGGTCCCGTAATGAAAAAATCGTTACACATCAGACGAAAACGCCATTTTTCACGTAAATATCACATAGGGTTAGGTCTTCCAGAAAATATCATCTTCCAAACCAAAAGGAGACAGTACTGATGTAACGATGATGTAACCGATCCCAAAATTATCTTTAAATGACATAAAATTGGTTTTACATTTTTTTCACGACAAATTTTAATGTCTTATACCGTATCTTTACATTAATAAAACGTTTAAACTGCAAATTCTTCCAGTATTTTAATGTATTAATATGTTCATTACTTCACGTGAAAACTAATAAACTTCTGTTTAATCTAAATCTTTATTTACTTAATTCATTCCCTACCCACAAACATCGTGTTTTTACAAACTCCAATAATCATCACAAATTATGCTTGCCACTTTTGGTCCAGTTGCAATATTTCGGTGACTGAACCTAGGCTTACAGTTGATGACTACATTTCCTCTTGACATGTCTGGACATGTTTCAGCAGAGCCACAATTAACGTTATTTATATAAGGGCACGAAAACAAAATAACATTACCATATCTTCCGAAGATATTAATAAACAAGAATGTTCGATCTGATAATGTTAAGGCGTGCGACTCGTAATTTGAAGGTCGCGGGTTCGCATCCCCATCGCGCCAAACATGCTCGCTCTTTCAGCCGTGGGGGCGTTATAATGTGACGGTCAATCCCACTATTCATTGGTAAAAGAGTAGCCCAAGAGTTGGCGGTGGATGATGATGACTAGCTGCCTTCCCTCTAGTCTTACACTGCTAAATTAGGGACGGCTAGCACAGATAGCCCTCGAGTAGCTTTGTGCGAAATTCCAAAACAGACAAACAAACTGATAATGTTAATTGAATATGAGAATGTTTTTCAGTCGATTTCTCTTCCTACAGAAAAATCCCGTTTCTTGTTTTATTCACTGGAAGCATCAATTGGTTTCAGATTGGATCAGTTTTTCTGGTTAAAACTGCCACACCTGCCATGAACTGTCCTTGTCTTTGTTAAAGAAGCCGTGTTTCATCCAAAGAATACGTGAAAATTGTTTGTTAGTTTTGAATTTTGTGCAAAGCTACACGATGGCTATCTGCGCTAGCCGTCCATAATTTTGCAGTGTAAGACCAGAAGGAAACAGCGAGTCATCCCTACAATCCGCCAACGAATAGTGGGATTGACCGTCACGGCTGAAAGGCGAGCATGTTTGGCGCGACAGGGATTCGAACCGCGATTCTCAGACTACGAGTCGAACGCTTTAACTCACCTGGCCATGCTGGGCCAATAGAAGAGTATTAAAAACAATTTTACACTAGAGGTGGCACTCAGTAGAGCGCATATATCCGTTATGCATTGTTTATCACATTCGGCTCTCAAAATATGTTTGCATTATCGAGCTATTTTTGGCAGGACAGTGAAAAATAATATTCTACATAAGTTCCTCAAAATCTGAACTTTGTTGACTAAGTTACCGTACAGAAATGGCATGAAAACTCAGTCACACTGTTAACAGATAGAGAACTTTTTATTTTTATTTTCGTAACCTTCTTTGTGACCTTGACCTTTAACCTTAACGCTCAAAACTCATCAGTCCTAAGTTCGGCCATTTGTCGAAATTCAGTTACCCGTTTATGAGAAATTCTGCTAACTAACTAACACACGCGCGCACAGAGGTCTCAGAAATAATAAACAGCAGATACAGAGAACCGAAGCTCAATCAGAAGCTGTTTGAAATAATACAGGTCAGAAAAGCTAGAAGGTATTTGGTGTTTTAAACATCAACAGCACTTTGTACGATACAAGAATCAGACTGCTAGGTCAGAGATAAGAGAATCAGTCAATAGCATTAAGAGCGATATTGATTGTCACTCTTATAACCCTCCCAAAGCCACAGATTTTGAAGATAATATTCATTTTTTTCTACCACGTAATAATTTTCTACAAATCGGGAAGGAAAAAAAAAAGCTCTTACTTAGACCAAATTTACAAAATCGTTTATATAAACTCTTGTTCACCCAGCAACGAATAAATACCATTGAAGAGAGAAAAAAAATAACATCGACCTTCCTCGCACAAACAAACATTATCCAAAAATCATACGTCATGCGGCCTGTTAACCGTTTATATACTGGCGGCGTGTTTCTCGCGAGTTCGAGAACGATCGATGAGACTCTGAGGTCGCGACTGGTCTAGAGAAATCTATAGCCAATAGTTGTCAACATATTAATATAGAAAAATGTGTCCATATTTCATTGGAAGTGATTCATTTATGTTAAGTCTGAATCGTAAGTCCTGGACTTCAAAAATGCACCACTTGGTCAATACTCACCGCTGTTTAGAGGCAGTCATTGTTTGTTCATTATTGAGCTCACATTATACAGCGGACTATCTGGGTTGTTCCACAGCTGATATCAGTAAGTCTGAGGTCTGGGGACTTATTATGTTGAACAACCACAGGGGCGCATGGGCGTCAAGGGTCAGTTGTTGCTAGTTGTTAAGTGCAATGCTACACGAAGGACTAAATGTACTCTGCCCATTACGCCTATCAAAGTATAAATCCAGACATACCGGTATGTGACTGAGGGGCTTTAGTGTCAGCAAACTTGTTTTTTATTAACACAAAATTGTTCCTTTGTAACAGCTACCTGAAAATATTATATTAATATACTATATTTAAAAAGCGGCATTTTGATATAATATATAACTAGATTCGTCGCGCCAAACATGCTCGCCCTCCCAGCCGTGGTGGGCGTTATAATGTTACGGTCAATCCCACTATTCGTTGGTAAAAGAGTAGCCCAAGAGTTGGCGGTGGGTGGTGATGACTAGCTGCCTTCCCTCTAGTCTTACACTGCTAAATTAGGGACGGCTCGGTGCAGCGGGCCAACAACCTACTCACTTAAATACCTGTTGAAGAATCCGCAAGTGATTGCGGCCATTTGTTCCTTGATGGAATCCAGTGGTGAATGAATGAATGAATATAACTAGATTGAATATATGATATCAATCATTAGAGTACAGGAATTAATACGAATAAGAATTAGGGCATACTTGTAATATTGTTCAAATAAATTATAAAAGTAACTTTACGCGAATCCTTATACATTGTATTCATTTGAAATTAAACACAAAGCAACACAATGGAACATCTGTGAACTGCCTCACCACGGGTATCGAAACCTGGTTGCAAGCGGTGTAAGTCTGGAGACATTCCGCTGTCTCACTGGCGGGCGTGTATATTGTACTTTAATGTTAGCTGTCTTTTGTTCTTCCTTCATGAGCACAGTTGTCATGGTAACATGACTTTCCAAAGTGTACTCTTTTTTTTCGTGATCAAAAGATGTATTTATTTTGTTTATTTTCAGAAATACTGGGTTCAGATTTATCGGTACATTTGCTTTTATTATCAACTTTTTCAAATATTTAAATGAATATGTTTAACTCAAAAATCTTAAATAAGTTTTTGTGTTTTTCATTTCGCGCAAAGCTACACGAAGGCTACCTGCGCTAGCCGTCCCTAATTTAGAAGCGTAAGACTAGAGGAAGGCAGCTAGTCATCACCACCCACCGCCAACTCTTGGGCTACTCTTGTACTAACGAATAGTGGGATTGACCATCACATTATAACGCCCCCACGGCTGAAAGGGCGAGCATGTTTGGCGCGATGGGAATGCGAATCCGCGACCCTCAGATTACGAGTCGCACGCCTTAACACACTTGGCCACGCCGGGCCATTGATTATATATTAAAAAATGTTTTGTCATGTTTACATGGATCTGAACTTGTCTTTTGGTTGAGAGAAACATTCCTAACTTAAGAATCAACGATAAATGGCGAAAATATCTTACACGTAATAGCACTAAAAACTCTAAACACGCACTCGCGAATTTAAAATTTATAAATGTTTTTTTTTTGTTTTAATACTGAATTTTCAATAATTGAAGCACAGAAATTTCTAAAATAATAAATATTTTTTTAGATCACGTAAGGATATTTTTTTACAAATTGGGAAGAAAAAGGAAGACTCTTGTATATATGAAATTATTATTTTATATCACAATCTGTTTAACAATCATAATTGTTAATATCACAATTAACATTTTTTATTATTATGTTTGGGTTATAGAACGATCGATAAGACTCTCACGTCGCGATTTGTCTAGAGAAATCTATATTCAGTGGTTGTCAACGTGTCGGCATAATAAAATACGATAAGACTTCAATGAAATTGATTCAATTAGGTAAACGTACATATGATGTTTTGTGATAAATCTGTACGTGATGGACATCATTTTCGGATTCAACATACAAGAATTACTCTAGATTTGTTTGTTTGTTTTTGAATTTCGCACAAAGCTACGCAAGGGCTATCTTTGCTGGCCGTCCCTAATTTAGCAGTCTAAGACTAGAGGGAAGGCAGCTAGTCATCACCACTTACTGGGCTACTCTTTTACCAACGAAAAGTGGGATTTACCGTCACATTATAACGCCCCTACGGCTGAAAGGGCGAGCATGTTTGGCGTGACCGGTATGCGAACCCGCGACCCTCAGATTACGAATTGCACGCCTTAACGCGCTTGGCCATGCCGGGCCATTACTCTAAAACCTGATAAAAACCATCTGTATAAATATTGTCATGAATTATTTATTTTCTCACACATACATTTTAATAAATTATCGAGCATTCAAATCATTTGGGTTACATTACGAATGTTTTAACTTCTTGAAGAAACGTAGGATCATTATAGTGATAACAAAACTTGAAAATGTGGTCGTTTAACTTTTTTTTTTTTAAATAACTCGTGATTGGATAGATTATTTTCAGATTTTCTTCCCATGATAAGTATAGCACCTACAGTATGTGACAAAATGTTCTGTAAATAAAACAAAATAACAAAATCGTATTGGAATAACTGCTTTTTATTTCTAAATTATTTAAAAGCAAAACAAGTTTTTGGCTCAGTTTGGAGCAGTTTACGCACATACACACACATCAGTTTTTGCAAACTGAAAATATAACAATAATTCTTTTTATTATCTTGAATCATATTTTTAAAAGGGAGATTTATTACAGACATTAAATCAGGAAATTCAATAGATACACTTGAACAAAGACATTCACTTGTCATGTTTGACTGAAAGTGAATCCTTAGTGTAATTTAACAAATCAAAAACAAAGCAAAGAAATCATCTTTAATCCAAGCTTTTTCCTGGAACATGTATGGACTTGTCGTTAACACATGAAATTTCTTGTTCAAAATGTGTTAAGGTGATTCAAAAGATGACTCTTTTGTGTTATAATTTTTGTATTTAACATTTATGGACTGACTTATTAGTTAATGAAAGAATGAAAAAAAAACACTTCAATTTTGATTCATGTCCTTGAACATGAAGTCGTATTCGTGTTTTCTACATCTTTAAAAATTTAATTATACTAAAGAAAATAGATGTTATATTTTTCAGTCTTAAGAAAAATAAGTATCCATTTTTGGGGCTTCACAAAATACTGGATATTATCTTCCTTGACTCTTTTGGGAACTTCGCTATGTTTAGAACGAGATTTCTTTTTCAGTAATAGTTGGAATGAGCTGTGGGACAAAAATTCACGTGGATCTGAAAAAAAGTAACAGAAAAGTAAAACAATAAAAAGAGTCGAACCAAAGATCGGATATAATATTAGAAAAGTAGACGCCAAGTCAGTTCATTTAAAGTTATTACACTCTCACGAAGTGTCACCCACATAACCACCCTCCCTCAGTGTCTCAGCCGTAAGTTTATAATAAAATATCATGTGTATAACTTCCTCTCGTAGTCAGTAAACGTTTTCTTGCATCGTTTGTTTGTTTCGAATTTCGCGCAAAGCTACACGAGGGTTATTTGCACCAGCCGTCCCTAATTTTGCAGTCATCACCACCCACAGCCAACTCTTGGGCTACTCTTTTACTAACGAATAGGATTGACCTTCACATTATAGCGCCCTCTCGCCTGAAAATGCTGGCATGTGTGGTGTGGATTCAAACCCGCAACCCTCAGATTACGAGTCAAGTGTCTTAACCACCTTGGGCCCCGTTTTCTTGAATATCGATATTTTATTTTTCTTCGAAAATATGTTTTTTTTTTTATTTCGCACAAAGCTACTCGAGGGCTATCAGTGCTAGCCGTCCATAATTTAGCAGTGTAAGACTAGAGGGAAGGCAGCTAGTCATCATCACCCACCGCCAACTCTTGGGCTACTCTTTTACCAACGAATAGTGGGATTGACCGTCACATTGTAACGCCCCCACTTAACACACTTGGCCATACCAGGCCAATATAAGTTTCATGCATAGAGAGAAAGTTCGGGCCCAAGACTTTTAAATAACACTCACAAAACATAGCATGTTTTAATGTATATTATAGTATTATAATTCTTCAGTTATGTATATATATCTCAAACACACTCGTTAAACACTGAAAATGTTTTGTAATTATATTCTAAAATGCGTAATTTTATTTTCACAATAAATCTCTGAAAAGGAAAATAGTGTATTAAGCTTAGAAATAGTAATACATGTTTATAAGTTTCTTTCCATGTAAGTCGCGGGCAAATTTTGAAAATACTACAAACTTGAAAGTTTATTTTTGACTAATTCCAAACTAACACGAGAAGTTAAAAAATCAGTATAATATGTTCTAATTCTATTATTATTATATTTCATTACAAATTTACTCACATATTAATTTTACCTTTATTTAACCTTCAGGACAAAAACTGCACAACGAGCAATCTGCGCTGGAAATTGGATTGTTGGAATTCAGTAAATATAAGACCTAAAGATACCGCTGACTCTTGGGGAGTTAACAGAAGAAGTTCTGTTTGTTTTATGACATTAACAGAGATAACAATTCCTGGTAAAATAGGTTTCTTCAAATACGTACTCAATTTCCAACAAACGTTACGTAATTGGGTGTTAGTATTTGCAGGTTAAGATACTTTCTCGCTTGCTCGTAAAAAATAAATTTTTACAGTAGGATATTTGTACATTTCTATGTGAGAAAAATTAATACATTTACCTTTGAAATAATGTATAACGAAAGAGGGCGCTGTTCTGGGAATATTACTATGTGTAGCTTAGTTAAATAGGCACTATTTAAGTAAAACATGAAGTCGTTTCCACTCAGCATTTTACAGAATAAAAGTTCTATGGGGTGTGGAAGTTTGACTCCAATGTTTAAACTAACGTTTTGTTTTCTTAAGCGTTATAAATTATTCATTAGCCAACGTGCTTCACAAAGACATGACATGAAGCATGATTCTGTTTAGTCGCTGATGTGTTTCAGTCTCAGTTCCTTTTTTTAAATAGCTTATTTTACATTAAAAGTGTATGTAGGCATCTTCTATTTGAAACGTGCTACTGGAACAAAAGAAAATAACCTCAAGGTATCACAAACCTTTTGACGTGTTTGTCTCATTAGTTCTAATCAAAAACATGTTAACCAGATCATTTTGAAGTTAAAGTTTTTAAAGTACGTTACAACACATAAAGAACAAAGTTAAGACTCACTTATAAGTTGGAGATCTCGGTTTCGTACATGTAGGAGACGGAGAATCAGAACTAAGAAAACAGTTGATAGAAAGTATAGGCTTTGTTAGTTAGTGCATTTTTTACATATTACAATATGTTCATCTCTAGCTATAATAAGTCACCATTTATTACTTTGTTTCACCGAGTCTAAAAAACATGTAAAAACATTCCTCCTAAATTGGTTGCTTAACCAATGAAGACAACTTATTCGTTCAATTAGATAATTCTAAAAGGCGGGAGTGAGTGCGTGTTACAAAAAAGAACCTTGGAATTAAAACATAATTCATCATTTATCCGTTCAATTACTACCTACAAGCACAAAAATAAGACTCGAACTAAGGATTAGTTATAAAATGTATTTATGTACATAGCATAAAATATTTTTAAATGTGACTTTTTCTAAATATTATGATACGCTTCTTTGTCATATATGTATGTTTGTACTTCAAAACTTTCTTACCTATATTGGTACAGAGTCCTCTGGCGTTGAATCTGGACTTGATGTCTTTTGACGTATTTCTCGCTTTCTTCTGCCAAGAAATTCCGATCCCATCCTTTTGCCCCAAAAGCTAGAACCAATTCCCTTGTCCAATAGTTCTGGTCCTCCAAGTTGGGTTTCGTGATCAGATGTTAAGCCTAAACCAGTAGTATCATTCTCAAAAATATCCAAACGTTTGCCTAGGAATTCTGATCCTATCCGCTTGTTTTGACGTTTTGGAAACAAGTAATTTGTAACCGTATCTTCGATGCCATCCAAACGTTTTCCTAGAAATTCGGAACCCATTCGCTTACCCAGAAATTCGGAACCCATCTTTTTGTTTACAAATGCGGAATTCATTACATTGCCGGCTTTATTAGAAATTGATCTCTTGCCCAAAAATTCGGAACCCATTACAAAGTCAGGGCGTGATAATTTTTTAAGGTTTTCTCTCTTGACGCCATTTCCAGGAAAACTATAGAGAAACGATGACAGCCCTACTCCATAGTCCGGACGTAGATGTCTCAAAATACGATGAAATGGTTCGAGAGTGTATATAGTTGAATAAAGACTGTCGTTGCTTGAATCAAATAATATGCCTAAAAAGACAAACAAAATAGAACAGAAAATTATTTATTTTTGTTTCCTTTTTCAAATCGTCACCTTGTCGCTCACATGATTCCAGTGATCAGGCTCGAAACTAAAGAATTCTAGCCTGACTGTTCTTTATTTAAAATTGGTTACTATTGTAAATCGAATAGAAGAATTAATACTGAATAGCGAGAAATCCGCTTAAGTAAAAAAAAAATGTATCTTAAGACGGCTGATGTGTGTATTAAAACTTTTATTTAAATAAAGTAAAGAACAACATGTCGACCTTCTCAGGTCATCTTCAGGTTAACAAAGAGAGTTTGCAATTGACCGTTGCCGGGCACATGTCTTAAGGACGAGAGTACAAACGGCTACTGGATTGTAGGGGGCGCTGTAGTATATGTTAGGTTAATAACCTCTCGTCCCTAAGACATGTGCCCAGTAACGGTCAGTTGCTGAAGATGACCTGAGAAGGTCGAAACTTTGTTCTCTACTTTATTTTAATAAAAGAAGTTTTCATACCCACATCAGCCGTCGTTAGAAACAGAAACACAGATAGTCATAGTCTTCATGGCTGAAGGGCATATCGCAGCTCGAACCTTGAATCCTCATAGTTTCAGTCGGCTCGCGATTCTGTAGCGTTACCACAGCAGTAATGGTAGAGAAGCAACAAATGTTCTTTAGTCACACCCACATAAACAAATAGACACTTTCTTGTGCTCGTGAGGAAGCAAGAGTAAACACAATACTACGAAGTAGTGTACATTTCCACCCACTCACACCTTCACACAGCTAAACTTTGTTCATTTACAGATCACGTAGTTAGGACTACTCGTGATTGTAAGATAAAGCACACTTAGTTCGATTTAGTCTTAGTGATGAGATTAGAATTACTGAAAACGAAACTCTTTCGTCGTTTGTGTCCTCTTCATTTTGAAGTCGAGAAACAATAACGTTTTCAGGTAAGAAACAAAAGCCATTTAAGTGAAAACGATTGCTCTAATCTGAATCCAGATTTATATCATTATTTTGAGAGCTATTCTTGATATTTTGTAATCATAAAAAAATAAATTAATATTTAATAAAAAAATAATTAATAAGCAAGAATAACAATTAAACCTTGAAGAAGTGGAAATAACAAAAATACAAACTGATATCTTTCTAATTTGTTTTCACAAGATCGGTATAAATTTTAAGTTATATCTAAATCATAAAAAAATGATTAACCACTTGCCTTGTCCATCGTCTGGCCGAATCCTCTCTCTGGATTGCGTCATAACCACGCCACTAATCACGAGATAAAGAAAGAGCTGTATGCATCGACAGCCAAAACATACAGCCATGATGACACTAGGTTATCTGGAAGTTATAAAATTTGGACCTGACATTATGATGTAAAACATTTAGCTTCCTACCAAGATTTCAAAATATAACAGTGAATATTGAAATACAGAAGAAAACGTACGTTTACGCGACTTAATCTCTAAAGAAAATAAACGGTATTTTCTAAATAATTTGTTTTCACTCATAAAATACGGTGGAGAATTAAGTGAAAATAAAATAATTAGATATTTGTACATTTTAACAGTTTTAACTCATTTTTAGATATGCCCGGCATGGCCAGGTGGGTTAAGGCGTTCGACCTCGTAATCTGTTGGTAAAAGAGTAGCCCAAGAAATGGCGGTGGGTGGTGATGACTAGCTGCCTTCTCTCCAGTTTTACACTGCTAAATTAGGGACGACTAGCGCAGATAGCCCTCGAGTAGCTTTGCGCAAAATTAAAAGACAGAACAAACAAACAATTTTCAGATATATCGTTGATGCGTTTTATGCCCCCCCCAGTGGCTCAACGGTATGTCTGTGGACTTAGAACGCTAAAAACCGGGTTTCGATACCCGTGGTGGGCAGAGCACAGATAGCCCATTGTGTACCTTTATGCTTAATTCAAAACAACAACAATGATGCGTTTTATTGCTAACATAACAGAAAGATATCTCTCATTTAGCAGCAAAAGAGACAAGAGAAAAGTTGTCTCATTACTGTGAAATGGAAAAACCGTGTATAGTGTTATAAAATATCCATTTTTGAGTTTTGCTATACGCCCCACATACCACCGCAATTTTATACATTTGAGTTCTCAGTAAAATATTTAGGAGGTAAATATGGAGGATTAATGCTAAAATGCAAAGTTCGATACCTGTATTACATGAAGCGAAGATAGCTCATGGGGCACGAGATCTGGTGCGGGCTGATAATTAAGGCGCTCGACTTTCAACCTGCGAATCTTGGGTTCGAGTCCCTGTTATCAAACATGTTCACCCTTTTAGCATTGGGGGTGTCATAATTTGACGATCAGTTCTACTGTTCATTGGTAAAAGGATGACTCAACAATTGGTGGTGGATAGTATTGACTAGCTGTCTTTCTTATAGTTTATCACTACCAAATTAGGAACGATTATCTCAGATAGCTCGCGAGTAGCTTTGGTGAATCTCAGAATAAACCGAGCCAAATTTAGAGGCGCTTTTGCACCTTACAACAGAGAAGTCGACGAACAAAAACGAGCAATAAGCGCGTGAAGTGCACGTTAAAATTTTGGGTGACCTGAAATGTAATACTGAAACAGACCCACTGAAACCGAAAATATGAAATAAAGAGCAGTTGACGCGATTTTTACAAAACGGAAAAAAAAGGAGAAAAACGTTTCCTTCTTGCTTTTCGAGATAGTAAGTTTAAATTAAATCAAAATAATGATAAGAGTTTCTTCGCTTCATTAGCATATATTTGGACCACAACTCTAGGAGCAGTTGCCTGAGTTCAAAGATCTCTTCCCTCTGTTTCTCCTGGTTTGTGACTAGATTGTATAAAACGACTCCAGATATTAAACTGGATTTACTTTCCGGACTCAGTTTTTAGTGTTCATTATTCACTAGCTCATTTCTCACGATTATTTAACAGCGTCTGGTCATCCGAATGTACTTCAGATCCTTGACCAACAGTTGGTAAATAGTGACCTCAGCATTGATGGTAATAGAATAATAGGTTTAGAAAATACTATAAATATTCAGAAATATTCATCTGTACAACAGAAATGATTATATTTTTTACAAAGATCTACCGAGAGAAGATTTCAGAATTACAAACCATCGTAAAAAGGTGTAGTTAGAGCGGCTAGATAAAATTTAAATTACAAGAATATATAATACACAAGGATAAGGCGTACAGATAGTTGACAAAGTTCGTTTATTAGGATCGATTTTTTTTTTTCCATTTCGTGCAATGTTTCACTGGATTTATTGTTTATCTTGTAACAGCTACGGTCCCCTAAACTTATTCACGATATGTTTTCAGAATCAGTTCCCCCAAGGTGAGCACAGCGCATAAATGAAAACAATAACAGTTTAATTGGAATTTTTAAACTGAAGGACCCTCTTTGCGTAATTAGACTTGAAGGTCAACCCTTAAGATTCAGGTATATATATATATACGTTCCTAACTTTAAACCACTGTTCAAAGTGAAGATAGCCAATCATCAACATTTATCGTGACAAGTTCTACGGACGGAAAAACGGAGTTGGTTCTTATTTTAATAATACCCCAACAGCTGAAAGCGCGAACGTATTCAGGGGGAACGTAAACAGCGAGAATGATACATCGTTTCGTTTCTGAAAGTGAGACCTGATCGCTTTCGACGTATAAGATATTAGTATTTTTAAAATGCAAGTACATCCAATTAAATAATCGGATTTATGATACTAGCTCTCTCTGGTGTTAAATACAAATAGCTCATTACAAATATAATGGCGTTCCTGATGTTTTACTAATGTTAAGTTTTAGTTATTTGATCTTGGAATTTTCAAATGTTTATTTAGTCTCGGTTTTCCTTTAAATTCAATGTCTTTAAAGCTTATATCGTGTTGTTTTTTAATCATATCTTTATTTACGTTCAAACGTTTTTATTTTTCAGTGGTATCATGTCTCAATCCTTCCGACCCCTCGATTTATAGCCGCACGTGCTGCAACGTCTGGTCCAGGACTATAACAATAACAAAACAGAGAAAGATGAACAGTCAAATTTATATGAAGTCAGGCTTATACATAAGTTTATCTTAAAGAAATTCCTGCAAGTGTACGCAAAGACTACTGCACATAGCCGCTCCTAATTTCTGAGGTGATAGGTCAGAGGTAAGGTATCACCCCCCTTCAGTGGCACAGCTCTTTATGTAGTTTTGTGCTTAAAAACAAACACCAACAAGGTAAGGTAACTAGTCAGCAGTCCCTACTTCTTCCCTTGGGCTTCCTTTGTCTGATTGAATACTGGTATTTGACTGTCACTCTTATAATTCACTCACTGCTGTACAATACGTAGTGCTCTTTGGGAACAGCAGTCCGAGAACGCTAACCTCTAAGCCACACTTTGTTCAGTAGTAATGATAATTCTAAACTTGCTTGAAATAATATTTATTGTTGTTTCTTTAGTGGAAAAAGTGTTATTTTATGTTCGGTTTATTTCTAATTTCGCGCAAAGCCACACGAGGGCTATTTGCGCTAGTCGTCCCTAGTTTAACAGTGTAAGGCTAGAGGGAAAACAACTAGTCATCTCCACCCACCACCAACTCTTGGGCTACTCTTTTACCAACGAATAGTGGGATTGACCGTCACATTATAACGCCCCCACTGCTAAAAGGGCGAGCATGTTTGGTGTGACGGAGATTCGAACCCGCGACCCTCGGATTACGAGTAGAGTGCTTTATCCACCTGGTCATAAGGGGCGGTGGCTTTTAAGTACGAGACCATAAATCAGACTTTAATTAAGTATTTCAAATTTGTTTTTATAATTCACCAACTGAAACGTATGACCACATTTAAAGTGTAATTTTATGCAATTTTATGCTATAATTTTAGTGTTTTTAATTCCGAATTTTGGATTTCCATTTATTTGAACAACCTTTTTTTTAAGTGTAGACAATAATCATAGATTCTATTTAAATTTCCTAAATGCGTTATTTTAATAATATATATATATATATACACATATGTATATTACAACCATAAATTTTAAGCCATAAACAAAACACATTAAAATTAAACAAAATACGCTGCATATTTTTGAAAAGGTTCTAGGGTACAAGCTACAACGTGGGATTATGAAATGTATCCTAGGTTTTGGAGGTGAATGATGAAGTAGGACCCACTTTGTGGTGGGGATACACTGTCTATCAGTCTTAACCTCCATTTCGCTAGTCTCACACAAGAAGAATAGAAATTAGAAAAGCGAGATGTGGGTGCTCAAGTCTTCAACGCCCCACATCTGTATCACCATTCACTGTCTGCAGACAGTTGTGGGAAGGTGGCTGCTCTTCCAAGTTAAATTAAAATAAGAAAAAGGAAAACATGAAAAGATGAAAAATAAATAATTAACATCTAGCGTATGTTAATGAATTAGTAAGCTGTCTTAATGACATAAATGAATAGTCTATGAAACATTAAATATCGTCCACTGGCCGAACAAATAAATGTACAAGAAAACAAAGCTGAATTAACAGTGTTTTAAATTACCATAGCAACCAAAAGTGATGAAAACTTCCATTATAAACGGAAAAAAATATACAAAATAACGAAACAGAAACATAACTGATTAAATGTAAAATTTGAAACATGCAAACATTAAACTATCCTATAAGCTTTAGTTTACTACTTCTGGCTTTTCTCTCTCGTATCAACTGAGAGACTTTCCGAATAAGGATGTTCATCTACAGTACAGTTTTCGTGAGGTAAGTGAAATCGTACGTGATTAAGGGTAACGTAATCGTTAGTTTAACCTGAAACACACCCTTTTAAAGTGTATTTTCAGGAACTGACTTGTCGAGTCTTTAAAATAATAAATTTTGATCTTCTATTAGGGCGTGTTGTTTACTAATTGAAACACGTGTATTCCGGAAGTTGGTAAAAGCTTTTATTGCAGTGAAAAGTAACGTTTCTATTGAGTGAAATTATCTAATGTTTTCCATACGTTCGTCTCGCTTTACATCAGTTCAAAACACAGATACTACATCTAGTAAGTTACGTATCCATTCTTAGAAACAAGTTTCGTGGCTGATGTCAAATAAATGTCATTTTTGATCTAAATGAGTTTATGGTAGCTGTCAGACGTATTCCTCAGCTAATGATCTAGTTTGTTATATGTTAAATTAATAACAAAGTTTTAGCAAATTCAAAACGAGTATGTCATTTCTAATTAAGTACGAAGGTTAAAAATCGCCTGTGTGCTCTGTAAACAAAGATAGAATAATATATTTTATCTTTATAAATCCTCGGTCTGTTTTGTATAAAACGTACAAACACAGTTCTGGAAACAAGAGATTAGCGCGCTCAACACAATAACGAAAGAAATCGGTTCTTCTGAAACATGCGAACATTGTAAATACTGTCGTCTAAATTACATTAGGGAATTATCTTTGTCTTTAAAAATACTTCCTAATATTTGGTTGAAATTTAGGCTAAATAGTTTGTGATACTAAAACTCTTGGTTGAAGATCGTTTACTTCGACTATATAAAAATAATTTTATTGTGTGCTAACTGTTAACAAAAACTTTCCTCAGTGAATTAGTGGTAGGTTTGTGGACTTACAACTGTAAACAAGTGTGTTGAAAGAGTACAGTCTTGTACAGAAAAACTAGCGCAATTCTAGTATGTTGACTTAACTGCAAGACCAGCCAGAGTTCCCACCTTAATATGTTGACTTAACTGCATGACCAGCCAGAGTGACCACCTTAGTATGTTGACTTAGCTAAAAAACCAACCAGAGTGACCACCTCAGTGTATTGACTTAACTGCAAAACCAGCCAGAGTGACCATCTCAATATGTTGACTTAACTGTAAGACCAGCCAGAGTGCCCGCCCACCTTAGTATGTTGACTTAGCTACAAAACTAACCAGAGTGACCACCTTATTATGTTGACTTAACTACAAGACCAGTCAGAGTGCCCACTTTGATATGTTGACTTAACCTCAAGACTAGCCTGAACGACTATCTTAGTATGTAAACTTAACATCAAGATCAACCTGATGACCATCTTAGTATGCTGGCTTAACTGCAAGACTAGCCAAAGTAACCACCTCAGTATGTTAACTAACTAGCGTGACCACTAAGTATGCTTATATCATCACATTTTGATAAACGAATTACAATATTCAAGGATTTCCAACAAAGAATGTAAGTTCACATATATGTTACTTTCAATTAAGCCTAAAAACTGAGGGTTAATTTTACGTATCTTTAGAGCTTTCTGCTTCTGTACAATTTATGTGTTATTGTTTCCAGAAGTTACACGAGAAATATTTACAAATAGTTGTCCACAATTTCAGTTATCGGATTAAAGGGAAAGCATCTAGTCATGAACATCCACTGCCAACACTTGGGCTGTTCTAATCTGCCCTGATTTTATTGTCATTTACAGCGCACCCATGGCCCCAAATATTTGACGACAACGAAACATGAGCCACAAACTTGTTATTACCTTTGAAAAATCATGTACAGATTTGTGAGAAACATCACCCTAGCGGTGCTTTTATGAACGAATAACTCTAGTTTTATCGTATTGGACAGAGCGCAGTCTTGCCCATCGTGTGGTTTCACTGATTAACATTTAAACGTATGAGAAGAAATAGCTTTCCATAACAGATTTAAGAATCACACTTAAGCCTGTAACATGTATTCCGTCCTCAGGTTTTCACCAGCAAAAGGTGCTTCAGACGACAATTAAAATAACAGAACATAACCTCCACATACAAAGTCATATTTCTTGAACCGCAAACACAGCTATAGTTTCCAAATACTCTCTCCATATACCAACCTGTTGTGTTAAGGTCGTTTTCAACTGTGGTAATGTGGCATTAATATGGAGTTTAGATGTGCTAAAGTTGTGTTAAGATATATAAAATATTTTACTAGAATAGTCCTTAGGTGTTTTAACTTAGTACTAAGATATATTAAACGTTGTAAAAGCATAGTATTTAGGTGTCTTAAATAGATACGTAAAAACACAGAAGTTAATATCTGGTGCTTGAATCACACTGTAGATAATACCCGCTAATTTAATGTATGAAACTTTACTTCAGTAGCAGATGATTTTGTGTACAGATGTAATGGATTATTAATAATGGCTTCATAAGTAGATATTTCGTGTTCATCAGCTTATTTAGGCACTTCATAGATCTGAAAAACCTAGTAATTAGTCGTAGTACTTTTGCTGGGTATACAAGACTTTGGTTTTAATAATAATTGTTTAGTTTATTTGAGACTTGATATTTTATTGTTGTTTTAGGTTTGAAGACATAAATGCGTTGTGTTTGCAATTACATTATTGTTTAGGCTTCACCAATATTTTTGACTTCACGTTACTCGAATCTTCGATATTTTTCTTGTTATCCAAGTGACTGTTGTTGCAGGCCTGGCATGGCCAGATGAGTTAGGGCGTTTGACTCGTAATCTGAAAGTTGCGGGTTCGAATACCAGCCACAACAAACATGATCGCCCTTTCAACCGTGAGAGCGTTATAATGAGACGGTTAATCTCACTATTCGTAGGTAAAAAAGAAGCCCAAGAGTTGGCGGTGGATGGTGATGACTAGCTGCCTTCCCTCTAGACTTACACTGCTAAATTAGGAAGGCTAGTGCAGATAGCCCTCGAGTAGCTTTGCGTGAAATTCAAAAAACAAACAGACTATTGTTGCCTCACAGCGCCGCTCGCATAGTTTAGAGAAAGTTCGAAGCCTCAATGAACAACATATAAATATAGGCCACCTAGCGAGCGCAAGTGCAATTCCGTCAGAAAAGTGGTTAACGAAAGAAAACATTAAGTTATGCAGTGTGTGTGTGATTAGCCATAACTGGCGATATTTTAAAGTGAATTTCACAGTTTGATAGAAATAAGGAAAGTAATTTGATTTGTCAATGTAATTGAACCTGTCTGTGTGGACTTTTGACCAGAAAGGAGAATTATTTGGGGTTTCATACACAACTTTAATATTCAATGTTGTGAAGAATTTTATTACCGTATGACTTGTTTTAAATATATTAATTTAAAAGAAGTGGATCCTGTACTTTTCGTTATTGTTTATATTTATCGGCAAGTCAAAGACACCTGCTACAAAAGATTGTCCTCTCCAACTCATCAAGGGCGGATTTAACGGGCCTATCTTTAGCCCGGGCCACGCTTTTTATTTTAGCTCACTAGGTATTTAGGCTTACATAGGCCCTTATCACTCATTTACATAAACCCTGCCAATATTTAATAGGTCCATCTTCATCTCTGAATCACACTTAGGCCTGTGGCAAGTATTCCGTTCTCAAGTTTTTACCAGAGACAGTTATTTCAGATGATAATTAAAATAACAGAACATAGCCTACACATGTAAGGTCAACGAACAAAAATAAACAGTAAGCACGTGAATTACAATATTTAACACTCCTACGAAAAGACGTTTCTAGTCCTGATTTCTCCAAGCCCGTTCCCCTGGCTGTGGTTTCGCTAGATAGTAGATAGGGACAGTGGGAATCTCGTTAATCCATTCATTAATGGATTTAAATGGCAATTTCATTTAAATACAAAATTATTAGCCTAATATTAATAACCTTTCAAATTGCTCTGGGGCCTATTAGGCCCCACTTTTCGTAGGAGTGTTAAGGGTTTCCGACAAAGAATGTAACTTCACATATATTTTACTTTTAATTAAGCCTAAAACCTGACGGTAAATTTTACGTATGTCTAGCGCTTTCTGCTTCTATACAGTTTTTGTGTATTTTTTTCAGTATAAGACTGATTTGGCAAACGTTTCAGAACGCTCCGCGTTTCGGTGGCGAACCGCTGGGCCCATTGTCACCAAACCTTTGTTTTATCCTAATGACACCCGAAAGTGACGTACCCTCTTTATATCAAACCTCGCACTTTGAACTGATATGCCAGCTAGTATGAACTAAAACGTAGTTGAATAGTAAACTAATTAAAGTTATTCTTGCATCGAACGACTTGAAAGAGTTCTATGTACGTTTCAAATATGTCTGATAGATTAATCTCCTTATAGCGTTTGCAGAAGTAAAGTCAATATGGCATACAACTTCGAAATTATCTGATACGAGAATGTTTTTTTGAAAAATAACAGAATTTATTGATTTTAATTTTTAAGTAAGTAATATTCAAAACTTGTTTTAAAGAATCTACTTGAAACATCAAAAACACTCGTAAAGGACTCCTGCCCTAAATTAAACGTCCCAAGAAGATATTTAGATGTTTATAAGAGAGAGAATCCCGAGTGACATCAATAAATGCACTGGACCCAGAATGAGAATCCCAGCGCTCTTAAGAGTACAATGGTAATCAGTTGAAATATACATAACACTAAAATGACCTTTAACGAAGGTATTAGAGTTATAATTCAATGCTTAATCTCATTAATATAACAGCCGGTGTGGGTCTCAATATAACTATTAATGTAGTTTGAGAACACATTCTTATTGTATTGAATGCAATGCAGATGTACTACAAACTTGTTTAAAAGAAGGATCTCAGTGATATGAAACGAACCCTAATTTTTACAACGCTAAAAACAGTGTTTCGATACCCTTACGAAGATATCCTATTGTGTAGCTTTGTGCTTAACAATATATAAACAAAACCTGAAATCTTCTAACCTTAAAGAAACTTTCAGTGACTTTAAAACACTGTCTGTAGACATGTCTGTGAAATATACTTCAGTAATTTTAAACGAATTACAACTAAACATGTCTGATAAAAAAGGTTTCAGTGTGTTGAACGTGCTATCTCTAAGCCAGAGATGGAAGCTTTTCATTGGCTCGAAACGAACCATCTCTTAAAAACATCTGAAAGTCTTTTAAACTAATACATTATTAATATTATTATAAACCTATGTTTTAGCTTAACTACACTTTGGAAGTGCAGAGAAGTTTTGTTTAACGCGTTTGTTATTTCAGTAGAATATCGTGTTTAACGAAGTTACTATTTGTGCTTACCTTGTTGTTTATCTGTCTCAATCTTCAACAATTAATACTTTAAATCTATAGCCAGCGGAAGTTAGGGTTTCAAACTCTCTTGGTAACTCTGCTATTCTACTGGTCAGTGGTACGGTTCACTTTTATACTGACTTTTAGGAGAGGGGGCGAGATCAGCAAGGTAACCTACACTGTATGGCGTCAGTACATAAAGGTGGTACTAGAAGGGAATGGACCAATGGGAGCTACCAGTGCTGTTCAAAGGTTTCCTCCTCCGTGAGTCCTTATTGTTAGTGAAACTTCGCGTGACTTTAAGATCATCTAACTAAAATTCTCATAATATTTTCAATTACACACGTTCCTTATTTTTACGTTTTGATATGTGGTTTTTATTATAAATTAATCATTTATTTTTATTTTCCGTTATTTATGTTTCATTTTCTCCTCACAGTTACTCTCTCTCCTTCTGTTGACTTTGCTAGATCTTTCTCTTCGAATTCACTTGTTGTATTATTTTCTTCTTGATTGGTTGTCTTAACTCTGTTTCGGGTTTTCCATAATTTTTTAAAATTTATTCTTTCTCATATTATATTTGTTTTCTTAATTTTTCTAGCTTGATATTACAATTAATTAAAGATTATTCCCTCTTAACTTACTCTTGTCTTTCGTCTAGCTTGATATTACAATTAATTAAAGATTATTCCCTCTTAACTTACTCTTGTCTTTCGTCTAGCTCGTTTTCTCGTTTATTGGTTCTCTGTCGCCTCTTATTTCGACTGTATCTCAACATCCATAAACGAAATAAGGATATTTTATTAATGAAAAAATAATACAAAAATACCAGACTGTACGAAAATCTAACGGTTCAGATACGTGAGTGTAGCTTAAGTGTAAATTAACAGTCGAGATATTTCCACAGCATTAAAAATTAGTTTACAACAAGCAGAGAATATAAAGATTTATATATATATATATAATTTCGAACAGGCATAAAACATTAACTTAAAAACGCGTGTTATTCAAATTCGCAAACTACATTAACAAAATAATAGAAGAATATAATACAGTTATTGGATTTTCCTGTTAAATAGATTAGCCCATGATATATTATAAAGGCTATATAAACTGCATTAGTCCCCAAAGGATGATAGTAATTCCGGAAGACGTATCCACACGACATTTAGTTGAGACATATTATTCTAAAAATGATCAAACGCGAAGTTCAATTTCGAACCTGTTTCAAAACTAAAGAGATTAAATCAAGGTGAGTAATTCAGAATTTATGAGATTTTGTTGTTGCAGTTGTTGTTGTTGTTTTAACCCCCACTCTTTAAACCATATTCAGCTTCGCAATAAAATCACCTGTTATAGGGGTAGAGATGAACCGGTTTTATCCCCTCCACAAGTGGCACAGCGGAATGTTTGCAGACTTACAACGCTAGAAACCTGTTTCTGATGCTTTAACTTTAAACATATCTTACTAGATGCACTTCTGCAGGGGCTCCAAAAGTGTCCTCTTCCAACAGTTTATAAAACTAATATTAAAAGTAACAACTATTTTAGTTTTTTTTTTTGTTTTAAAGTTCATATGTCATGCTGTGCTGTGGCCTATAGAGTGCATGAAACTTCTCGTGCTTAGTTATAAACAAACGAACTAACTGTAATCTGAGTGAAACTGTTTTACTCGACCGGCCTTCAGACAAACATCTGTGATATCTCGTGATATTTGGTTTGTGGTGATTTAATTTTTGATTTCAGTTAAAATCAAAACTAAAGCCCTCACGTTTACAAACATCTTCCAGAATCAAGTGGACCAGAGATGAGTTAGTGAAAAATGTCCCGTTGCAAAGTAGTGTTTGTACATACAAACATAACGTTAGTTAGTTAGTTTTGGAATTTCGCACAAAGCTATAGAGGACAAACATAACGTTAGTTAGTTTTGGAATTTCGCACAAAGCTATAGAGGACTATCTGCGCTAACTTTTTCTAATTTAGCAGTGTAAGACTAGAAGGAGGGTAGCTAGTCACCACCACCCACCGCCAACTCTTGAGCTACTCTTTTACCAAGTGGGATTGACCTTCACATTATAACGCCCCCACGGCTGAAAGGGTAAGCATGTTTCGTGCGAGGTGATTCGAACCCGCGACCCTCATATTACGAGTCGAACGCCTTAACCCACCTGGTCATGCCGAGCCTTGAACATAACGTAATAAGCTGATAACTATTTATGTTTTATATATTTCACGAGTAAAGTTTGGTTAGACCCATGTATACAGATTTTGGTATTTATATTTCTATAAACGACTACAAAACTTGATAAACATATGATTAAAGCCGAGAGTGTTTGTTACATCTCAACTCCGGCAATATTGTTCCAAGATAGTCATTATAACGTTGAACCTATCAGAAACTTCGAACCGAAAAACTGATAGATCGTTAAACTCAACAGAAGCTATCAACCAAAGAAATCCTTGAAATATTGGGCTCAGTAGAAATTTTAACAAAAACATTGAGGTGTGCACAGAAGATTGGTTAAGAAAATCACATTAGTAGAAATTGGGGAAAATTAGTTTAATGAATTGTTGACTGGTTTTATGGGAGAAAGTAAATGGCTTTTATTAATTAAAAGATTCAACTGGTATATTATTAATGTCATCATTGGGTCATGTATTTTATAGTTAAGCGCAGAACCACACAATGGACGCTCTGTGATGTCGTCCTTATTACAGGTATCTAAACCCGGTTTTTAGAGTTATAATTCCACAGACTTGTCCCTGTGCCCCTGGAAGGAAGGAGGCATCATCTGTGGGAGATTTTCATTATAAAGACTGAGATAGGTTTCATTTCTTCTATATTGAATTTTCAGTGACTAGTGGGTAATTTTGGCAGTTCTTAAATTTTGATTTGTACAAATACTTTGGACATCTGTGTCGACCATATTTTTCAAAATTACTTCCAACAGGAAAATTTGCTTATGGCACCTCTCTGAACATCCGTATTAGGATATGTTTGAGCTACCTCCAATATGCAATTTAAGTTGCATCACTGCACATCTGCATCAGCCATATGTCGCATAACCACATCAAATTCGCGTTTTACAACACCACCCTAAACATTTCTGTCAGCCACGTTTTGCATAACTAGCTCTAACGAATAATTTTGCAAGCAAAAACCATTCAAAAACTTTGTGTTGGTTATATTTTACAAAACAATCTCAGATACTTAATTGTATTAATTACATCGCTCAGATTATGTGTGTCAGCCACAGTTTTAAGAACTGCGTCCAACACTTGAGTTTGTTCACAATACTACTCTGGAAGTTTCTTTCAGCCATATTTTAAATAACTACAACTAGTATGTAAGTGGATTAAGAAAATCTCTCTACTCACCTCTGTCAGCCATATTTTACAGAAATATCTCCAATATGTAAGTGAATTAAGAACATCTTTCTGCTCACCTCTGTCAGCCATATTTTACAGAAATACCCCCAATATGTAAGTGAGTTAAGAAAATCTCTCTGCTCACCTCTGTCAGCCATATTTTACAGAAATACCCCCAATATGTAAGTGAGTTAAGAAAATCTCTCTGCTCACCTCTGTCAGCCATATTTTACAGAAATACCCCCAATATGTAAGTGAATTAAGAACATCTCTCTGCTCACCTCTGTCAGCCATATTTTACAGAAATACCCCAATATGTAAGTGAGTTAAGAAAATCTCTCTGCTCACCTCTGTCAGCCATATTTTACAGAAATACCCCAATATGTAAGTGAATTAAGAACATCTCTCTGCTTACCTCTGTCAGCCATATTTTACAGAAATACCCCCAATATGTAAGTGAGTTAAGAAAATCTCTCTGCTCACCTCTGTCAGCCATATTTTACAGAAATACCCCCAATATGTAAGTGAATTAAGAACATCTCTCTGCTCACCTCTGTCAGCCATATTTTACAGAAATACCCCCAATATGTAAGTGAGTTAAGAAAATCTCTCTGCTCACCTCTGTCAGCCATATTTTACAGAAATACCCCCAATATGTAAGTGAATTAAGAACATCTTTTTGCTCACCTCTGTCAGCCATATTTTACAGAAATACCTTTAATACGACAGTGGATGAAAGTCATCTTTCTGAACATCTCTGTCAGCCATATTTTTCATAACAACCTCCAACACATAACTTTATATGTGATACAACTGTCCGTTTTTCTACGTAGAATTATCTTTAATTAACAAGTAATTAGATTTAGAACAACATTCTAGAAATGTGTGTCAGACATACCTTCCAGAACTTATTTCAATACGTCATTTGATTCACAAAACGACTCATAACATAAATGTTAGACACATTTTGCAGAACTACCTCCATCACGTAATGTAATCCACACCATTCTGGACATCTGTATCAGCCATGTTTTGGAGGGCTTTCACAAAAGGTAATTGACTTATAACACCATGCTGGATAATCGTGTCAAATATAACTACCAATAATATACAAGTTGATTTGTAATACCACTCTTGACATCTCTGTCAGTCATATTTTGCAAGAATACCTTCAATACGTAAATTACTTTGCAATATCACTGCAAATATCTTTGTTAGCAACATTTTGCAAAACAATTTCGAACATGTAATTGTACTCACAGCGCCACTCTAAGCAATCCATATCTCACTTATTTTTGTCAAGCCACTTCCAAGTTGTAGGTTGATTTCGAACACTATCAGACATATGTATATTCTGAAAAATATCTCGAATGTTTAATCTTATTCATCAAACTAGTGTGAAATTTTGTATCTAAAATATTTTTCACGACTAACTCTAACATACATTTGGTTTTACAAAACTAGTCTGGGCATCTGTAGCAGCCATAATTTTTCACGACTAACTCTAACATACATTTGGTTTTACAAAACTAGTCTGGGCATCTGTAGCAGCCATAATTTTTCACGACTAACTCTAACATACATTTGGTTTTACAAAACTAGTCTGGGCATCTGTAGCAGCCATAATTTTTCACGACTAACTCTAACATACATTTGGTTTTATAAAACTAGTCTGGGCATCTGTAGCAGCCATAATTTTTTAAAGTACTTTTAATAAAGTATTTAATTAAAAAGATTAATCTGAAAATTTAAGTCATCTTTATTACAAAACAGGATCCAATTACTAATCTAAGTTACAACAACACTAAATACCTGTATCAGCCATATCTTACCGAAAGTCTCTAATGTGTAATTTGATATAGTGATGTTTTTACGGTACTCTCAAAATTACTGTAACAATTTTAAAGTTCGTCCCTAAAGATTAATTCTTGTAGCTTTATCGAAATAACATTTACACTTTGTAATATCAATTATTAAAGATACACAAAGCTTCAACCTTGTTTTAACTTCGTTTCATGTCAATAAGCTCCGTATGATTCCAATACATCAGATGTCTGACTATCGCCACCTAGTTACACCCTTCTAATCTACTTTAATATTCTGTAGCGCTTTCTTTAATTAGAGGCTGGCTGCCTAAATGAAAATAGAATAAGCTAATTAGGAAAACAAGGCTAAGTATTAGTTTCGTACGTTTTTAGTTTTGGAAATTATTAGGCACTAAATAGCTTCGTGTTTCAATAGGATCAGAGCTTAATTTATTATATTTCACGGTTCTTGTATAATGTCTATATCTTGTCTTTATATTTACCATGCATATACAGTTTAGTTCTTTTTGTTAATATAGTTTACTTCTATGTAATAACTTCATCTGTTTTTTATCAATGGAATGGACGTATCTGTGTAGTAGGTGTGAAACTGACTTAGTCCTTCCAGTAATCATGATTTCCTAATCTTTGTGTTTAACACACTCACACACCTCTACACTTTTAACTCTATTTAACTTTCCACGTACTTTTCATTATATATCCTCAGAGAAGTTTACTGTTTTTCTATTGTTGTTTTCAATCTGATTCTTCCAGACACTTTTCAATCGACCACTATCCATTTATTTCTGAGCGGATTGACTTGAAACTGGGCAGGATTGTACCTTGGTTCAACACGCCTAGACCCCATTCTCGTTTCATAATTTTGTTCTTTCTAAAGTGAAACAAAATGTATATTTTGGGCTCCTGTACGGTCACACTTACAGCAATCAAGATGAAAATTGACACAAATATAAAATTTTATACAACAAAAGCGTTTACATACAAAAAAAATGGTCATTTAGGCTTTCTGGGGTCAGAGTTCACCCAGAATCATAACTTGGAGTTTCTTGTCAGTTACTAGGCAATATTTTGACCTATTTACATGAGATTTGGTACAAAAACACTTTGTTACAGGTCCATACGTTGACAAGCTAAAATGGTGGACATTATAAGGGGTCAAATGCCACATAACTATAACTAAAAGGTTTGGACAATTATACCACAATATTTCTGCCAATCTACAAGGAATTTCTTACCGAGGACAATCATCGTAATTTTCCTTAAAAACAAGTTGCTTAAAACAGATCACAGAGGATAATCATCACAATTTTCCTTAACAACAAGTTGCTTAAAACAGACCACAGAGGATAATCATCACAATTTTCCTTAAAAACAAGTTGCTTAAAACAGATCACAGAGGATAACCATCACAATTTTCCTTAAAAACAAGTTGCTTAAAACAGACCCCAGAGGATAATCATCACAACATTCCTTAAAAACAAGCTGCTTTAAACAGACCCCAGAGGATAATCATCACAATTTTCCTTAAAAACAAGTTGCTTAAAACAGACCACAGAGGATAATGATCACAATTTTCCTTAAAAACAAGTTGCTTAAAACAGACCACAGAGGATAATCATCACAACATTCCTTAAAAACAAGTTGCTTAAAACAGACCACAAAGAATAATCATCACAACGTTCCTTAAAAACAAGTTGCTTAAAACAGACCACAGAGGATAACCATCACAACATTCCTTAAAAACAAGTTGCTTAAAACAAACCACAGAGGATAACCATCACAACATTCCTTAAACACAAGCTGCTTAAAACAGATCACAGAGGATAATCATCACAATTTTCTTTAAAAACAAGTTGCTTAAAACAGATCACAGAGGATAATCATCACAATTTTCCTTAAAAACAAGTTGCTTAAAACAGATCACAGAGGATAACCATCACAATTTTCCTTAAAAACAAGTTGCTTAAAACAGACCCCAGAGGATAATCATCACAATTTTCCTTAAAAACAAGTTGCTTAAAACAGACCACAGAGGATAATCATCACAATTTTCCTTAACAACAAGTTTCTTAAAACAGACCACAGAGGATAATCATCACAATTTTCCTTAAAAACAAGTTGCTTAAAACAGATCACAGAGGATAATCATCACAATTTTCCTTAAAAACAAGTTGCTTAAAACAGACCCCAGAGGATAATCATCACAATTTTCCTTAAAAAACAAGTTGCTTAAAACAGACCACAGAGGATAATCATCACAACATTTCTTAAAAACAAGTTGCTTAAAACAGACCACAGAGGATAATCATCACAACATTCCTTAAAAACAAGTTGCTTAAAACAGATCACAGAGGATAATCATCACAATTTTCTTTAAAAACAAGTTGCTTAAAACAGATCACAGAGGATAATCATCACAACATTCCTTAAAAACAAGTTGCTTAAAACAGACCACAGAGGATAATCATCACAACATTCTTTAAAAACAAGTTGCTTAAAACAGACCACAGAGGATAATCATCACAACATTCCTTAAAAACAAGTTGCTTAAAACAGATCACAGAGGATAATCATCACAACATTCTTTAAGAATAAGTGCTTTAAACAAAATAGTGAAGTTGATAAGTTACATAAAATATACCACTTATGATTCTAAGGACAATTTATGTAAAAAAGGTTACCAGAATAATAAAAACTTACCCTGAAAGCAACTTACTTAAATAGACCAATGAGAGCAAAAGCGAAATTACGTTATAAATAGGTTAAGTAAGATAATAACCAACATTTAAACTTGTCTTAAAAAATACATTTCTTAAAGAGATCATCGAAAGTGATAAGTTAACGTTGTCCTAAAACCATTCACCTTAAACTAACCACTGGGGACATGTTTGTTTGTTTGCTGTAAAACATAAAGTTGCTAAGGGTGAGTATCAAAAGCTGGTCTTAGCTCTGAAAGTAAGTAGACATATCGCCGAGCCACTGTTAGGGGACAGGGGGAGTACTAGAGATAATAAGTGAACATTACCGTTGAAAATGATAATTCAGCGCCCCCTTCCCAAATATTCACACACATTTGTAAAGAGTAAAATTAAACCTGAGATACCTAAATAACAAAAACATTAATTAAGATTAGTACAATATATCACCCAAACCTCTCTCTTTACTAAATGTATATCTGGTATTAAAACTTCAATAAGTACTTGTGTGGTGACATATTTCTGGTTATAGGTTTCATAATACGAATTCTTACATGTCTCCCACCAAGTTTTGGTAAAAGAGTAGCCCAAGAGTTGGCGGTGGGTGGTGATGACTAGCTGCCTTCCCTCTAGTCATACACTGCTAAATTAGGGACGGCTAGCACAGATAGCCCTCGAGTAGTTTTGCGCGAAATTCAAAAAACGAACAAACACAATATATAAAATACAATGTTCAATACACAACATATAAACAGATTACCTGAAATACAATACACTTCAAGATGACAAAAGCTCAAAGTTTTTTATTCAAATATATGTTATATAATAATATTGCTCGACTTGTTTTTGTCAAGATTAGATGAATACTAATTCTTGATGAATTGTCTTATTTTTAAATTGACATATCAGGAGTGTAATGTTCTCCAGCGACATCTATGGTTAGTTCAATACAATCTAAAATAAATCTAGGTAATATGATTTAATTCGTGTTCTCCGAAAAGTACTGTAGGTAATAAATAAATCATTTTTAAACCGTGTGTGAATTATTATCTGAAAATAACAAAATTAAATAACTGTATTTTAATAACACCTGAATCAATGCTCATTAATAACGGTCAAAATTAATACACATACATAAATATGTGATAATTCTGCACTTCTTTAGAATAACAATAAAAATATCCATAGGTAAGGGAAACCAGCAAGTCCTGCTGAACAATCTCCTCCCTATAGTAACTCACCGATAAGTTTGATGTTTAGAACGCTAAAACTCGAGTTCTGATTCACGTGGTGGAAGGAGCACAGATGTGTAGCTTTGTGCTAAGAAAACCAGAAAAATAAAAAAAAAATTATCATCCTGGTAAGAAAATTCGTTTCACAAAGATTAGCACCCTTCACTTTACTGATTGTCCAACCAGTTAACATATCCACAGAAAACAATGTAAACATAAAACAATTTAAAAAGCCAAAAACAGCCTTGAATAAAAAGTTAACGAGACGCAAGTTATGCACGTGAAACGCGTGTTTTTCCTTGAGCTCTTTCGAAAATAAAATGAACTCTTATGTAAAATACAGTTGACGAGAAAAATTGAAAACTTAACCGAGCACTCTCAAAAGTACTTGTAAACACCCATTTTTAAATTCATTTAGATCTCTTTTCAGTCCTGAATAATGTAAAACTTATGACATAAATATATGCACATCTATGTACGTGTATCTTGAACAGGCTTAAGGACTATTATTATTATTATTTCTATGATTTATTAATTCTTTAATTTATAATTTATGCTGTTACACTTCCCATAATATTTACAGTATATGTTTGCAGATAACGAAATACAAAATAAAAGGTGAAAAGTGAATGTTACAAAATATAGTGTTTCGTGGAGTCCAGCTTTGTGAAAATTATCTCGGTAAGGTTTATCAGTTTGATCGTGTTAGAGTCTAGCTTTGTGAAAACTGTCTCGGTAAAGTTTATCAGTTTGATCGTGTTGGAGCGCAGCTTTGTGAAAACTGTCTCGGTAAGGTTTATCAGTTTGATCGTGTTAGAGTCCAGCTTTGTGAAAACTGTCTCCGTAAAGTTTATCAGTTTGATTATATTGGAGTGAATCTTTGTGACGTTTATCAGTTTGATCGTGTTAGAGTCCAGCTTCGTGAAAACTGTCTCTGTAAAGTTTATCAGTTTGATTATATTGGAGGGAATCTTTGTGATGTTTATCGGTTTGATCGTCTTGGAGTCCAGCTGTGTGAAAATTGTCTCCGTAAAGTTTATCAGTTTGATTATATTGGAGTGAATCTTTGTGATCTTTATCAGTTTGATCGTGTTAGAGTCCAGCTTTGTGAAAACTGTCTCTGTAAAGTTTATCAGTTTGATTATATTGGAGTGAATCTTTGTGATGTTTATCGGTTTGATCGTCTTGGAGTCCAGCTGTGTGAAAACTGTCTCCGTAAAGTTTATCAGTTTGATTATATTGGAGTGAATCTTTGTGATGTTTATCAGTTTGATCGTGTTAGAGTCCAGCTTTGTGAAAATTATCTCGGTAGGGTTTATCAGTTTGATCGTGTTAGAGTCCAGCTTTGTGAAAACTATCTCGGTAAGATTTATCAGTTTGATCGTGTTGGAGCGCAGCTTTGTGAAAACTGTCTCGGTAAAGTTTATCAGTTTGATCGTGTTGGAGCGCAGCTTTGTGAAAACTGTCTCGGTAAGGTTTATCAGTTTGATCGTGTTGGAGTGCAGCTTTGTGAAAATTATCTCGGTAGAGTTTATCAGTTTGATCGTGTTAGAGTCCAGCTTTGTGAAAACTATCTCGGTAGGGTTTATCAGTTTGATGGTGTTAGAGTCCAGCTTTGTGAAACTATCTGGGTAAGATTTATCAGTTTGATCGTGTTGGAGTGCAGCTTTGTGAAAACTGTCTCGGTAAGGTTTATCAGTTTGATCGTGTTAGAGTCCAGCTTTGTAAAAACTATCTCGGTGATGTTTATCAGTTTCATGATATTGGAGTGAAGCTTTGTAAAAACTATCTCGGTAAAGTTTATCAGTTTGATCGTGTTAGAGTCCAGCTTTGTGAAAACTATCTCGGTAAGATTTATCAGTTTGATCGTGTTGGAGCGCAGCTTTGTGAAAACTGTCTCGGTAAAGTTTATCAGTTTGATCGTGTTGGAGTGCAGCTTTGTGAAAACTGTCTCGGTAAGGTTTATCAGTTTGATCGTGTTGGAGTGCAGCTTTGTGAAAACTGTCTCGGTAAGATTTATCAGTTTGATCGTGTTGGAGCGCAGCTTTGTGAAAACTATCTCGGTAAGGTTTATCAGTTTGATCGTGTTGGAGTGCAGCTTTGTGAAAACTATCTCGGTAAGGTTTATCAGTTTGATCGTGTTGGAGTGCAGCTTTGTGAAAACTATCTCGGTAAGGTTTATCAGTTTGATCGTGTTGGAGTGCAGCTTTGTGAAAACTGTCTCGGTAAGGTTTATCAGTTTGATCGTGTTGGAGTGCAGCTTTGTGAAAACTGTCTCGGTAAGATTTATCAGTTTGATCGTGTTGGAGCGCAGCTTTGTGAAAACTGTCTCGGTAAAGTTTATCAGTTTGATCGTGTTGGAGTGCAGCTTTGTGAAAACTATCTCGGTAAGGTTTATCAGTTTGATCGTGTTGGAGCGCAGCTTCGTGAAAACTATCTCGGTGATGTTTATCAGTTTGATCGTGTTGGAGTGCAGCTTTGTGAAAACTAACTCGTTGATGTTTATCAGTTTGATCGTGTTGGAGTGCAGCTTTGTGAAAACTGTCTCGGTAAGGTTTATCAGTTTGATCGTGTTAGAGTCCAGCTTTGTGAAAACTATCTCGGTAAGGTTTATCAGTTTGATCGTGTTGGAGTGCAGCTTTGTGAAAACTGTCTCGGTAAGGTTTATCAGTTTGATCGTGTTGGAGTGCAGCTTTGTGAAAACTATCTCGGTAAGGTTTATCAGTTTGATCGTGTTGGAGTGCAGCTTTGTGAAAACTGTCTCGGTAAGGTTTATCAGTTTGATCGTGTTGGAGTGCAGCTTTGTGAAAACTGTCTCGGTAAAGTTTATCAGTTTGATCGTGTTAGAGTCCAGGTTTGTGAAAATTATCTCGGTGATGTTTATCAGTTTGATCGTGTTGGAGTGCAGCTTTGTGAAAAATGTCTCGGTAAGGTTTATCAGTTTGATCGTGTTGGAGTGCAGCTTTGTGAAAACTGTCTCGGTAAGGTTTATCAGTTTGATCGTGTTGGAGCGCAGCTTTGTGAAAACTGTCTCGGTAAAGTTTATCAGTTTGATCGTGTTAGAGTCCAGGTTTGTGAAAATTATCTCGGTGATGTTTATCAGTTTGATCGTGTTGGAGTGCAGCTTTGTGAAAAATGTCTCGGTAAGGTTTATCAGTTTGATCGTGTTGGAGTGCAGCTTTGTGAAAACTGTCTCGGTAAGGTTTATCAGTTTGATCGTGTTGGAGCGCAGCTTTGTGAAAACTGTCTCGGTAAAGTTTATCAGTTTGATCGTGTTGGAGTGCAGCTTTGTGAAAACTATCTCGGTAAGGTTTATCAGTTTGATCGTGTTGGAGCGCAGCTTCGTGAAAACTATCTCGGTGATGTTTATCAGTTTGATCGTGTTGGAGTGCAGCTTTGTGAAAACTAACTCGTTGATGTTTATCAGTTTGATCGTGTTGGAGTGCAGCTTTGTGAAAACTGTCTCGGTAAGGTTTATCAGTTTGATCGTGTTAGAGTCCAGCTTTGTGAAAACTATCTCGGTAAGGTTTATCAGTTTGATCGTGTTGGAGTGCAGCTTTGTGAAAACTGTCTCGGTAAGGTTTATCAGTTTGATCGTGTTGGAGTGCAGCTTTGTGAAAACTATCTCGGTAAGGTTTATCAGTTTGATCGTGTTGGAGTGCAGCTTTGTGAAAACTGTCTCGGTAAGGTTTATCAGTTTGATCGTGTTGGAGTGCAGCTTTGTGAAAACTGTCTCGGTAAAGTTTATCAGTTTGATCGTGTTAGAGTCCAGGTTTGTGAAAATTATCTCGGTGATGTTTATCAGTTTGATCGTGTTGGAGTGCAGCTTTGTGAAAAATGTCTCGGTAAGGTTTATCAGTTTGATCGTGTTGGAGTGCAGCTTTGTGAAAACTGTCTCGGTAAGGTTTATCAGTTTGATCGTGTTGGAGCGCAGCTTTATATGTTTAACTGTTAACTTTCAGAAGAACTTTAAGAAAACAACTTGGTTAACATCGTGATTATACTTGAGTTATTTTCCATTTTTAAAATCTTTTCAAAATAACGCATTAATTTTACCGATCTTAGATAATAATAACTTCTTATCAGAGTAAGCTGTGCATTTAGATCGAAACTACAAATCAGCCTGGCCACCAATATAAATAAATAAATATATTTTTGTTTTGTGTCTATTTATAAAGATTAGAATGCATTGTTTCATCAGTTCGATACACTAGCTAGTAATGATGTTTTCGGGCACAAATCCAGCGTTATCTGTTTTTTTCTCCTCCGTTTTGATACAGCCTGTAAATATATTTACAATTACATATAATTGAAGAAACATTTTATGTCTTAAGATAACTTTTGATAAATCACAAATTTACATAACTTCCGCTCAGTGCCTGTCCCCTGCATATACGTCTCCATGGATTCAACAAACCTCCAAACGAAATTTGGTAAAGATCCATCAAGAGGAAGTGAATTAGTAATAAAAAAACGCAAAATTTGAATGTGCCTCTACATAGACCTAATGAGCCTCCATATCAATTTTGATGAAGTGGTTACATGTACATTCGACAGACAATATTATTATACGTATATAGATAAACAAAACTGTCTGTTTGAAGCTAAGTACAAAGACGTACGATGGACTATCTGTGCTCTTTTTACCACTCGAAACTCGGTTTCTAGTGTTGTAAGACTGCTATGTCACTAGGGGGGACGATACACAAAATATAGAATGAAAAGTAAAAACGAGTGTCATGTTTTCAGTACATAATAATAATAATTATTATTATTATTATTTATAATAATTATTATTTTAATTTCTACATTGAAATTAATCATATTGGTGAATAACGTTCTATCTCAAAAGCACATTTTAAGAAACGTGCATGTTGATTTATAGAAATTAAAAATTTTAAAACATTACATAGCCATCAAAAGGTACTCGTATAGTTATATATTTTCTACGTTTTTACTGACTGTGCTATATTTTACCAATTTCAATATTAAACACACCGTAAAGAACTACTTGTCTTTTATCTTATTTTAGGCTTTCCTTTAAGGGTAAGTAATAAGTTCGAACCATAATGTTTGGCGTACGAATATATTAATGATATATTTTCCTACAGGCCCACCATGACCAGGTGGTTAAGGCGCTCGATTCGTAATTTGAGGGTCGTGGGTTCGAATCCCCGTCACATTATACCTGCTTGCCCTTTCAGCCATGGGAACGTTATAATGCGATAGTCAATTCCACTACTCGTTGGTAAAAGAGTAGCCCAAAAGTTGGCGGTGGGTGGTGATGACTAGCTGCATCCCCTCTAGTCTTACACTGCTAAATTAGGGATGGCTAGCACAGATAGCCTTCGTGTAGCTTTGTGCGAAATTCGAAACAAACTGATGGTTCCCTGTATATTTTCAAAATCTTTAGTCATTATTATTCATTTTTGTACCAGAGTGTCTTCTGGACACTGATATGAATACCATGAAACGTAAGATATTTTATCAATTCAGTCATAGCACATTGTAGAAAAATATTCATAAAAAATATATATATATAATCTATATAATATCCAATGTGTGTCACGTCACGTCATATTAATATCTTGAAATACGAGGAGTCGCAAAAGACAAAATTTATTTATACAGATACAACAGTTCAATTACTGTCTGCCCATTCCAATTTAGTGACGGATGTGGAAAGGGCCGTGAGTGGGAGTGTGACGTAAAACCTTATAAGTGCAGTGAGTGTTGGTATAATAAGCCTAAAATACAGACGTAGTGTGGGATCATTAAGCCTAAAGCATAGAAAAAGTGTGGAATCATTAAGCCTAAAATCCAGTACATAAAATTTATCATGAAAGTAAAAATATTGATTTCATTTTAAACCTAAATCGTTTCTGAATTGAGTTTTTTCTGTTATATCACCAACGTTTTTTAATAAAAAACGATTCTCTTCAATCTACGGAGAGTCTAAATTAATAAATCAACTTTTTTTTTTTTAGTTTTGTTGTCTGTACATTTCATTACTTCAACTAATAACAGCTAAGTTATTCCTTTGTTGCTAAGCAACATGACATGAAAAACATTATTGGAACGTAGTGTTACCAAAACGCACTGAATTTTCTGTATATTAAAAGTTGTTAATCTAACTGATTTTTTATCAGTAATTATTCTATAAATATACCACGAATTCATTTCATGAATTATCTTAATTTTGATTGGCTCATAAAGGAATTTACTGACGTTTGACTGCCTCGACTGCACCTTTCTGCTTCATTATTGGTCAAACGTGATTTCGCAAAAATTTATTTCAGTCAGCTATGGAATCCAATGTTAGGATGTACTATGATGGGGGGTGATAGCACATGTTGTATCGTTTTTAAAGAGTTATACACTTGTGTATGCATAAACACGGGAAACATCTTACCTCTTAGCAACCATTACGTGAAACATTACGGTCCGAATTTCTCGCCGATCAACAAGCTATTCTGAAAGTAAACACTTAACTCACTAAAGGTTCAAAAAGCGCGACGTTCAACGTGTTTTCTTATTACTCAACTTTGTAATGGCAAAATCACTGCTCGATTCTCATGTTGTTTGACAGTGGGCATGTATTATGATTCACTTACAAATTTGCCCGGCATGGCCAGGTGGGTTAAGGCGTTCGACTCGTAATATGAGGGTCGCGGGTTCGAATCCCCTCGCACCAAACATGTCTGCCCTTTCAGTCATGGGGACGTTATAAGTTACGATCAATCCCACTATTTGTTGTTAATAAAAGAGTAGCCCAAGAGTTTGCGGTGGGTGGTGATGACTAGCTGCCTCCCCTCTAGTCTTACACTGCTAAATTAGGGACGGCTAGCGCAGATAGCTCTATTGTAGCTTTGCGCGAAATGAAAAAAACAACAACAAATCCATTATCCCTTATTTTATTGTTAACTTCCTACCAATACTTTCTTACGTTAAATATTTTACTCTTTATACAGCAAGGTTCGAGTCTTATTTACTTACTGGTTTATCGCCACGCGATAAACACTACAGTTTCCTTAAAAAAGTTGTTCAAACTTACCTTTTCATATAAAACTTTAAGCCGAGAAGCTTTATCAAAGCTTTAAAAAGTGACAAAAATAATAATATCGTACACAGTACTTCAAGTTGTGTACGTAAAGACAGCCACTATCGTAGTTTAATCTCGTTCTCAAACCGTGAGGAACTCTCGAAATTCAAGAGAGAAACTTCTCATAACTACACTTTATATCATGATATAAAGAGAAATGTTTGGTGAATATTTTAGGAAAGACTTTCAGATTTTATTTAGAATTTTAGCTTCTCTCTATACGTAAAAACGTTATCACAGATAATAACGTGAACCTGACGATGACCGAAGAAGGTCGAAACGTTGTTTGCTCCTCTACGTAAAAAAAATTTTCTCAACCCAAACGAGCCGTTTTTACATATATATATTTTCTCTACAAGTGGGTTTTCTCGACATCACTGATTATTTAGCTTCTCTCTGAATGTTTTGGAAAGTAAATGTTATTTTAAGTTGGTCGGACAGTGAATGATAACTGACTATCTATCGACTTGACGGTCAATAAGGTAATCTTTAGGCATACCGTACGAGTACTTTCAACCTTACTCTTCCAATTAGAACTCATGAATTCTTCTCTACTAATGTTTTAGAACAAGTCTTTTTTTTTTCCTTTTCTATTTCTATTGGTTAACTTATTTTACTGTTAATCTCTTTAGGGAGTCGACAAAAACGTGCCATGTTTTATAACATGGTAGTCGATAGTTACACATAAAACTTGCCTCTAACTAGCTGTGTCTTAAACACATTTTGAATATGAATTGAGTCGTTACTTGCTAACTGAGCTACAAGTGAGTTGGTTTTATGCATTGAGTTGAAAATAAAAAGTTTATTATCTGTGATAACGATGAACTGTTTTATTTCGTTGAGTTAAATCAGAGTTGACTAACATAAGAAAAACTAACTGTTTTATTTCGTTGAGTTAAATCAGAGTTGACTAATATAAGAAAAACTAACTGTTTTATTTTGTTGAGTTAAATCACAGTTGACTAACATAAGAAAAACTGTTTTATTTCGTTGAGTTAAATCAGAGTTGACTAATATAAGAAAAATTATCTGTTTTATTTCGTTGAGTGAAATCAGAGTTGACTAACATAAGAAAAACTAACTGTTTTATTTCGTTGATTAAATCAGAGTTGGCTAACATAAGAAAAAGCTGTTATATTTCATTGAGTTAAATCAGAGTTGACTAACATAAGAAAAACTAACTGTTTTATTTCGTTGAGTTAAATCAGAGTTGACTAACATAAGAAAAACTAACTGTTTTATTTTGTTGAGTTAAATCACAGTTGACTAACATAAGAAAAACTAACTGTTTTATTTTGTTGAGTTAAATCACAGTTGACTAACATAAGGAAAAGTAACTGTTTTATTTCGTTGAGTTAAATCAGAGTTGACTAATATAAGAAAAACTGTTTTATTTCGTTGAGTTAAATCACAGTTGACTAACATAAGAAAAACTGTTTTATTTCGTTGAGTTAAATCACAGTTGACTAACATAAAAAAAACTGTTTTATTTCGTTGAGTTAAATCAGAGGTGACTAGCATAAGAAAAACTAACTGTTTTATTTTGTTGAGTTAAATCACAGTTGACTAACATAAGAAAAACTGTTTTATTTCGTTGAGTTAAATCAGAGTTGACTAATATAAGAAAAATTATCTGTTTTATTTCGTTGAGTTAAATCAGAGTTGACTAACATAAGAAAAACTGTTTTATTTTGTTGAGTTAAATCAGAGTTGACTAATATAAGAAAAATTATCTGTTTTATTTCGTTGAGTTAAATCAGAGTTGACTAACATAAGAAAAACTAACTGTTTTATTTCGTTGATTAAATCAGAGTTGGCTAACATAAGAAAAAGCTGTTATATTTCATTGAGTTAAATCAGAGTTGACTAACATAAGAAAAACTAACTGTTTTATTTCGTTGAGTTAAATCACAGTTGACTAACATAAGAAAAACTAACTGTTTTATTTTGTTGAGTTAAATCACAGTTGACTAACATAAGAAAAACTAACTGTTTTATTTTGTTGAGTTAAATCACAGTTGACTAACATAAGGAAAAGTAACTGTTTTATTTCGTTGAGTTAAATCAGAGTTGGCTAACATAAGAAAAAGCTGTTATATTTCATTAAGTTAAATCAGAGTTGACTAACATAAGAAAAACTAACTGTTTTATTTCGTTGAGTTAAATCACAGTTGACTAACATAAGAAAAACTAACTGTTTTATTGCACTGAATTGAGTCAGACTCACTAAAATGATCAGACGATGAGCTGTTTTTAACATTGAGCTTCTTCAGAATTCCCTAAAAGTATTGAAATGTGAGTTGTTTTCATGCACTAAGTGTAGTTACAATTTATTAACATAATTTAATGGTGATTTGTTTCTCACTCATCGAGTTTAGTCAATGTTCAGTGGAGTTAACTGTAGATAAGATGATTTACGCACGACTAATGTGAATCTGTTATATATTCGTCTGCCATTCATGAAGAAATCACTTTCCTTTTAAAAGAATTATTCTAAAGTTTTTAAAGAATAAACACAATTAAAATCCCAGAACCTTGATATCAATTAAGTCTTTAATTTTTAGTTCTCTCGAGCTGCAAGAAGTTTTTTATTCTGCCTTATTCAGCAGACCAAGTTTATTTTAACTTGCTGTCAGTTGACAAACAGTTGGCACGGTTGTGATCGTACTGGCAAGGCATCCACTACTAATTCCCACGTCTTTGATATTAATTCTCAATATTAAGGGATTAAAACTGAAGGTATATCATGTTATAGAGGGCGTTATATTGACTAAAAGTGCAGAATCTAACGAGAAGAAACGGGCGTTCTGATTATTTCTATGGCTAACCACAGCGGAATTGCACAATTTTACACCTTATATCTAAGTCTTAGTCTGACAGGTATGAAGAATAAACCACCAGCTGGAAATATAGTGTTAATCCATTATGACATATTTACTTATCGCTATAAGATGATATAGTGTATACAGTATGTACTATACGTTTTCTTATAAGCGTGAATACTACATTTAGACAACGGAAGTTTTGTATTGACTTGCCATTCCTTTTCTATCTTATTTACCACCTCTCTCTTTCGTTGTGCTCTTATAACATGTCCATTTTGCACGAGTCTGTGTCAATATTTATTCTTTTCGATCTCAGCTTACCATTTGCTTACTTATATTTTACGCTTCTGGGTTTACAGTCAAACTTTTAAAACTTTTACACTCTTATTAGATACCACACTTCTAGATAGCGCTTCCAAAACATTTACACTCTTATTAGATACCACACTTCTAGATAGCGCTTCCAAAACATTTACACTCTTATTAGATACCACACTTCTAGATAGCGCTTCCACTATTCTCTACAGCTATCTCTCGCTATTCTGTAAATATATCTTCCTCTATCCGTTACAGAATGCTCGGCATGGCCAGGTGGGTAAAGGCGTTCGGCTCGTAATCTGAGGGTCGCAGGTTCGAATCCCCGTCGCACCAAACATGCCCGCCCCTTTGAGCTGTGGGGGCTTTATAATGTGACGGTCAATCCCACTATTCGTTGGTAAAAGAGTAGCGCAAGAGTTGGCGGTGGGTGGTGATGACTAGCTGCCTTCCCTCTAGTCTTACACTGCTACATTAGGGACAGCTAACACAGATAGCCCTCGTGTAGCTTTGCGCGAAATTCAAAACAAACAAACAAACTATTCGTTATAGAACTCTTTGTCTCTTTCATTCTGTTATCTTTTCCACAAAATGTCTCCTTTCTTTCTTCTATGCGTAATTTTCCTACTGTTTTGTCTCTATCTCCATGTTTCATAAGACATTCGCTTGCACCATTCTAAAATTCTCTTTTAACTTCTCTATATTTCTTTACTTTTGTTATATATCTTCCCATATCTCTGTGTTTACATTTTCTGTGCTTTTCTTCTATCTCTTCCCTCTGCTTAATGCGCTGTTTTCTTATTGTTATCAGTTTCTCTTCCTATCCACTATTCTATTCTGCTTCACTATATGTTTTTTTTTCTCTGTAAACCTACTGCTCACTTCTGAATATTCTTGTCTTTCCTTCCCATTACATTATTTTGTTGCTGCTGTGTTTCTCACACTATCAGTGGCTCCCTTTGCTGCCTTTTACGTCACTTTTCATTATATTATTTTGTTGCTGCTGTGTGTGTTTCTCCCACTGTCAGTGGCTCCCTCTGCTGCCTTTTACGTCACTTTTCAATTCGTGCAAGAGACTGAAGCAAAGTGAACAGAAAGAACGGATAAATTTTCTGGTTCGTAGAAAATAACAGAAGTGATTTAAACCAACTAAACCACCGTGATGAGTTATGAGATATTTAAAGGTTCAGTATTTTATCACACTTACTATTACACATACGAATGGCAGTTTCAAAGGTCAAATTGATTTATCATACTTGGTACAACATACACGAGAGGCAGTCTTAAAAGTCTTTTCTGAAGATGGCTGGTATGGATATTAGAACTCTAATTTAAAAAAAAGTACAAAACAATGTTTGGACCTTCTTAGGTCATCTTCAGGTTAACCTGTTACCCGTCTTCAGAACAGATTTTTTCTTCAAGTGGGTTTCTTGTCGTCATTCTAACATTATGTGACGTGTGTATAATTATCACATCAACTGACACATATAATGGCAGTAAGTTCGATATTTATGACTCGTTTCTAGACTTATCTTAAGAATTTTTTTCTCATTTCGTAAATATTTTTGAAACACAAAACAGTAACTTGTCAGAATTACCTGGATAACTTAAGAGAATATTTCATCAAACGAAATGCGTGTAGTAACAAAAAAACTTCCATACAGGACTGCAAAAAGACATTGTGTACTTCTCGGTAGTTAAGTGGAACTATAGTTTTAGTGTTTTACCTACAAAATCTGCCCCAAGCGATAGGCTTCAAGGCTTATTACACTAAAAACCAGGTTTAATATCAATAATGCGTCCCTCACAGACAGTTAAAAACCCTGGCCTTAAGAAACAAAGAAACCAAAAAATTTACGATTTTTGTAATTTTTTTTTTAATTTTTCTTGTGGAGTCCAGTCCAAAAAAAACAACAACTGCACAATGGCTACTTTGTAACCTGTCCATACTGTCCAAAATTGTCTCCTAGTTTGATTATATTTCTCGCAAAGCTGTACCTAAAGTAGTTTGTTTGTCAAGTTAACTTCTTGCCTTATTTTTGAAACTCCGGTTTCAAGGAACACAAACAGACGAGTACGGTGAGTCATTCCTTCTGGATGGACTTTCAGTTCATCCGAGATTAATCTCCAGCTAACAGCTGAGTAGACTGTAATAAGTAGGGTAAAAACCCGAACTCGCAACCATCCGACTACGAATCCAAAGTGTGAAACCATTAAACCACGCTACCGCCCCTGATTTTGAGCCTCTACAGGGAAATTGGCTAACCAAAAACACCCACCGCCAACACTTGTGTTACTGCTTTTGCCAAATAGCGGGATCTGACTGTCACTCATATAACGCACCGACAACCGTAAAATGCAGAGTGCGTTTTTATACCAACAGATCGCGAAGCAAAAATCCTGAAATAAAAGATCCGAGCACTCTAGCTACTAGCCCATTCACAGCCGAGCCCTCATATTACATACTTGTTTATATGCCTTTAGGAGGTGCCCATATATTACACCTTCTCGAAAAAAATTTTCATGCAACAGCATGAAAAACAACTGAACACGAAAAACAGTTAAAATCACTTATTTTTATAGAAAATAAATAGAAAAAAATAGTGACTTCACAAAATAAAATTAAATACGATATTGATGATTGTTTGATGTTTCTAAATAAATTAAATATTAAAAACTAAGGTAATGAAGCCACAAATAGTTTCGTTAACAAATATACACTGTATTGTGTGTTTTATTCATTTAAAAACGGTTGGTATGGACAGAGATAGCACTATTACAGGAGCGAACAACGTTTCGACCTTCTTCGGTCATCATCAGTTTCACAAAGAAAGAAAGAGGTAAATGACCGATAGCTGACCACTTGTTAGAAGACGGTTGTGTAATTAAGTGTAGAATGTATAGGGCGTGCGTAGAAGTTGGATATATTTATTAATATAGACATAAAGGTGTTTTTTTGTATTGCTTTATTTTGGGCTTTTGGTCAGCTACCGGTCAGTAACCCTTTCTTTCTTTGTAAACCTGACGATGACCGAAGAACGTTGAAACGTTGTTCACTCTTCTGCTAGTGTTTTCTCTATTCATACCAGCCATTTTTAAATATATAGTTTTCTCTACAAGTGGGTTTTCTCGTCATCACGGATTGTGTGTGTGTTTGTCAACAGCAAAGCCACATCAGACTTCCTGCTGTATCCACCGAAAGGGAATCGAATCCCTGATTTTATCACTAAAAATCTGAAGACTTAACGCTGTTCCAGTAGGATCCTTATGAATTCCTATTCGTAATTCTAGAGTTAATGAAATATGGTTTGGTTTGGTTTGAATTTCGCAGAAAGCTACATGAGAGCTATCTGCGCTAGTCGTCCCTAATTTAGCAGTGTAAGACTAAAGGAAAGGCAACTAGTCATCACTACCAATCGCCAACTCTTGAGCTACTCTTTTACCAACGAATAGTTGGATTGACCCTAACATTATAACGCCCCCACGGCTGAAAGGGTGAGCATGTTTTGGTGAGACGTTGATTCGAACCCACAACCCTCGTATTACGAGTCGAGTGCCTTAACCACCTGGCCATGCCGGGCTTAATGAAATATGTAATATTTAAAATCACATTGTTACATATCCATCAAACTTTGTATAATGGCCAAATATCTATAATTCTGAAGTTTGATTATTAATGTACTAGATGTCCCAGAAGAACTTAGTAAAGTATCGTCTTGTGTCTTTATACGCTCAAAGTGTCCATGTTCAACATATACATACACTCCCTACTGAATTAAAACTGACTTGTAAATAGAAGCAGTTATTTCTCTAGATATTCCATTAAATACTCTATAGACGTCGAATGGGCTTGGTGTAGCCAGGTGGTTCTCAGTAAAATCTTTAGACTGTAAATATGGTGGATTTATACTAAAATTCAGAGTTCGATTTCCTGTAGTGCGTACAGCGGAGATAGCTCATCGGGCATGGAGGCTGGTACGATCTGATGATTAGGGTGCTCAACTTGAAACCTACTGTTCTCGGGTTCGAGTCCCCATCACCAAAACATTTTCGCCCTTTCAGCAGTGGGAGCGTTATAATGTTATGGTCAAGAGTTAGCGGTGATGGTGATGACTAGTTGTCTTCCCTCCAGTCTTACACTGCTAAACTAGGTACGGCTAGCGTAGATAGCCCTCGTGTAACTTTGCGCGAAATTCAAAAACAAAACAAACATGTCTAACGACCCTTTGCAGGTTTTGATTCGAATCGTTTGCAATACGTTTTCCTTCATTTGTTCGATGTCAGTCGTACGTTGACAACCACATTCTGGATGCATGATGTATTAAACCAATCTCTTGAAATTTTTATTCAGCTTAGTTCCTGCTTCAAGTGGCGGGGTCTCGTTCCACCGCGCTTTGTTTTAACATCGACTTCCAACACATTTCATATTTGTACACCACCTGTATTAAATTAAGTCTTTGTTCAACAGCGAGTCTAAAGGATCCATCACCTCTTACTTCCGTGGTTAACTCGAGTAATACCTACAACAACAACAAATACTATATAATAAGTTTACTATGTACATTGAGGACACATTGCATGTAAGCATCATATTAAATTTTCTTTAAAGTAAACTATCTTTTGTGAAATATAATACTTTTAAAATACTACATTTTACACCTTTAAACAATTATCTGAGAAAACTTACGATTAAAAAAAATCATATCGACTGTGGTCCCTTGACACTGTGGACTCATGTGTATATGTCGCTCTGCCCTTTGGTTAATCTGGCCTCACCTTAATAAACTTTTGTGTGTGCCATTGTTTGCTCTATTTTAAAATGATTGGTATATTACCTTGATAAACTTTTTGTGCTATACATAGTCTCTTCTGTTTTAGATTGATTAATATATTACCTTGAAAAACGTTTGTTTGTTTTTGTGCCATAGTGTGTTCCATTTTTAAACGATTAGTATATTACCTTGATAAACTTTTGTGCCATACTTTGTTCTATTTTAGAATCACTAGTATATTACCTTGATAAACCTTTGTGCCATACTTTGTTCTATTTTAGGATCACTAGTATATTACCTTGATAAACCTTTGTGTTATCCTTTGTTCTATTTTAGGATCACTAGTATATTACCTTGATAAACCTTTGTGCCATACTTTGTTCTATTTTAGAATCACTAGTATATTACCTTGATAAACCTTTGTGTTATCCTTTGTTCTATTTTAGAATCACTAGTATATTACCTTGATAAACCTTTGTGTTATCCTTTGTTCTATTTTAGAATCACTAGTATATTACCTTGATAAACCTTTGTGCCATACTTTGTTCTATTTTAGGATCACTAGTATATTACCTTGATAAACCTTTGTGTTATCCTTTGTTCTATTTTAGGATCACTAGTATATTACCTTGATAAACCTTTGTGCCATACTTTGTTCTATTTTAGAATCACTAGTATATTACCTTGATAAACCTTTGTGTTATCCTTTGTTCTATTTTAGAATCACTAGTATATTACCTTGATAAACCTTTGTGTTATCCTTTGTTCTATTTTAGGATCACTAGTATATTACCTTGATAAACCTTTGTGCCATACTTTGTTCTATTTTAGGATCACTAGTATATTACCTTGATAAACCTTTGTGTTATCCTTTGTTCTATTTTAGGATCACTAGTATATTACCTTGATAAACCTTTGTGCCATCCTTTGTTCTATTTTAGGATCACTAGTATATTACCTTGATAAACCTTTGTGCCATCCTTTGTTCTATTTTAGGATCACTAGTATGTTACCTTGATAAACCTTTGTGCCATCCTTTGTTCTATTTTAGGATCACTAGTATATTACCTTGATAAACCTTTGTGCCATCCTTTGTTCTATTTTAGGATCACTAGTATATTACCTTGATAAACCTTTGTGCCATACTTTGTTCTATTTTAGGATCACTAGTATATTACCTTGATAAACTTTTCTTATTTTCGGTGGCTGTAGTGAATATTTATATGAAACACTCTTTTGCTTTAAAGTTTAAGTAGCACAGGTTGTGACTTAGTTTATTTCGAAATAAATACTATTTATACTTTTACAGGGATGAATGTGACCCGATAATATTTTATAGATAGAGCCCTCAAAGTAAATCCTATAATATGTACATGTTGTACGTTACCGTGCTGATGCATCATCGCGCGCGATCCCAGCAACTCCCAGGAATTGTGTTACTGTACCGATCTAAGAGCACAGCGGCATCTCTGTGGACTCATCCCGCGAAAAACCGGGTTTGATACCCGTGGTGGGCAGAGCACACACAGCCATTGTGTAGCTTTCTGCTTAATTACAAATAAAAAAATCCAGAAGTCACTATATTAGAGAAATAGCTTCAACACAATCTTGTTTTTTTTTTAAATCACTGAACTGCAACTCCAAACTTGTACAGATCTCTCACCATAGTTTACTTTGTCAAACCATCTCAAACAGTCCAAAATTATATTCATCTGTTTGCGGTCAACTTTCATCTTTTGATTTGATTGCCTTTTTGAGAACAGGTTTTTAGTCTAAAGGTCTATTGAGACTACTTTATGTATATTATTACTGTTTTCTATGTAACAATCACGCCTGTATTTAGATCAAGGTTGTTGGTAAGATCTGCACTGATCTTTATATATCACACAATGAGATACTATACATGATTTCTGAAAAGTTTCAGTTTTGTTTTAACTCGATCACTTATACTGTTAGCAGTTTCACATGCCCTTTTCGGAATTATACATACAACATCTGTTAAAATATGAAATTTTGCAGTAACTGTTGGATAGATTATCAACCAAAACTTTGATTTTACACACTTGACACGATGTGTTCAACCGTTTTAATATTGTTGTGCCATTTGTCAATTGATAGGAGGACCACCAGTCACACGTAATCTACTAACGTATGATTGTTCTCAGGTGAAATTCATTTTCTCGTGGTAAAGGAGTGATAATCCCATAATATTTGGTTTTTTATATCCTCTTTCTTCCCAACTGTCACAACTGTTTCAAAGCTTATTGTTAATGTTTAACGCTAAATATATTTTTACGTAATTTTGTAAAGACGAAAAGAAAAACCATTTGTTATGGGGTGCTTTTTAAACTATATTAACTTATCTTAAGTTCTATTAGCACTCTTTATATGTATATATATAAATATATGTCCTGTATATTATTAACAGCATTTATTACAATGCAATCCAAACCTCAGTTTTTTTCAAACGTGTATAAACTACATAAAACCATACTAGGCCTACATTTCAGAATTTTACACAAGTTGCTTGTTTACACTGGTGTGAACAAATATTATACCTCATTATAAAAAGAAAGCCTTATATATACCGGTTTAAAATAATCACACTCTGCTACAATGTAAAAAGACATCCACAGAGTTACTGACGTACTGACAAAACATTTTCATTATTCAAAATTGTTTGTTTAGCTGACAAGGAGGGAGGTCCTACCTGAATAAAAAATACACCTTAACGTCAGCTTCTGCTATTAGAACTGTCAATTTTAGCCCAGCTAGCTCACAAGTGTGAGCATGAACATGGTTTCAAACGTAGTGCTCCCAAATCCCTAGGAGAACCAGATATACAAAATTCTATTTCAAATTTCAGCGACCATGAAAACTTGCTTCTAGACACCCCTTATCCGAGTGACTTTCCAAGATCCTTTTGTTACTTTCTCGATAGGAGGAGCTATCTGGTAAAGATAATGACATCTCTAGGCTGCACCAAGATTATTGATGGAGAGAAATTGGTGGAACAGTGGTAATTTTACGGAGATGAAACTCTGAAATCCAGGGATATATTCCCCGCGTTGAAAGAAACATAGATTGCCTGGCGTTATTATAGCTTTATTCTAAAATATTTGTGAAAATCCATAGGTTGCTGCCATCTTTGGATATCTAACGAAAGCACAAATAAGGTGAGAAGCGATTTGAAAAGTACAGAAGTTGAGATTTGATTGGATTGTTTTGAATTATACGTAAAGCTACACGGGAACTATCTGCGCTAGCTGTCCCTAATTTAGCAGTGTAAGACTAGAGGGAAGGCAGCTAGTCATCACTACCCACCTCTAACTCTTGGGCTACTCTTTTACCAACAAATAGTGGGATTGACCATCGCTTTATAACGTTCCCACGGCTGAAAGAGCGAGCATGTTTGGTGCGACAGGGGAAGCTCAGATTGTCAAACAAATTTGGGTTTAGGCAGATAAAAAAAATTAAACAAAAATTGTTTAACGCTCACCTCCTGTTACTGTGCCCTTTTGAATTTTACAGAATTTGCCAAACTGAAATAAAGTAGTAAGATATTTTTCTTTCTTTCACATACACATTCACACCCATCCATATACACGTGTATATATATACTCTAAGAACGTATGCGAGAAACCAAGCATAACATGTTAGTCACATTACTATATCCAGCACCAAAATAAGATGCTATATATAATAAAGGATCTTCCTTAATACTGATGTTTAAATGTTGAATAAAATTTGTTCTATATATGTTGACATTTTTGACAAACGAGGTTGTTTAGTTTAGTTTTATTGTTTTTGTTGGTTTTATTTTTTTTTTGGGGGGGGGTGTATGGAATTAGAAATCCATAGTCATAATTTAATAATTTGAAATGGGAAACAGTTAGAAAGAAGTTATTTTATGTGTTTGATATACAAGTGATTTTTGTGTGCGTGCTGCGGGTGAGCAAGGTTCAAAACTGAAACAAGAAGAATAATAAGACAATATCTGAAGTAAATTCAGACCAAATTTTACATAGTTAAACAATAATCTTCCAGCTATCATGAGTACATTGGGACAATGATTACAACAAGACTGTTTTCTCCAATTGAATCACAACAAATCAGTAAAATAGGTATCGATAATTCATTATTAAAAAGTACGGATAGAAACTTCCATGAGATGATTTGATTTGTTTTGAATTCGAGTAAAGCTACACGAGGGCGATGTGCGCTAGCCGTCCCTAATTTAGCAGTGTAAGACTAGAGGAAAGGCAGCTAGTCATCACCACCCACCACCAACTCTTGGGCTACTCTTTTACCAACAAGTAGTGGAATTGATCGTAACTTTATAACGCCCCCCATGGCTGAAAGGGCGAGTATGTTTGGTGTGACGGGGATTCGAACCCGCGATTATGACTCCTTACATATTGAAGTAGAAAAGGATGCTTCAGTTAACCTTAGCGTAAGTAGATGAAAACTGAAATTTAAGTTAACATAACAATAATTTGAGACAATTTTTTTTTATTTTTGGTTAGATATTTAGAACAGGAAGTTTAGTTTTCAGATGTTTCGTATAGTTCCTAAAATAAACAAACTTTGATTATTTACCACTTTTGTTTCATGTATAGTAATCCACTTAAACAATTGCATAACAGGTGTTATTACATTAAGATGTACATCAGTATTTTATAAACTACGAAGTTTTCTTAAATAGCGTGTTACTATATCTTAATGTTTTGTTTACAAACATTCAGTATGTTTGTTAGATACGAGATTTTTACATACATATTATATATGCTGTATAATTTAGCTATAAAAAACTAAGCTTGACATTTATTTATAAACTAAGAACTTTTCGTAACTGGAATTCTAGTGTATTTTGAAGTTTTGTTATATTTAATTCCCAGCTTTTAGTTACATGAACGTGTGTATTTTCTTGTAGCAAAGTCACATCAGGATTTCTGCTGAGTCCACCGAAGGGAATCGAAGCGCTAATTTTAGCGTTATAAATCCGTAGACTTACCGCTATACCAGTGGGGGAGGGATTTCCACTCATCAAGAAAAAATAAATTACGAGAAAAATGGCATAAAGGTAAAATAATATTTTTTGTATAATTAACATGATGACTGGTGTTCCCTGAGATATTTTAGACAATTAATACGTTTTGTGTGCAATTATAGTAAATCCTGATGAAAATGTTTATGCAAACAAAGCCTCTGTTCTATCTTTAATTTAAAAAGTGTCGTAAAATAAATTTATCACGTATATCATGAGTCGATTTTAATTTAACTTGCACAATTCTTATTGATTTTTGAGAATGTACTTAGAAATGTTTTTAAATCCTCGATGTGTGATTATTTTCCTTTTATCATAAAGAGGCAATTTGGAGTTAATAGCTCGCTAAAAGAGGAGGGAAGCGTTTTTTTAATTTTTTACATGGGTTGGGCAAAACGACTTTAATAACAGTTAAAATTTTGGAAATGCTTATAAATTTACAATTAACTTACAGAAATACTAATTCTTACTGTATCACTTTACTAGATCAATCTACTCTTGACCACTCTTTCACTAAACACCTCACTCATTTCTCTGTCAGCTATCTGCTTTAATGTCTAGATTAGTTTAAGTTTCTAAGGCCCGGCATGGCCAGGTGGGTTAAGGCGTTGGATTCATAATCTGATGGTCGCGGGTTCGAATCCCAGTCGCACCAAACATGCTCGCTCTTTCAGCCGTGGGGGCGTTATAATGTGACGGTCAATCCCACTATTCGTTGGTAAAAGAGTAGCTCATGAGTTCGCGGTGGGTGGTGATAACTATCTACCTTCCCTCTAGTCTTACACTGTTAAATTAGGGACGGCTCGCGCGGATAGCTCTTGTGTAGCATTGAGCGAAATTTAAAACAAACGAATTAATTAAGTTTCTAGTGTTTTGACATCATTATGAACTTTTCGCGTATTCTAAGACTACTTGATCACGACGTCTTTCGCCCCCTAACATACATTTAAATTATAACAACGAATATATAGTTTATGACAGCGTTTCCCCAATTTTTGTCACTCACGTCCTCCTTTAATAAATGTATTTTTACGCGCCTCTATATTTATAAATTAATGAAAAACAATTAAATGACGACATGTAATATACGGAGATTCGGTGAAAAATACTAAGTGCTGCAGTAATTAATTATTATTTTCAATTATAAAAAAAATCATTAAAATGCTTAATTTGCATTGTTGTACGACTGCTCTACCCTAATTGCTTGCCCCTCCAAAAATAATCATTTGCGCCCCACACTTTGGGAAACGCTCATTTAAAACTAAATATGAGTTACCTTATTTCTGTGCTGTCTTTAAATGTATACATATATTTTCCTCTTGAATTATCTTATGCAGGAAAATATATACTTGAGAAATCTTAGGGAGACAAATTTGACAAATAGAAATATTTCTCGCCAATGAACGTACAAAACATTTTAACTGACTTAAAAGTAACCATAGTTACAACAGTAAACTAAACTTTCGATACCATACGTATGTGTCATGGTTACTGGTATTATAGTTGTTAACGGTGCCCTTATCCAAGTTGTTGTAGTTATTTTGTATTATCCTCAAATAAACATGTCTAACCAAAGTCTACAACATGAAATAAAATCACAATATTCGAAAATTGAAAATAACGGGCATTGACACTAACATCGGCAGACAAGGTGTGGGTAAGTTTATTATTACCAATATTGTTTTTTATTTTTTGTTGTTAACTTTTACTTGTCTTAAAGAAACAATAGAAGTAGAGATCGTAGCTAATCATGTAACAAATTATATAATTTAATTTCAGGTTAATATCTGGTTAGTTATGGTATTCACTGAATAATGCAAAAAATCGCACTTATTGTTCAAGCCATGTTTTGATTAAAGTTTAGTTTAGTAGTTGTTAAAGCTAGATGTAACAGTAAGTCCCATGTCTCTAGCTTAGTAACAGTTTTATATTATATTAAATATTGTAAAACTTAGACCTAAACATATGTACCCTATGTTCATAAATATTTTAAACTATGAATTATTTTTAAATTTTTGATAATAGAAATTACTTTTCTATCACAGTTTTGTTAAAATGGTTTATCACAGTATAAGATAAATGCAAACTTGAGCAGTAATAGTTTGTGTTTCGTTTAATTCTAGATAACTGTGCTTACTATTCAGTTGCCATGAATTTACTTAACAAAGCTTCTGAATTTTAAAATAGCTAATTACATTCTAAAGTTATTTGTAAAAATGTTTTTTTTATTCAGTACTTTACAAAAAAAAGTATATTAACATATTTTTAAACAGCTTTCTATCATGGAGAGCCAAAAAATCAATGAATCAGAAGAACCAGAATCTAGTGATGATCAGTTGCCTGCAGTTGATACCAAAGATAAAAAGGAACAAAACAGCAATAGTTCATCAGTTATTTTGTACAACTCTTCTACAGAAGAGGAAATGGGAACTCAAGATATAGATTTACAAAACTTCTCTATAAATGATGATATGAGAGAGCAAATAAACTCGTTTCCCAGACCTGATGGCAACAACTATATTACACAGGAAAAGTCAGAGATTACTGTTGACCATAACACCCCATCAGAATCAGGTACTTATATAGTACTTCCAGAGCCTAATGATAGCTGTCAGTTTACACCTGAAGAATCAGGTACTTCTTATATAGAAGTTCCAGAGCCTAATGATAGTGGTCAGGTTACACCTGAAGAATCAGGTACTTATATAGATGTTCCAGAGCCAAATGATAGTGGTCAGGTTACACCTGAAGAATCAGGTACTTATATAGAAGTTCCAGAGCTTAATGATAGTGGTCAGGTTACACCTGAAGAATCAGGTACTTATATAGAAGTTCCAGAGCCTAATCAGGTTTTACAAGAAGACATTGGTAAGCATCTAGACTTTTGTGAATTGGACGATAAGAAACAATTACCATTTGATAATTCAGATAATCAGACAGATGTTTACAATGATGAGAGAGAGATTTCGGTTAGTGAGTCAGATGGTCAAATTCAAGACGAACCTGACCAGTTAGAAGTTACTGACTATGAAAATGATGGCCACATACAAACTGATGAAGAACCAACTCCAGTGTATACAAAAGTAGAATCAAAAGTGATTAACAATCTTCAAACTGAAACAACTCAAGGATTGAGTGATGGTAAGTTAGAGAAGTTTGGGGTCTTATTTTTGTTGTAGTAAATTTTTATTCAGAAATAGCACAAATTAAAATGAATAGATATTTAAAATAGGCTTTGTGTTTTAATCTCGGTGATGGCATGATGAACTAAGTGCATTTCTTATAGGAGTACTTAAGTTATTTTTAAGTGGTACTCAAAGATTCAGACTTCAGTGGTGAACAGTCATGTCAAGCATAAAAAGTGTGAAGGAAGCTGTTAGCTTACTGAATGTTTACATATTATACACACACATATGTATATTGTATTAGAAATAAGAATATAAATATATTTCAATGCTGATTACAAGATAATCTGCATATTCATACACATATTTGTATATGTATGATGAAGTAGTAATATATGCTTTATGTTAATGTTTTTATGTATATGTATCACTTGTCGATTCATAGGTTTGTTGGTGAATGATTTGAGCAGTAATTATTTATTTTATATCTTTATCAGGTTTTTAAGAAAGAAAAATTAATAGGACTTTAGAATGTAATGTGAAAATTGTAACGGTATAACTTGCCAAGAATTATTTATTCGTTTACGTCATTTTTATTTTTTATAACAAATCAATCAGGACTTGTGCTCTTATACCAATCTATTTAACCTAAAAATATGTTTAAGTATTATGCCACAGGTGGCATTATTAATGTAATTAATTTTCTTAGCAACATACCAACATCAAGGTACAACGACAGAGATTATCCAGGCTTGCAAAACCGAACCTTTCTTAGGAGGCTATCGACACAAACTAACTGGAGTAGTGTACCAACACTTGTCAACTCAAACAGTTTCGAAATCCAAACCTGATAAAAAAATAGAAACATTCTCTCGGTGAGTTCCAATGTAAACAGTTTTCAACATTTCTCTGTTATTCAGAATCTCCCTTAACTTTAATCATGTACCCTACAACTTTGTCAAAATCGTTTTTGTTGCAATAAGCTGATATATTTATTAAATTAAATACTTTATTATTTTATGCCTTGCTTTCACTTGTAGAAAGGAAACTGTAATAAGTATTGAGAAAACTAACATCAAAAACTATTTAAATCCCAAATGTAAAATAAATGCCTGCAGATTCTTTATAAAATATTGTTAACTTAATTATGCCTTCCCTTTGTATGAGGCCCAGCATGTCCAGGTAGGTGAAGGCGTTAGACTTGTAATCTGAGGGCCTCGAGTTTGAATCCCTATTGCACCAAACACGTTCACCATTTCAGCCATGGGGGCATTATAATGTGACGGTCAAACCCACTATTTGTTGGTAAATGAGTAGCCTAAGAGTTGGAAGTGGGTGGTGATGATTAGCTGCCTTCCCTCTAGTTTTACACTACTAAATTAGGGACGGCTAGTGAAATAGCCCTTGTGTAGTTGTGGGTGAAATCCAAAAAAAGAAAATAAAATCGTTTGTATGAATGTAATATTCAGTGTAAGAGATTTGTCTATTGTATACCACAGAGAAAAAAAACGAATAGGTTATTTGTACTGTTCAATAAAATGTTATTTCTTAATATGCTTACATTATCATAACCAATATCATGATATTCAGAAAGACTCTATCAGTCTTTATAGTACTAATACTCAAAAAAATAATCTTATTTGCACCCCACACTTTTTGAAAAGTTATTTAAAACTAAATATGAGTTACATTATTTCTGTGCTGTCTTTAAATGTATACGTATATTTTCCTCTTCTATTATCTTGTGCAAAAAAATATATAATTGAGAAATCTTAGCGATACAAATTTGAAAAGTAGAAATATTTCTCGCCAGTGAACGTAAAAAGCATTTTCAACTGACTTAAAAGTAACCATAGTTACAACAGTCAACTTTCGATACCATATGCCTGCATCATGGCTACTGGTATTATAATTGTTGGCATTAGCTTTATCCAAGCTATTGTAGTTATTGTGTATTTTCCTCGAATAAACTAGTATAGCCAATTTATAGTTTTTTGGTAAATAATAGTATTTTATTGTTGCTGACTTATAAAAAAAACAACAACAGAAAATTCCAGAACATATATGTGCTGATTATCACTTGCTTCACATATATAGATATAAACTTGTATCAGTTTTACTTTAATAAAAGTCTACTTGACAACAACTGAATATTAAATCACGAATATTTTTCATTCTAATACAGTCGTGACTTCCATTATAACTGGTAGAAAGGTTTACTTAGATGCTTTGGTAACTCTAAGAATGGGCATTGAGACTATATTGATAAATGATGTACATAAAAATATATCTAATTAAGAACAATATTTTTTGTCCTATTCGTTTAGTACTCTCTTGTTATAGTGCTCAAAAAATAACTTTATGAAATGATTGTAAAGTTTTCTTTGAATATAAGTGTGAATATATAAAACAGTAGTAGTTTGAAACAGTTGTTTTATGTCTGGAAGTACAGGAAATATTTAAAACAACTATAGGAGAGCAGAAAATGTCGACACTATTTGAATCTGATAATGGTCAACCCTAGTGAAGATATTAGCTCTATTGCTTCTTTCTCTCTCTATTTCAACCATTTTTGTTCTATGTTCAAACAAAGGTTTCAAAATACTAAGTTTCATAATTTATATTGAATGAATTATACTGAAGTATACATTTTAGTGATCAGTTGTCTCAACATAAAAAACATATAATTTTAAGTCTCTCACTGTAAACTGTTTCTTTGATAAAAGTTAAAACATGCAAAGCATGTTAATGTTATGGGGGTCAGGAGGTGTGTGACTGTTTCAAATAATAAATGCTAATTCTTCATCAAAAGAATGTAAACCATCTTGGAAACATTAAGTACCATGTGTAGCCATGCTATAATTATATAAGCATAATTTTTACATCACAAAAATATAAGGTTTGGCCAACCCTCCCTGCATACATGTGTGTGTGTGTATGTATCATGCATAGTACAAATAGCATGAATTTAATAGATTTATAATTTCAAAAATACTGCCTCTATATTACAACTGAACCTTTGGGCTATGTTCTTAAAATAGAAAATATTGTACTGCAGATATAAATATTGGTGTTATTATGCTGGTTTGATCTCATATATTATTATTATTGTTAACACTTCAGAGATACTCAGACCACAAAATGGAGCCATAAACAACAGCAAACAGTCAAAAGTGCTCACACGCATGTAGAGATATCTGACGTTTACTTACCTTCACAGAATGACAAAATTCTGGTACCTCGTAAACCGTATATCACCATAGATGAGATTCAACAAAAGTTAACAGCCAAAGTAAGATTTCTTTTTATCCACAATAAGAGATTCATTTTATCCAAATGTTCTAAAAAACTATCTTAGTTGGTACTCTGAGATTGATACACTTGGTATAGTTGGTATTATGTAGTTCATGCTATAAATAATGTTACAAAGATGAGTAAAACTATGTTAATTTTTGTTTATTTCAGAGCAATAACTGAAAATCCATTTATATTATAAATAAAACAACTGGTTTGTCATTTTTTCCCAACCAGTACATGTATATTTTTCTAGGATATTTTCTCACTGTACATGATTATTCAAATGTGTATTTTACGTAAATACAGTATGGCCTGAGTTATTGCCCTAGCCCCAGTACATACTGTTGTTAGTCTGAGAGATAATTGATGTTCAGTAATCTTACATTCTGTCCACCTCAGTGACACTCTAGCACCATTCATTAGGTTCTGTTAACAATATCTTTTGAACTATGATTTTTACTGAGCAAAAAGTATTTTGTGCATGAGAAGGGTGCAATCTGCCCTTGAGGGATATCCCATTAAGTTACTCAATCTCAAAGTGAGTGATACCTCATTAGGGTCTCCAATCTCCCATTAGGTTACCACATCTCCTATGTTACCCTCTCAATGTAATTTCTTTCTCTACACTGGCCCTTCAACTTTCTTAACAGTGTTGGGTTCTAGCTCATTGTTTTGAAGAGAGATGAGTACATGTATCTGAAGTTAACATTTTCTCACCTGAAAATGTATTTCAGATAGGTATTCACCTCTCTGCATAATCTTTCACCTTTCACCCCTTTCAGTGTTTTTCTTTTGCCTTTTCAAGAATGATCCATTCTTTCAATGGTGGTGAAGTGCTATATTCTAATGATGATTATATCATAGGCTGATGTAGGACACACTAATATCTGTAAGGGTGGGAACTCTGTTCACAGTTTGTGATGTGCACAGAAACCTTCAGACAGTGTAGGAAGTAAATAGCTGTGTTGTGCAGAGAAGTGAGTACTTATATGAAAAACATTTCAAGTATAAAAAAATGTCAACATTGGGAATATTAATTTAAGTGTAAAATATAGCATGCCTGTGATAATATAGTTTGTTTGTTTTTTACTTACATAATCGTCTTAAACAATTCTGCTTTTGTGAAGGAAAGGCGCATTTTTGTGAAGGAAAGGCACATTTTTCTGTTGTGGAAAGACTTTTTAAACAATTGGATCTTTAATTTCACTCTTTAATAGTATTTAATAATATGAGTAAAATATTTGATTGAATAATACAAAGGAAAAAAGACTAACAGCTCCTTGTGTTGTGAAATGTATAGTACTGCTAGGTATTAGTGAAGTATTGTAGAAAGTAGTTCTGTATAATAAAAGTTATTTTAAATCATACTGCTAGGTATTAGTGAAGTATTGTACTTAATTTACATGGTTAACATTCTTATTACTGAAGTTTGTTAAAATTATTACAACACGATCTTAAACTAAACTATTAGTGTCACATGTGCAAAATTATTACCAAAAATAGATTAACCATTGTTTTAATGGAATATAATTAAAATTTATATAAGGTATTGGAGAAATAACCTGAAAATTCTATAATGAGCATCAGTATTTTTGGGAAATTAAAGAAATGGGTAAAAAAAATACACACACAACAGAATACACAGGCCAGGCTTTCTTAATTGTCTAATTTGATGTCACCAGGGACAAATGTCTCTGAGTTCATATGTTACACAATGCTTTTTCTGCCATATTTAGTTTATATCATTAGAGTAGAGTGGTCTTGAAATGTATTAGTCACAAATCAATTAATTTTCCTAAAAAAAAGTACTTGACAGTGGGTTTATATAACAGATAGATATCTCTTTAATTGTACAACTAACATTTGCATGGTGTGAGTGATGGTAGTTTTAGGTTTATATGGCTTATAAATCTATGAGTGGTAACTAGGGATCTGTTTATAAAAAGAGATAACAGAATGTTAGAGGTTTAGCAAAGATTTTCCTTAGTTATATTTTCAAGAACTGTATAATTCATATTTATGGGAAAGTATACTGTTGTTTTACATTTTTCATTTATAAAATGGACACTTAAGAAACCCCTACCCATAATCGTATTTATTAGCTCTTAAAGCATATTTATAATATTTTTCATTTTTCTTATTGTTCAATTTAAAGGTTGTGGTGATTCAAAAATACTGGCGTCGATGGATAGCAAGAAGTTTTGTGAGACGGTTGAGAGAAGCTCTACATAAAAAGAAACAGTGGGAAGAAGACCAGAAGTTGATGCATCAGAAGATGTTAGATCAGGCTTTGGAGGATGAGTATCGTCGAAAGCTCAATCCTCGCAGGAAGACAGACTTTGAACTTCTCTTCTCTGCACTAAATCGTAATAATATCATCAGATTGTAAAATGATGATTCATTGGTTCCTTTGTGATTTCAAACAAATTATAAGATACACGTCACAAAGACCAGTTAGAAAATTATTTTATCAATGTATTTTACTCTCGTTTTTCACCTTAAACTTTCATAACCACTTTCACCTGTAACAGTATTTACTAAAATTAAAAACTCTATATAAGAGTTTGTTTGTTTTAAATTTCACGTAAAGCTACTCGAGGGCTATCTGCACTAGCTGTCCCTAATTTAGCAGTGTAAGACTAGAGTTAAAGCAGCTAATCATCCTCACCCACCGCCAACTCTTGGGCTACTCTTTTACCAAGGAATAGTTGGATTGACCATACACATTATGCTCGCCCCCACGACTGAAAGGGCGAGCATGTTTGGTAAGACCGGGATTCGAATCTGCGACTCTTGAATTACGAGTCAAACACCTTAACACGTTTGGCCATGCCAGGCCTATAAGAGTTTCCAATACTACAAAAAATAAATTGGTATGTAGGCTAGCAGTAAGACTTCTGTGTAATTTAGATAATTTGTTATAATTTGGATACTTGATATCTCGCAGTAAGATTCAGAATGTACCAAGTGAAGTATGCATTTAAAGTTAATTAATATATATATAGCAAGTTTTCCTCAGTAACTGTTGTATGAAAAAAATTAAAAATCAACTTGGCATTTTTTGCATATATGTATATGATTTTATATATGTATGCATATATATATATATATACACATATATGTATATGATTTTATATATGTATGCATATATATATATATATACACACACATATATGTATATATATATGCATATATATATATATACACACACATATATATATGTATATATATTTTATATATGTATGCATATATATATATATACACACATATATGTGTATATGATTTTATATATGTATGCATATATATATATATATACACACATATATGTATGTGATTTTATATATGTATGCATATATATATATATATATACACACATATATGTATATGATTTTATATATGTATGCATATATATATATATATACACACATATATGTATATGATTTTATAGAGAGTCACATGACAACTTTTATGCAAGCAACTAATATCACAATTTTTCCATTTTAAGATTTAACTTTTAACATTTTAAGATTTTACTACTCTTAATATATTTTTATGTTTTTGTCATTGACTCAAGTTACAAAGTATTGTGGCAATAACGTCCAGATTGGTCGATCATTCTAAATTTTTAAACAGTTTGGTATTTGTCAAGAAATAAGTACTGCTGTCAATTTATAATAAAAATGTAATAATCTGATGTTATTGTTTTAGAAGAGGTTTTCCATTCACTGGGATTGACTGGATTTGTGAAACTTTGTAATTGTTGTTTAAATTCACCAAACTAGCTAGCTTTTCCAATTTTCAGTCCAAAACTTTTGTTTTTCATAAATTTGTTTTATCATATTATTGAAAGTAAGAATTTAAAACAAAATTATATTTTCTCCTGATAATACTTATTTGATTCAAAAATAAATACACCTTGTTCTTTACATTTGACAGAATGGCGTAATGAACAAGTGGAAACCATAGAAAGAACCAAGTCTGGAGCTGAGAGAAAAGCAGCTCTTTGTGGTATAACAGACATGGAAATGGACTACATTGCTATGATTAACCGTCAACGTCAGGCTGCTAACACCATCAACCGACAACTTAATAATCAAAGATTTCTTGAGAAAGTAATGACACTTTACAAGACTGTGACTGTAAAACTTGATGCATTTAAAATTAAAATACTTGTTACCAAGAAACATAGTTGTGGTTTAAATGCTAACTAAAATAATAGATTATTTTCAGTTGTCACCAACAAAATAAACAATAAGTTGTGTATGTAAGATTTTCACACAGTCACTTTAAAACCAATATAAAATATGTAACGCTCCAAAATAATGGCATGTCATAATGTAATATTTCTTTTTTATTGAATATACTAATTGTTTATTATAATAAAATGTGTACATACTAGTTTAACTAATAAACTTTTTTTTATGTTCATTGTCACATGTTCACAGTTTTTGTTTTCTTGCTCTGCCATATAATAGTCACTAACCTCTTATCAAAGAAAACTACCTACAAAAAGCAGTAATAAATATAGCTAACTTAATATAGTATTTTTATTTATATTGATTGGAATGTATTATTTTACAAATTAAACTTAAACTTGATATCTGACATTTGGTTATTTATTTGTAATAAACACAAACTTAATACCAACTTTGATGATCTTTTTATCAAAGATCTGATTTATCCACATTTAAAAAAAAATGCCCCCTGAGTGGCACAGCAGTATGTCTGCAGACTCACACCACTAGAAACTGGGTTTTGGTACCCATGGTGGGCAAAGCACAGATAGCCCATTGTGTAGCTTTGTGCTTCATTCAAAACAAACTAAACTACACTTTAAAAATAGTTAAATTATACAACAAAACTTGAACCATAACCATCAGGACAGGAGTTGTTTGTTTTTTTTTAGTCTGATGTAAGCTATTGTGAAACATACCCATTAAGAAATCTTAAAATTGGAAAATGAGAGATCTTGCTGTAAAGCCTGAAGCCTCAAATTCATTTCAACAATTAAAATTTATAAAAATAGTTCCACATAAACAGAAGTTATACAGTATATACTAATTGTAAAAACATAATATTTCTATAGGTAGCAGCCCCAAAGTGCTGGATTGGAAAGAGAGGTGTGGTTGAAGTAGACACAGTAGAAACTGTACGAGCAGGAGAACTGCGTGATCTGAACCACAACCTCAGCTTGCACCACCTAACTCAGGATGAACGGATGGCTGTTCTTTTATCTCTGAAACACACCGTTAAAGTCAGTGCACTATTATTTTCTTTGCTTATTTTGATTTAATACAATTACGAAAATTTACTTCCTCTTCGTTAATACATTTTAAAGTTATATTTGTTCATGTTTTCTTTTTATAAATTCTGGGAAACAAGTAAGAAAACATTCTTTAACACTTTTTTATACAGGAACGTTATAAAATCTTCAAATGAGCCGTGTTTCAGGTTTTCAGTTGTGAGGGCTTGAAAGAAGAACAATGATGGATTTCATGTCCTAAAATTTTGATTTGTAGGCAAACAAGCAAACTCGCATTTGTGCAGTAATGTTTTTAATGCACTATCGACTCTTCCTTGTATTTACTCTGACGCTTAAATGTGACTGATTAGTGGGAGAATACAGATCTCTAAAATATATATTTTTAACATAACGTTAAATAACAAAAAGCCATCCTTTCCACTAATAACCTAAACATTTTTCAAAGTTTCTTTTACATTAACTGGATCCACCATATCTGGAGGTAACCCAAACCAAATACCAGCCATCTTGTTAGGAAAATAAAGCTGTTTTAACAGAATATGGCTCCTTCCCTGCCAAAATTTATGTTAGTGTCTCCTGGTCCTACTTTTGATATGTAAAAACATGAGGCATCATCACTACCAGTTTCAATACCAATCTTAAACATTTTGATACATTTCTTTCTAACTCTTCTCCTTCAAAAGAAAACAGATTCAGAAATCTTAAATTACCTCATATGACAACCTTTTCATCCTATATTTCATCCATATAGCCCTTCTCTGAATCCTTTTGAATAATTCAATGTCCTTCCTGAAGTAAGGACCTTACTAAGTATGTGACCTAACCAATGACTTACACAATGAAATTATAACCTCTTTAGACTTGTACTCAGTATTTATGTTAATACAACATGAAATCCTATTTGCTCTTTCAGTAGCAACAGTGCATTTTTTGGTAGTCTAAGAAACTCATGAACCAGAACACCCAAATCTTTTTCCTGCATAACACAGTTAAGATTATTCCCATCAAAATTATACTTATAATTCATATTATGATATCCCACCTACATTATCTTGCAATTATCATAATTAAAAGTAATCTGACATTTATTTGCCAAACTCACCAAATAACTCAAATTCTTTTGTAAAACAGTAGCATCCATCTCTCAGCCAACAACACCCAGAACTCTAATGTCATTAGAAAATCGAAATAATGTATTGGCAATTCCCTCATCTACGTCATTGATGCAAATCAAAAAGAGTAAATGTCCTAAGACTGAATCCTGAGGTACCTCACCCATAACATTAATCCAACTTGGCAAAACTCCATTTATAATCTTGTATTTCCCTCCATCTATTCAGCTTTTTATCCAATAGTGCAAACCTATCCCCAACACCCACAGAAATACACTTTTAGCAAGTCTCTTATGTGGCACCTTATTAATTAAATGCTTTCTGAAAATCCAGATACATTAAATCCACACCCATGTCTGCCTCCACATAAACAGTAACCTCTTCAAAGATTTGTTTGTTTGCTTTTTGGATTTCACTCAAGCTACACGAGGACTATCTGCACTAGCTGTCCCTAATTTATCAGTGTAAGACAAGGAAGGCAACTAATCATCACCATCCACCACCAACTCTTGGGCCTCTCTTTTACCAACAAAAAGTTGGATTGACTGTCACATTATAATGCTCCCATGGTTGAAAGGGCAAGCATGTTTGGTATGATGGGGATTCGAACCTGCAACCCTCAAATTATGAGTCAAGCGCCTTAAACACTCAGCCATGCCGGGTTGTTCTTCAAAGAATGTCAAAAGTTTAGTAAGACACAATTTTCCTCTAATGAAACCATGTTGATTATTTAAGAAGCTTCAAAACTTTGTTATGTGACCTTGTAGGTCATTTTCCATCAAACTTCCAACATGTTTTCTCATCATTGATGTAAAACTAATAGACTTACAGTTACTGAGACAATTGTTATTACTTGAAAAGAGAGTAACGTAACCAACTTCCAACAACCATCTATTGAAGTGTTTCACATATCCAGTCCTTAAATTCTTTCAAAACCCAGGTGAACATTATATATCTCAGGAACTTTATCATTTTTAAACTTCCCAATATTACATTAAAAATTTCTTAATTAATGTGATCATCTTGCTCAATTAGGTAGCAAGTTGTTAAAAGAAAACTTGGCAAATTAAATGCATTTTCTTTGGTGTTCTTATACATATCCAACTTGTGTTGTTTAAAATGTAATTGATATCTTTACTATCTTAAATCACTCAGTTTGCTAGTTTAAATATTGTGGTAATTTGATTTGTTAGAAGGTGCTCTGTTAGCAACACCTACTGGTCCAACCTTTATTTAAGTTAACGATACAAATCACTCAACGTTGGAGACGACTCTATTTCGATATCATGGTGAGGATATGTAATGCAAAAAAAAGTTACATGCTACGTTGTATTACCAGTTATATTATAACAATCCTTTTTTTTTTAATCCACAAGTGGGATTACACCCAGGACCAAGATCCTTCACACCAAGCAAGTTCTCTTCCAACAAGCTAAAGGGTATTGCTACTAAGGCACTTTTAACAAATCATACTATCACAATATTAAAATTACATTAAGTGATGTCATCTATGTTATGAAACTACAAATGCTCATTATAAGATGTATAGTTCAAAGGTCAGTAAGTCTATATTTGTGATCATGCTCACATCAATCCCCAACCTGTCACAAACACTTGATACACGATTTTAATTCTGCTTAAACTAGCTGAAACAAAAAAGCAAAGAAATATACTATCAACAATATTTTATTACTGTTTTAATTATATTATTTTAGCATCTTTTATAACTATATTCCATACATTTTTTTTACATTAAAGATTACTAGATTGACTCTGTCTGATTAAAAAATAATAATAATTCCTAATGAGTGACTCAAGATTATCTTGGCTAAAGTCCAGGTTTTTAAAAAAAGTTTTACTTCAATGGAGTTACAATCAATCAAAATAGATAAATCCCAACAAGTGACTGAAGATTCTCTTAGCTAAAGCTCCATTTTTTAAAAAGTTTTACTTCAATGGAGTTACAATCAATCAAAACAGATAAATCCCAACAAGTGACTGAAGATTCTCTTAGCTAAAGCTCCATTTTTTAAAAAGTTTTACTTCAATGGAGTTACAATCAATCAAAATAGATAAATCCCAACAAGTGACTGAAGACTCTCTTAGCTAAAGCTTCATTTTTTAAAAAGTTTTACTTCAATGGAGTTACAATCAATCAAAATAGATAAATCCCAACAAGTGACTGAAGTGACTCTCTTAGCTAAAGCTCCATTTTTTAAAAAGTTTTACTTCAATGGAGTTACAATCAATCAAAATAGATAAATCCCAACAAGTGACTGAAGATTCTCTCTTAGCTAAAGCTCCATTTTTAAAAAGTTTTACTTCAATGGAGTTACAATCAATCAAAATAGATAAATCCCAACAAGTGACTGAAGATTCTCTTAGCTAAAGCTCCATTTTTTAAAAAGTTTTACTTCAATGGAGTTACAATCAATCAAAATAGATAAATCCCAACAAGTGACTGAAGTGACTCTCTTAGCTAAAGCTCCATTTTTTAAAAAGTTTTACTTCAATGGAATTACAATCAATCAAAATAGATAAATCCCAACAAGTGACTGAAGTGACTCTCTTAGCTAAAGCTACATTTTTTAAAAAGGTTTACTTGAATGGAGTTACAATCAATCAAAATAGATAAATCCCAACAAGTGACTGAAGATTCTCTTAGCTAAAGCTCCATTTTTTAAAAAGCTTTACTTCAATACAGATACAATCAAACATGTTTCTTAAATTGATATAAAACGTATCACAGCCTTTTGAGTATAGAGTATCAAGTTGGTTTAAACAGTATTTGAAATCTCACTACCGTTAGATATTATTTAGTGGAATTTGGTTGCTATAAATGTTCACTATGCAATGATAATGATGCAATACACAGTACCTGTAGTTCACTGTTTGTTTTGCTCATCTTAATTTACAAAGTACCACAAACTAATTACATTAATAAATGAATTCTTCAAGTTATTAATTTCCATTGTAATAATCACCTGCAATATTATAAACTGTTTTTTTTTTAAATTCATGTTTTCCAAGTTGTGATTGACATCACTTAACAGATAACCCTACACTGCTTCGCTTCACCTAGTTTATTTTACTTGTGCTCAAAGAAAAAATATTGAATGTAGGACCATGTTTTCTCTGAATACTTTTCATTCATGTTTTCGTAGTTGTTATTGGTTTCTTTTAATGTTCATTTATGTTTTAATAGTTTTAAATACTCCAAAAAGTATTTATTCAGTTGTATTTCTTGTTCTGTTTATTTCTCCTAAACAAACATGGTCACTGAACTGTTAAGTGACAGCATTTTCTAGTGCTGTTTAAAGATACAAAACACCTCACCAGGTTCTTAAATGATAATTGTTGCCATGTGCCCTTTATGATATTAAAATGATATCTGTTTCCTAGTGCTGTTTATAGGTACAAAACACTACCAAGTTCTTAAGTAACAGCTGTTTCCATGTGCTGGTTTTAGAGACACCCCAGACTTTAAAGTAATATTTGTTTGCTTATGCTGTTTATGAAGATAAACAAATACCTGGATGTTTTATTTATAACTGTTTTCATGTGCTGTTTATAGCTTTAAATACAGTAACGCTTTAAGTGAAGTAACTGTTTACTGCAGAATAATATTTTTAAGCTCCTGTTACATCTGACAACAGTTTGTGTTGATGAATCCAGAAACGTTGCCCATCTGTGAGTGATTCTGAATCATTGGACATACAGCTCATTAATTTGATTCAGAACTTTAAAATTAGTATTATTTTCAATTCCAACAGGAACAAGACAGTCAGTTAACTCGGGAGTTAACAACCTTGGTGGACAGAGAGCTGGACCTTCTTGTTCGAGGCATGGATGAAAAATACTTGACAGGCTTAAGACAGTGTATTTTGGATTTGTTCTGGCAATATGCAAGACAACCAGCCTTCAACCCAGAAATTGCATTACTTCAGAAGGTTTGATTACCTTGTCTTGTTTACAATACTCTCAAACACATGTCTAATATTTATTTTCTTACTTTTTTCTTAACCAAACTTGCCACATTTTCTTCTCTTTCCCCTGTTAAATATCACTGATGAACAGAATAAGAGTTACTGTGTCTCTAGTTTCGAATTTCTCTGAAATCTCTTAGTTCAAGTGAAACGGAACAGTATTTATTGTAATGTAGATTACACATTATATTTCCTGGCTGAAATCACTGAAGTACCCATTAGGTGGTAAGTATATATTACAACTTTTAAAATGTTAGCATTTTAGTGTCAAATTTTGTAAGATTGTCAAAGGAAATATACAATATTTATCAAGAATATCTTCTTAACTAATTCATTCTTAGACTCAAAATTTATTAAGAAGTTTCATCTCTTAGTGACCAGAAGACCATTTGATGTGCATAAGTAATATAAAACATTCAGTTTTGATCTCAGAAAAAACTGTTATCAAACAAATGTACCTGTAAAATTCAGAAACACTGAGAGTTAATCTAATGTTTATGGTAAAGTAAATAAAATATATTTATTCATAATATACCAAAATACAGTGAAGTATGTGGTTGGGTACCAAATCTTCAAAAGGATACATTGTTGTTTTTACAATTTACATGTAGAAAAAATAACCTAAGCTCATAGCTTTGTTTCAAAATCACTCACTTAAATTTATGATAACTTATATCAATCTTCAGAAACTGCTAACTAGGAGGTTTAAGTGTTTTCATTCAACAAGTGTAAATCATTTTGTTTAATGAAAAACAAATATTATTCTTTGACCAATAAAAGGTGAGCACTATTTTCTGGTTGATATCTTTAGAAAAACAAATGGTATGAAACGAATCTATTAAATGATCCAACCTTTAGCCTGGTAGTTGTGTCATTCGAAACTAATCTACTTTAAGTAAAATCTCATTAAGCCTTCCTTGTTTCCTGATTTGATGGTAAACTATGAACTTCTGTGCACTAAATGCTTATGGTAGAAACAAATTTTACTATGTGTCAGAGAAACCAAAAATGAAGTAATGTGAGGCCTTTCTTAAATTAAAGATAACTGGTTAAAATGTATATCTTAATTTGTATTAATTTTTATCTCAAGTAATGAAATTAAATGTGGCTGTTTGCATGTCCAGTAAGTATTGTATTTTGGTATTTATGTGGATGAGTGGCTACAGAATTTTTTTTTTTTTCTGGGCAGAGGAATGCTAAATGCATGAAGAAAGAATTATGTTTCATTTTCAAGATGGGTAAGAGAATCATAAAGTGCAAAGCTTGTAACTTGCTTTAGTTTCTTCAAACTTATTACTTAGACCAGCTAAAATTTTGTGGAAACATAAAACAGAATTAAACATTTCTGTAAAGTGACCTACAGGTGTCTTAAAGTAAATGTATTTTCTAAAGCTTCCTTCAGCTCGAACAAATGTTGCACAGAGGTTAGCTCACTGTCGCTACTGTGACACTCATTACCTGATTCCTAACGAAGGATCTGGAGAGGTAGCCAGGCAGGTTCTTACTTGGAAGTGTACACGATGTCGTGACCTTGAAAATGAAGGGTGGAGAAGAAGAGAAGGAAGAGTCTTTCTTCAGATGTTGAAGGAAGTGTGGGATAAGGAGAGACAGTCTGGTAGCACTACTGGACTTGTGTTCCTTCTACATGTAAGTTTATAGAAACAAGAGTAAGTTTGTGGGGAAAACAAACACCAAGATATAGTTGTTGTCCTGTCAATGTTTTTAATCCAGAATTTTCTTTAAGATTAAACCAAATAATCCACAAAAGATTTACAAACAGAACTTCAAGAAACCCACATACCAATCATACAACTGATCACCATGTTACACCTGTTTCTGATCAGTTTAGAATTTTCAACTTTCACATATCTTAGAAAATACATTAAATACTAGCATACAGACCCTTCTCAAGAGATGTTATATGTGCATCATCACTTGTAGCTGTGGTGGACAAAATACAGTGGCTGTTCTACAAACATCTGTCAATTTCTATGTGATCAGTTACACAAGTTGACATAAAAAACGGTGATTGTCTTTTTACAGGTGTACAGTGAGTCTTATAAAATAAAACTATGGATGAATGCAATTATAGTGCTTGATTAGACTTACAGAGGATACCATCTTATGGGTAGTAACTTATAGACTTACAGAGGATACCATCTTATGGGTAGTAACTTCTAGACTTACAGAGGACACCATCTTATGGGTAGTAACTTCTAGACTTACAGAGGATACCATCTTATGGGTAGTAACTTATAGACTTACAGAGGATACCATCTTATGGGTAGTAACTTATAGACTTACAGAGGATACCATCTTATGGGTAGTAACTTATAGACTTACAGAGGATACCATCTTATGGGTAGTAACTTATAGACTTACAGAGGATACCATCTTATGGGTAGTAACTTATCTTTATGAAACATTTCTTTTGGAGGACACTCATTATTCAGCCTAATTAAATTTTAATATTAAGCAAAAAGTGACAATCAAAAACTTATATTCAGTCATATAACAATGTTATAAGACACTGATGGAAGTAATAGTTTTTTATATACTGAATGAACCTTTGTTGTTTTTTTAGTAAGGATTTACAAATAAAATAGCTTAATATGGTGTAATAAAAACTGATTGTTCTAACAAGTGTTTTGTAGGTTTGGTAGAATTCTTAATTTCATATTGAACATGAATATAACCATCCTTCAAGTAGAAGCCCCTACCTGTGTTGTAATGCAAATTACCAGTGACATGGATAGCTCGTGTCACTTTGAAAACAGTGAAGTTTCTTGAAAACTAAGAATCATAGCATTCAAATCATCTGAGATTCCATCTTTAATGAAACAGTACAGCCTGAACCTTGGTCTTAGTTCTAAGTGGTATTATATAAGGTCTTGTTACAACAAACTGAAAGAAAAACAAGTGTAATGAGATGATTCGGCATGTTTTGAACATCCAAGCAGGTACACACACACTCTGTTTTTGTTAGATCACATAATAAAGATTAGTTATTTTGTGTTTCAGTTTTTCTTCCATTCTCATCATTTCAGTTTGGTAAGAGTTATAAAAAGACTTTGTGATCAATATCTTGATAGAGTCACCAATTATCAAGTGGATCTATCCAGTCTATGTTAAGAGTCACTCAGTTTTACCTTGATATACCTCACTTATACCACGGTCATAAGTAAGATCAGACCTACCATTTCCTATTCCTCCACTATCAGCAGTAATTTTATACTACATTTCTCATAATATTAACTTGTTTGATTAATATTTAATGTATTAAATCTCTCTTTCCAGTATAATAAATAAACATTCTCATTAAAACAACTAACTTCAAGTCTCTGAAAAATGACAATAAAACTCAAGACTTTGAAAAACTATGACTGATGTGTACATGTGTAATAATGATGTCAGATGCTGATGTTTATACAACTGGGAAGGGTCTGCACATGTATCTTAATGAAAGCTCAAACACTGTGTCTTCCATTATGAGGATGTGACTGAAACAGTTTGAAACCTACATAACCACAAGTGAAAGCTTCTTGATGGTAAAACAAAGTTATATGTACAGTGCTAAGTGACTTTGGTTTACATTTACGTTTAGTCTGACTGTTTACTTTCTATCAACTGCATAATAGATACAAGTTAAAGCCTCATTTAAGAATTACTAAATACTCAGTAACTGTTCAGAACCTTTCTGATACAGTTAGTAATAAATTTGTAAAATGTATCAATAAGTTTGATTCTCTTTAGGAAGGAGAAATTCGTTATCTGGCAGAAAAGATCTGGAAAGGAAAAAGTGCATTAAGTGGCAGCACTAACCTTTTTGACTTGGTGTTTCCACGGTGGAACAAGGAATACGAGTGGACCCCCTGGAACTGTATTCTCATTAACAGGCAAGAAGCCAGAAATCATGGTGCACTAAACAGTGTTTCTCAGGTATTCCACTTCATGATTAGTCCATGATAGATAGTCATCTATGATGTTCTCTACTGGCTTTTGTTGATATTTCTTTCAGAATTTTCCCAAAATGTTTTGGCAAAGGTAATTTTATAGATCATAACAAGGAAAAACTTTGAGGATCAAAAAACAATCAGCCTCAATGAGTTTTAACAAACAACAAGCATGCATACATAGCCAACAAACATTCATTGTAGTACTAGAAAGTTTTAAGGGATATGACATAAGCAGGTGTGAGGAAAAGTAAACCACATCTGGGTTTAAATCTTTTCATTCTATATACTTGGTGATAGATTTAAGGTTACGTGGGCCAAGCAGCTAATGTTTTTTGTGGGCCCTCCATCCTTTGTATTTTTACATAAAATAAAATTATCAGTGGGCCCTTCTAGCCCCTACCTAGATATACCACAGTATATACCAGAGTATTATGTACTATCTTTCACTAGGTTAGGTTACAACTTTTCATAATATTTTCTTCTCATAATTCTCTTTACTTTTTAAACATTTTCAGTGCTACTGAAGAAGAAGTTATTACTAATTAGCCCAAAAACATATAAATATATCTATTACACACCTTCATCTGTATATAAAACACGTAAATATATCTATTACACACCTTCATCTGTATATAAAACGTAAATATATCTATTATACACCTACATCTTTATATAAAACACGTAAATATATCTATTACACACCTTCATCTGTCTATAAAACACGTAAATATATCTATTACACACCTTCATCTGTATATAAAACGTAAATATATCTATTATACACCTACATCTGTATATAAAACACGTAAATATATCTATTATACACCTACATTTTTATATAAAACGTAAATATATCTATTATACACCTTCATCTGTATATAAAACACGTAAATATATCTATTATACACCTACATTTTTATATAAAACGTAAATATATCTATTACACACCTTCATCTGTATATAAAACACGTAAATATATCTATTATACACCTACATCTTTATATAAAACGTAAATATATCTATTACACACCTTCATCTGTATATAAAACACGTAAATATATCTATTATACACCTACATCTTTATATAAAACGTAAATATATCTATTATACACCTTCATCTGTATATAAAACACGTAAATATATCTATTATACACCTACATTTTTATATAAAACGTAAATATATCTATTATACACCTTCATCTGTATATAAAACACGTAAATATATCTATTATACACCTACATTTTTATATAAAACGTAAATATATCTATTACACACCTTCATCTGTATATAAAACACGTAAATATATCTATTATACACCTACATCTTTATATAAAACGTAAATATATCTATTACACACCTTCATCTGTATATAAAACACGTAAATATATCTATTATACACCTACATCTTTATATAAAACGTAAATATATCTATTATACACCTTCATCTGTATATAAAACACGTAAATATATCTATTATACACCTACATCTTTATATAAAACGTAAATATATCTATTATACACCTTCATCTGTATATAAAACACGTAAATATATCTATTATACACCTTCATCTGTATATAAAACACGTAAATATATCTATTATACACCTTCATCTGTATATAAAACACGTAAATATATCTATTATACACCTACATCTTTATATAAAACGTAAATATATCTATTATACACCTTCATCTGTATATAAAACATGTAAATATATCTATTATACACCTACATCTTTATATAAAACGTAAATATATCTATTATACACCTACATCTTTATATAAAACATGTAAATATATTTATTATAAGCCTACATCTGTATATAAAACATATAAATATATCTATTAGACACCTACATCTGTACATAAAACATGTAAATATATGTATTATAAGCCTACATCTGTACATAAAACATGTAACTATATGTATTATACACCTACATCTGTATATAAAACATGTAAATATATTTATTATAAGCCTACATCTGTATATAAAACATATAAATATATCTATTAGACACCTACATCTGTACATAAAACATGTAAATATATGTATTATAAGCCTACATCTGTACATAAAACATGTAACTATATGTATTATAAGCCTACATCTGTATATAAAACATATAAATATATCTATTATAAACCTACATCTACATATATCTGTACACACACACACACATGTACACACAGTTTGTATTAATACATTAAAATAAACAGAATGAATTATCACCTGGTCTGCCCGTTCTCACACATTCAGTCAAATTGACAGAAATTCAGCATTACTCTGTAACAAACATATTGTTTAATGTTTTGTTATTAAACTGACTTATTCCATCAATTTAAACTAAAATCAGTTTGTCCTCAAATCATCACACTAACGAGGACCTGCCAATGTAAGGTTGACTCTGCAACATGAAGTGTCTAAAATTAAATAAATATAAATATTTTAACATAAACAAGAAAAAGGACCTGAAAGGATACAAAAATGTAACAGGATAACTGTAGAAAATGTGAGTAACTTATTAAAACAAACATAATATGTAGTTTAGCTATTACAGCCCTTTCTTTTATGTCCTTTTTTCTGTTCTATTTCTATCAAAACATACTGACAGTAGATGTGTAGAATATTTTCAAGTTATTGTTAATTTCAGAATGTATATTACCTAATGTCTCATGTAGTTCATTCTTTTTACTTAACAAACCAATAACGGTTATCTGTCGACATTTAAATTGTAACAATAACTTTCTTCAATTATTTTCAGCACTACAGTCCAACTTTTATTCAACAAGTCCAACAGAAACATATCGCAGCAAAGTCGTATTTTTCCTCGCTTCCTAGACTACTACCTTATTTGGATTTCACGTCAAAAGATGGCAGCACAAGTAAAGTCAAGATGTTGCTAAATTGATGTATGAGACCTGTGATGGTCATACATAGTGCAACGCAATTGACGTAAAATTTGCGTATTAAGGACCACGTTTCACATGTATTACTGTTATACAGTTACACATTGCGTACAAAAAATTCTTTATAAGATCTAAGTTATTTTGTCTGTAATTTAGAAATACTTGAAACGGGGAAAAAATGGCAAATTAAATATATAGTAAAAAAGTATTAATTCTTATTAATTTCTATAAATTTTATTAAGTGTAAAATAGCACGAACTAAAATCTAAAGCATTTATATGTTAGGCATTCTCCACTGATGAATATGATGTGATTGTGGCATGTTAGGTTTATTTGTTTGCTTTAAGGCGAAGTTGCATTGGTCTGTCTGCTACGTCCACTGCGGAGAACCTAAAACCGGATTAAAGCATTGCAAGTATATTGACTTATTGGTGTCTCCCGGAGGGGCAAAAACACTGGTATTGGACATTCGAACCACACCGAAAGAAATTCCAAATTCCTCATTAGCCTTGAATATTCTTTGGAGGAATTCTATGTCCGATGATCAACAAAGGTTAAAACAATTTTACTCCGTAAATGTTGACCTGGCCTCATTTTTGTAAATGTTTAAATTAGGTTTTGAAAGAGGTGTAACTCCCTGTAAATATATTCAACTGTTAAATGGTGCTATCTTCTACATTGTACATCAGAAGACCAAGAACAATAGTGGCTCGAATCCTCCTCAAGAGACGAAACGCCATTATGGACCATTCCACCGCAATTTAACCGCTGATTTTTGAAACTTTTAGTTGCGAATTGCATCATCTAGGGGAGCTCTAAAAAAATCGGGGGCAAATTTATAGATAAATCAGCTGATTTAGTAGAATGATTCTGGGGTTCCTACAAGTTAAGAATTTACAATAAAATAACTGTAATAATTTTCATCGTTTCATTTTCACAGTGCAATGAGTTCTAATAATGAATTGTCATATACACATAGTATTGGAAAAGTAACATGAACCCTAGTAAGAAAGGTATCTGAACAGTTAGGACTCGCGCCGTTTGAGACACGGTATCTATCAGAGTTAGATCTAGTATACGTTACTAACCTATGCATCATAGATCCTGTTATATTGCTCATAGAGATAAGTGACTATCATGGGAACACTGAGACAAGTCTCTCTATCACCATAAGTTGCCCGTCTTTAGTTACGTATTTTATTTATATATTTTAATTGTCATTTCTTGCTTTTGCAATTAATTAGAAGAAACTTACAGCTAACTGTAAATGATAATTGAAGTTTTAGATGTAGGTCGTTGTCGGACACATTTATCTGCTTCTAATGTTTCTAATTACCTGTTTGTTTTAAAATTCGCGTATAGAGGCTACCTCTATCAAGTAGTTTGTCTCTACTGCTATGTATGACCTACTTCATCAGATACCTCCCCTATCAGGATACATTTTACCTTTCCACGTTGTAATTTATATCGTGCAGTTTTCATTCACAACATTCTTCTTATAGACGACTTACGAGAAATGTTTTATAATATCATATGGAGTTGTTGGTCTCCTTTTACTAAGGTGGTAAATTTGTTGTAACTCTTGTGTAATATATATAAATATATGCATAATATTTGTAATTAAAATGGTTCTTAGAAGTAAATTTAATATATTGTACTCTATCACAGAATCCTTCAAACTGCGCTACCAATTTTGAATGCCCCCCGCTAGTACAGCGGTATGTCTCCGGATTTACAATGCTAAAATCAGGGGTTCGATTCCCCTCGGTGGGCTGAGCAGATAGCCCGATGTGGCTTTGCTATAAATAAAAACACACACACACACACACCAATTTTGAAACGTTCTCTCTCTTACTGAATAATAAATATTTTATATTCATGCTGTACTTTGCCTGAAACTGTTACCACGTGATTTGTTTACAGCGACCCTGTCTTATTGCGGTAAAAAAAAGTTAGATTGAGTTTCTTGAGGGTTGTTGCTGAAAATATCGCCATTTTTGGCCTAGGTTTATGTGTCTCGGGGAGCTAAACGGTCTTCCATGCCCGAGGTTAGGGAAAATTGGAGTAAGACGTAATGATCGAAAATCATTCGTTTAAAAGCAGGACAGGTGTGATTTAAGTTGTCCGCAGTATGAGTTATAAAAGTGGCATTGAAATTTCGCTATTCGATTAAATTAGCCAAAGAGTTGGCGGTTGGTGCTGTTGACTAGCTGCCTTTCCTCTAGTTTATCAATTCAAGATTAGGAACAGCTAGCGTGAATATTTTTTATGTAACTTTTATAACGTTACCAAAGCCTGAATTGCGAAATGCGCTTTTTTCACTAATGACAACAAACCATGGACCTTCAGTTTCAAAGTCCAGTAGGCTACGATCAATATTCTATGATTCATACACATAAAACATATTTTGTGATTCATAATGACGAGCAGTCATTCATTTACTTTTGTAACAACAATTTTATTTGAATAGCCTTCTGTGCCTAAGCGACCAGTCTGAGGGCTTATAACGTTAACAATTAGGTTTCAGTTCTCGCATTGCATACAACACGGGTAGCCCATTATGTAGCTTTACGCTCAGCAACAAATGAACGTTTTGAATAAGAACGTCTCTTGCATGATGAAATCTGTAAAGAACCTAATTCAATTACTGTAATGCATTCTTTGCCACTAGCTGATTCTTCTGAAAGTGTAGTGTAATACTTTAGTATGAAAGTTTATTTTAAATATATATGTTCACATACATACACTTGTCATGGGTATTGGTCTAAAGTATTGATATTTGTGAAACTATACATCTTCACTGAAAGAAGTTTCAAGGATTGTTATTTTTACAGATAAGATTTGTATTGCTATAAAACGGATTATTGCAGAAAAGATAAAACTAAACAGATAGCGATCGTATTATTTGGCCGTAAAAACTATTTGTTTAAAATAGCACAAGGGTTAGCGGTGAGTGGTGTTCATTAGCGGCTTTTCCTTTAAGCTAGGCCCGGCATAGCCAGGTAGTTAAGGTACTCGACTCGTAATTCAAGGATCGCTGGTTCGAATCCCCGTCACACCAAACATGCTCGCCCTTTAAACCGTGGGGGCGTTATAATGTTACGATCAAATCCATTATTCGTTGGTAAAAGAATAGCCCAAGAGTTGGCGGTGAGTGGTGATGACTAGCTGTCTTCCCTCTACTCTTACACTGCTAAATTAGGGACGGCTAGTGCAGATAGCCCTCGTGTAGTTTTGCGCGAAATTCAAAACAAACCAAACCCTCTAGGCCAGTGGTGCACAAAGTCCGGCCCGCGACGAGTCGCCGAGTGGCCCGCGATGTCCAACGGGAAAGTCAAACATAGAGAGTTCGCACCTGCGCGAAGATTAAGCGCTATAGAAGAATATTCATTAGATTAGACACTGGATGGTTCCATATTTGTGTTGAGCAATAAAGAAAATTTAATAAGAAAATCTCGTCAATGTATAGGCATTTAATAATTGGCGCAATGATGTAATATTTCCGTAATTACGAAATCTCACGTGTTTCAATTGTTCTTCGAGATTTACTTACGAGCCCTATTTTGATATTATTTTGTAACAAAAAATGACACCTAATCGTAAAAGAAAAGTTGACGACGAAAACCAACAGTTTCATGATGATTGGACTGCGCAATACTATTTTGTTAAACAACAGAAGAACGTGATTTGTCTGCTGTGTCATTCGACGGTAGCAGTGGCGAAGGTATCCAATATAAAGCGTCATTATGAGTCGAAGCATAAAGATTTCCACAACGTTGTCGGTGATGAACGAACAGCTCGAATTGAAACTCTGCGGCGGTCGCTGAATCACCAGCAGAACGTTTTCTCAAAGTAGTCAGCAGATTTAGGTGAAGCATGTGAGGTCAGTTACGATATTTCGTTATGATAATGAAATCTGGCCGACCGTTCACTGATGGTGATTTTGTCAAGCAATGTGTAATTACTGCATCGGAAAAGTTGTGTCCGGAAGCAGTTCACAAGCTACAAACGGTGGCTTTGAATCGTATAACAGTTCAACGAAGAATTTCACACCTCTCAGCAGACGTGAGAAGGCAGCTTACAAATAAAGCAGCCAACTTTGTCTACTTCTCTGTGGCAGCAGACGAGTCGACTGACATCAGTTCAACAGCACAGCTACTAGTTTTTTGTTCGTGGTGTGTCGTCATCGATTGATATCACAGAGGAACTAATCGGCATGGGTTCCATGAAGGGTCAGACAACTGGGTCTACTCTATTCGAGGAGACAGTACGACTGTGTAGTAGTGTTTCATTGGATTTCACGAAACTGGTAAGTGTGACAACTGATGGAGCACCAGCCATGACCGGAGAAAGTAGCAGGCTGGTAGCACTGTTGATGAAGCATCGAAGAAAGCAGAACAAACAGTTGGTGAAGTTGCACTGTATTATTCACCAACAGAACCTGTGCAGTAAAGAACTTGGTTTTCAGGCACTGATGGCATTAGTGACGAAAATCATTAATTCCATCAAATCCTGAGGGCTCAATCACCGTTGTTTTCGAAGTCTTCTTGAAGAAATTTATTCAGACTACGGTGACCTTGTATATCACTGTGGAGTATGCTGGCTGAGTCGAGGAAGATGCTCAAAAGATTCTATGAGTTGATTGATGAGATGATAGAATTCCTCAAAAGCAAGAACAAAGACACAGAAGTGATTTCAATGACTGATCCAGCATGGCAAGCTGATTTGACCTTTCTGGTCGACATGACACAACACTTGAATGATCTGAATTTGAAGTTGCAAGGCAAAAATCAGTTTGTCTGTTGGCTTTCAAATCACGTTTCAGCTTTCAGGACAAAGTTTCAGTTGTTCCAGCAGCAAGCAGCATCAGGCAACTTTGTGCACTTTCCCACTTTTCAGTCACAGCTACAGAAGAATCAGGACATTGACACACAAGCTTATGTTGGGTAGCTAGATATCTTGATTCAATCCTTCAACTCACGGTTTCATGACTTTGACCAATGCAGATTGTTGATGAAACTTTTTGCTGATCCGTTCAGTGTGTCAGTGGATGACTTATCAGCAGAATATCAGCTCGAACTTACTGATCTCCAGGCATCTGATGAATTGCGTGCTATTTACCGAGAAAACAGTTTGCAAAACGTTGTCTGATACAATTGCTAATCCGAAAGAGAACGCACTTGTCCACACTATCATGTTTGGCAGCACATACTGCTGCGAACAGGCTTTCTCGCATATGAAACTGAAGCAAAACAACACTCGCAATCAGTTGACTGATGGTCATATGGAAGCAGTCTTGCTTCTTTCAACGTTAAACATCAAACCGGACATTTCTAAGCTCGTAGATGACATCCAGCACCATCCATCGCACAGACTTTGTGACAGTTGACGTATCATAACATTTCCTAGAATAATGTGCAAACTCTTTGATGTAATCGTTATTTGTGTGTTCTTAAATGTGATGTCCATCTTGTGTGAAACAACTTTGGGACGATTTTAATCTTCACTTTTGTGTGGCCCCAACGGTTACGAGAAGTCTGTTTGTGGCCCCTTACTCAAAACGTTTGTGCACCACTGCTCTAGGCTATCACTTCAAAATTAGGGACAACTAGCGCAGGTAGCTCAGGGGTAACTTTGCATCAAATAAACTCCTTTGGAACTGAAAATTATAACTTATTTAAAGATTCTCTAAAACATAAATAAATGATGTTTATAAACATAAGAAAATATTTAATAAAAAGAAAACTAGTTTCAGCATTAGCCATAAATTTCTTATTATGCTTCATGTTATATTTTATATTAAAATTATTAATAGTCATCTGTAAAAATCTTACCTTTATGAAATATTTTTATTTCCAAAGCTTATGGACTTGAAAATATACCTTTTCCACCTAAATTATGATATGGTTTGTTTTGAATTTCGCACAAAGCTACTCGAAGGCTATCTGCGCTAACCGTTCCTAATTTTGCAACATAAGACTAGAGGGAAGGCAGCTAGTCATCATCATTCACCGCCAACTTATGGGCTACTCTTTTACCAACCAGTAGTGGGACTGACAATATCATTATAACGCCCCCACGGCTGAAAGGGCGATCATGTTTGGTGTGACGGGGATTCGAAACAGCGACCCTCGGATAACGAGTCTAGTGCCTTAACCACCTGGCCATATTAATATAAAATGGTAAATTGATTTTGACAGACATTGTTACTATAAATAACAAACATTTTTTATAATTGTGATTTTATATGTGCAGTTAAAATGTGCTTCGAGTTCCTACAAAGATAAACAGTATGTTGAAGTTTTTAACCTAAGTTATTTAATTCAAAAAATAACATTGGTTAAAAAAAACACCTAACGAGATCGTTGGAGTTGTGAAACAAGAGCTTTACTAATTTTTGGATCGAAGTCTCAGAACTTCATGATTGTATGGAAAACCTAGTAGATTCTGTAGGTCCGTCCATTATTGGTGTGATAGAATTATAGATTTCATTCTTTTCATCAGGAATTCAACACTGACTAGATATTTATAGATTATACGGGAAACGACTTTTTAGTTCCATTTGTAGTAGTTCAAAACTACCTTACTAGTAAAGATAATGGATTTTACAGTGTAGTTTAACTGATAAAACACTTCAAGTGTACCAGAGGTCCTGGGTTCGATCCTTTCTATATACACGAAAATTGAATTACTGGTGAAAAGCTGACACCAACGGCACTTGTCCTAACCCTGTTTGTTAGAGAGAACGTGGTTGTTAACCGGTTGAAAAAGTGTCTTATCAGAAACTGCCAACGCTTAATACATTACCTCAGTTGATAAAGAACTTGCTTATAGTGCGAATGGTTCCAAGTTCGAACCCTCTTCAAAGAAAAAAAAAAGATTTATACACAGTCCTAAACAACAAATCTGAGTTTTAAGGTAACATATTTTGTTACTGTTTCTTGGGTATTGTTTTCAGCAAATACACAGTTTTGGTAACATAAATACAGTTTTGATAACAGTTTCTTGGGTATTGTTGTCAGCAAATACACAGATTTGGTAACTGTTTCCTGGGTATTGTTGTCAACAAATCAAAAAAATACACAGTTTTGGGTTATCATTTACCTATTTATTTGCAGCCTACAAAATCTTGACGGAAGTTAAATATATTATGAGAATTCGTACAAAAATAATAGAAATTAGAAACTATATGGCCTTCCAAGATCCTACAGTTCTTTCATTTATTTATTTATTTACATGAACAAAGATTATATCTACAAAACTTCCAGCTGACCTGATTTTATTTTCTCTGTGGGTTGGATCATTACGTATATATAGTTATATCTATGCATAAGTAATTTAAAATTATTTATCCATCTTAGAGACAGTCAAAAATAACAAATCAGTACATACCAGGTGGTTTGGTTTGAATTTCGCGCAAAGCTGCTCGAGGGTTATCTGCACTAGCCATCCCTAATTTATCAGCATGAGACTAGAGGGAAGACAGCTAGTCATAACTCTTGGACTACTCTTTTACCCGCGAATAGTGGGATCGACTGAACATTACAACGCCCTCACGGGGTGACGCGGATTCGAACCCCTGAACTGCAGATTAGGAGTCGAGTGCCTTAACCACCTGGCCATGCTGGGCCTCATACCAGGGCAGGTAGTTTAGATAACAAGTTTCTATAACTAAAACAATCAATCCGAATGACCCAGTCCTCTATATCCGCTGATCGATCGTACTTATAAAATAGAGGGCGCTGATTCGCGTTTACAGAAGAGAAGAAAATACATCTAATAAACAACAAATAATAGGTTTCGCAGTAACGATGAGAACTGTTTTCATTTATCTGTTCCTATGGATATTATATAGAAAGATGAAAGTAGAACTGAAGTGAAAAGGTATAGAAAATGATTTTCACTTTATTTTATTCTTTCAAAGGATAAAAGTCTATAATTTGTGCATATATCATTTTGACCTATCACTTTTTCTTTTTTAATTTCGCGCAAAGCTACACGAGGGTTATCTGCGCTAGCCGTCCCAAATTTAGCAGTGTGAGACTAGAGGGAAGGCAGTTAGTCATCACCACCCACCTCCAACTCTTGGGCTACTCTTTTAACAAAGAATTACGAATTGACCATCACATTATAGCGCCCCCACGGCTGAAAGGGCGAGCATGTTTGGTGTGACGGGTATTCGAACCCGCGACCCTCGGATTATGAGTCGAGTACCTTAACCACCTGGATTTAGCGTTAAGAAATTACTGTAGAATATGTAAAAATATAAACACAATAAAGCCATAGCAAGCCTGTGTTATTCAATTAAAAGTGCTGTCTCACAAGTAAGTATCCTTTCATTCAGCTGATGATTTGCAAGTAGATATAGAAAACGTTTTAAATGTTATCGCAGATTTCTGCTAACCACGTAATGCGATATGTTCTGTGTAATGGTGTTAGCTCAGGCCTGAGGGGTTTCTTTACCTAAAATAGGAGAAGGGGTTGGCATTCAAATCATACTCTCGAGTCTCAGGCCTTCAAGAAGGGATTTAGTTTGTTAATTGTATCATATGATCTGTAATAAAAATATAGAAATGTATATTTTATGGGGTGCAGAATATTGAAGTTTTTTTGTAAATTCAGCTCCAGAGGGGAAAATGTTATTGTAGCCAGGGTTGTTTGTTCATGCCTCTGATATAGGTAATTGCACTGACTTGAGGATATTTATATTTGGGTCTACCGATTTGATAATGTGCTTGTTTATAGAACGTAAAGTTTTCACGTAATCAGTGCCGTTCAGTGCCTCGTCTTTGTACCAGTAGGTAGATCATAACTAATATCTTACTGACAGTCTGGAACTAACGATTTCGTTCGAGACATTCATACTGTCCACTTTGTTGCTTTGCAATGAAAGTGTCGACACTTGGAGCAACTGCAATGCTGGGTGGTCATACACCAGTGACGGGGACACTTTATTCACAGAATATCGTGGATGAAACGTGGCGCAGAGGCCGTGACCACGAGCGCACGTGGAAACCGGGAATAGTGGAATATATACGCATATACGAGGCAAGTTGGCGCCAATTAACGGAAAGGTTGGAGAAAATACGAAGTGAAACTTGCCGACTTATTTCAACACCGACACTGACTGTCACTCCGTGGAGCACTGAAAGACTTCAGCAGGTCAATGTAGACCAGGAGCCTCACGAGTACAACGAAGCATTTGCAAACTATTCACGCGAAACAGCCCATAATAGAAACTTCTCGAGTATTTCTGTACAGCAGAATTTAAATTCAGTAGAAGCTGGCACCGAGAATAAGGCGGAAAACTTTGTAACAAACAAAATTACGTCATCAGCTGAGCGTATGGTGAGTGATGCCGAAAATAGTAGAAATGTCCTTAAAGTTACAAATGTTACCAGAGTAGGGAAAGCAAAACAGATTACAACTCCACAAAGGAACAAATACTGCCGGCGGTGTGGGAAGACTGCTTATCTTACGGAAAACATTGAACCCAACCGTGGGGCAACTTTTCATCACGGCTGCTTCCGATGTCTTCGCTGCAGTACGAAGCTGAGTTTACAGACGTTTTTCACCAGCGACGATGAAGTGTACTGTCGTGCGCACGTGCCGAAACCCTCTTACAATGTCAGTAATCCGAACAGAGGTAAGAAGTGTATTTTTTATTATGAATGAAGTCGTAACGTTAGTCCTACATTAACATAATTTATGTTGTCATGTACAAAGGGGACGCTCCTATGCCATTAGAATATACCATTGGCGTACAGGACGAGTCAAATTTTTAATTTTTCTTATAATTTTGAAATAGGTGTGGAATGTCCCTATTTACCTCTGACTACTAGTTTCAGAGATAGCATTTGATCGGCCTTCATATCGTGGCAGATAACAAATTTTCCCAACACGTCAGAACACCCTATGCTAGCAGATGTCGAACATTCCAAGCAATAAGAAAATTCAAACTTCTGACTTCCAGATATAAGGGGCCTGGCATGGCCTAGCGCGTTAAGGCGTGCGCTTCGTAATCTGAGGGTCGCGGGTTCGCATCCCCATCGCGCCAAACATGCTCGCTCTTTCAGCCGTGGGGGCGTTATAATGTGACGGTCAATCCCACTATTCGTTGGTAAAAGAGTAGCCCAAGAGTTGGCGGTGGGTGGTGATGACTGGCTGCCATCCCTCTAGTCTTACACTGCTAAATTAGGGACGGCTAGCACAGATAGCCCTCGAGTAGCTTTGTGCGAAATTCCAAAAACCAAACCAATCCAGATATAAGCAATGGCCATGTCTGCCCAACATTTTGTGTGCGTTATTTCTAACACGTTCGAAACTAGCGAAAAGAAATGCTGTTTATTTTGTACCCGTCAAGTTTGGTATCACCTGCACTTTATTTCCTTATTGTTCCCCCCGGTAGCTTAAAGGCGAGTAATAGTACTTAGAACGCTAAAAACTGGGTTTCTATGTAATATATTCGTTCATTACACTATATATAACATTACAAAACTGTGTAAAAAAAACCCACAAAAATTCACATTTTGAACTTCATTAAACCGTCGGCATTCTTCATTCCAAGTTTTAAAATATTCCTAATGCACCGTTTCGTTCAGTGTACGCATATTCCATGAATCCAGTTAATTAATCAAATTACGTACAATTGAAACTGCGTTATATGTTATTTTATTTATTGTACTTCACGCCCATAATTGTCACATAACACCCTCGCCTAACTAAGTGATAAAATATCATATTACTCTGTCACTATTTTCAGTCCCCCGCTGGTACAGCGGTCAGTCTGTGGATTTACAACTCTACAATGAGCGGTTCCATTCTCCTCGGTGGAATCAGCAGATAGTGTGGCTTTGCTATATGAAAACACATTCGTTATTTTTGTATGGGTATACATGTACATTTTTGCCCAGTAAAGGATCCGGTAAAAGGCCCTATAGCTCGCAAATAATTTTGTATACTAATTTACCTACGTTATGTCTTGTAAAAACACAACGGGTGTCCTCCATTATCCATTATAGAGAAGAATTAAAGAAAAGAAATTATTTAAGATTTACTTTAAGTAATATTTTTAAAGTAGGGTTAAGAATATTTGATAACCTTTAACATGGGTTCGTATGATGAATTGAAGAAATCTAAACAGTGGTATAAAAGTAACTTCGATTATAGAAGAGCGAGTAAACAAACTGACTTGTGTAAAACACACTCGAAATATCGAATCATAATAATGTTATACATAAATCTGTTTGTTTATAAACGGGAAGAGAAACACAAATACAGAGTAAATTATTCATATAAATCACTTGTTCACTTTTACAGCAACTACCTGTAAACAGAAACTATCTTTACATTTTGTTTTCTCTTGTCAGTTAATAGAACAATAAAAGTATGAAATAGAACGCTAAAATATTTCACGTTTTTAATGGACGATAGGTGGATCTGTTCGTTTGTTTGTTTTGAATTTAGCGCAAAGCTGCACGAGGGCTATCTGCCCCTAATTTAGCAGTGTAAAACTGGAGGGAAAATGCTAGTCATCACCACCCACCGCGAACTCTTTGACCAATGTAACATATTCTGAAAGGGCGAGCATGTTTGGTGTGACTGAGACTCGATCCCCGATCCTCGGATTCTGAGTCGAGTGTCTTAACCACCTGACCATACCGGGCCCAGATGTATCTGACAAACCAACAGCACACAAAACGAACAAGCGGTATATTTCGCCGTGAGTATCGATTGCTTTAAGTTTATCACTAATTTTTGCATAACAACATGTAATATGGTGACATCAGATGGAAACACTCTAAGTATTATTTGAAATCCTCAAATGACGACATAAACAAATATTATCATTGTGTGTATATTTTTCCGTGTACCTTAACCTACTGTAGCCATCTATGATATATTTGTTTGAGGTCATTTAACTTGGAAATTTTGGTTTAACCAAAGTTAAAGCCACACATATAAGGTTCCTTCTGTGTAGGCCAATAAACGCTTTGTACGCTTGAAGCGGTTTTCTTATACCAGGTGTATTTTTATTCTTGGATTTAACGTGTGTTTGGTAAATATAATAACTAAATGTATACATATACTTATAAACCAGTAGAAAATCAACGGCGTCATTTCGTAAAAAAGTCTGCCAAAATAAGATTTATATAATACGAAAGTGTTATGTTTTAATGTATCTATATATGTACATATAAACTGTGCATGTATCAATAAGGTCATTGCCTTTATAATTAACTGACACATTGAAAACCACTGGACTTTTGCATACGAATCTAGCGCGTGAAGACAACACCAGCGGGCAATTTTAAGTCCTAATTCCGCCAAGATGCAGTATGTGTGTGTTTTCTTATAGCAAAGCCACATTAGACTATCTGTTGAGCCCACCGAGGGGAATCGAACCCCTGATTTTAACGTTGTAAATCCGGACAGGGGCAGGATAATTTTCGAACTTAATTATCTAAATACTGTATAATTTATTACATACGTCACCAATAGATGCTGTAAGCGTGCCCAAGACATAAAAATAAACACGACAATACGAGAGGCGTATATATATATTCTCTCATCACATGGCGCTTCTTGTACTATAAAATTTATAGTAAAAAGGAAGCCACTGTAGATACATGTACATAAACCGCATTAATTATATCACCTACATCGAATGTTACTTATTTGTAGCGAAGAAATTTAATCTGCACTGTAAGACAGGAGTTTCTGAATCTTCTCGGCAAAAGGTGCCCTAGAATATTCCGCGTTATGAACGGGCCCCCAATCTAATGAATCTATAAATACTGAGTATCTTAATTTCATTACAAATAACATACATAAAGAATGATATTTTAATATTTAAATAGTTCAGCTTTTCTTCACACTCCTTATTTTAAAAAATATATTTATCGTTACACACACCCAAAAAATCCTGCAACCCACAGTTTAGGAATCCTGCACTAAAAACATTTTGCATACAAAAAAGTAGAATTGAAAGACATACAACCAAACTATGACTAATATTTAGTGTCTCACAACATAATATCAGGCATGGGAATAAGCAATTGTAAATACATTTAAAAATCATTCTTAGAACATGATGTTTGTCATTCCGAAATATTACTCTAACAGACCTAGTCTGGTTACTCTTAAGTCTCTTACAGACGAAACTCACTACATGTTTACAAACAATAAACATCTCAAACAACTAATCTTTAAATAATGTAAAAGAGGATTGTTTCGGTGCTAATGCCCTTTTTACTTATATATAGATGAATCTTTCTTAGATGTAAAAATGTAATACACTGAGTTTCGCAAGCAGGATAAATACATAGTACGAAGACATCAGAAAAAGTTAGAATATCATGAACAAAGTTTCATATGAAGAAAAAGCAGGACTATTAACCTTAAGTAAAATAAAGCGACACTCATGCCTGATACGTTATGACACGAATATTAACAATAGATCTGGTCACTCGTATACAGAACTAAATAAACTCTTAAGGATGGAAGACAGTCACACTCATTAGTTTTCAAGATATTTTAATCAACAAATTGGATCACTCCAACGTTGGAAACCAAGAGTTGGTTGTCTTCACAGGGCCAGAACAGCTAAACTTTCTCAGCACAACCCCCCTCACTAAAACATTTTCCATTCTAACCAAGACTCTCTGCACATTGAATCTGTAGGTAGCGAGTACCTTAAGAGATAGTGTTACTACGGTCCTTCTGAAACTTTTGTGTGGACCCAAGTCTGGGGTCAACTCATTTAAGCAGAAAGCAAACAGCATCTTTTAACTATCAAAACAGTCCTGAGAGTTCCTAAATAACCTATACCTCACAAGGAAGCAAGAGCTGTCAATCAGACAAAATTATAAATAATTCTACTTAATAGGTCAACGAAATGTAAAAAGGAAAACAAGTTTGTATCAAGTAAGAACAAATTAGCAATCATAACATGATCGTTGCGCTTGCATAGTACCACAAACATTTGAAGTTAAATTCAAATCAGAATCGTTTCGCTTATACTGAAATATGAATATTTTAAGTAAACTACAAACATACGTAGTTCCACTTGTTTGTACTACGGAAATTTTAAAGATTAATAATAAATAGAAGTTTGTCCACTCTAGTTAACTAACAGCACGGTTGCTACGAAACATAAGTTGTCTTTTTTAAGGAAAAGCTAAAACAATTTACCTATACTTTAATCATGAAGCAAAACATTAGACAGAAAACACGTTGTGAAATAATTATGCACTTTATTACTTTAACATTTCAAACGACGCTTTGAAATAACGGCTTTGAAAGAAGGCAATTAACAAACACCAATTACCGCCAATTCTTGGACTACTCTAATCAAATAGTAGAATTTGACTATCACTATTATAACACATCCAATGCTTCGAATTTGGAGTGAGATTTTTTTGCTTGTCCTCGTGTTAATATGGCACGAACCTTAAATCTTCAATCTTGCACAATAACCACTAGGAAACATTTGGACCATTTAACAATATATATATATATATATTTGTTTAAAACAACCTAACTACTTCTAGTTTCACAGGAGGGACATACCTGATAAATGCATAACAATAACCAAGATAAACGCAAAAACTGGTTCACAAGATAACAGGTAGGCAAAAAATGATTTATATGCATGAAAAGTTTTATCGATGGTGGAACATCCTACAGGTTTCGATAGAACATCAGGTACTATCTATACTAAGCATTATAAGATGTCAGAAAATTATGCCAGCAAAACATATATGCTAAGAGATTTGTTATCGTAATTTCCGGGCAGCGTGTGCATACTGTTAGAGTTCATCAATCCATCTCAGTTTGTTTTTATACAGTACGAATATTGGTTTATACAAAGAATGCCAAGAAGTTTCAATCTTGATTAAACGTAGTCTGACGAGTTTATTTTCTCACAAATCGTTTAGGTAATTACTGATGATATCGTTATAATATATTCTATCGCTGGGCGACTTATCTTGAATTATTCGATGAAAAAATAAGTTCTGTCCACGTAAGGATACAAAATGAATTTATTTTATCAATCACGTTTCGTGCAGACGACAGGCTATGTTCACTAGTAGGCTTAATTTCACAAACAGCAATTCAGCAGAAATTCAGAAATAAATATGAGCCCAACTTATTTGCAAAACTTTCCTTGCTTGTTTTTAATTTATTAACACCCTCACTAACTTGATCACTGGCGAACAAACTCAATAAAATATTGTACCTAACACTGAAATTATTAAGTAACTTAGCTCGTTTTGGCATTTTTATATGACGCAAATTTTAACAGCACGACAGAAATATTCGATATTCCACAGAAGCATAAACTTTCATCTCGTTTAAACATCACTCAAGCATTACACCAAGTAAAATATCTCCCTCTAGTGAACAAGCCATTAACTGTTTAAAAAATATAAGCCTACAACAATATTAATTTACTGACATTTTGTGTTTCACTGTGTAAAAACAAACATATTGTTAGCAATTTCATCACCTACAAGTTAAAGCTATTGACCATCTAAAAATTTTAGCGTGATAGAAGTAAAGCCGGTAATACGATTAGTAACTTCTACAGTTTTGTTTTGTTTTATAACTGGCTTAATATGGCAGTATTTACCTTGGAAAATAAATTGTTAATTATCCATGATAATTCTTAAAAATAACTATGCAAGTAATTCCGAACGACTAGTTTTAAACAACCATATAGATGTCCTTATCAGTTTTCAACTAAATGCATGGAGCTCCATAATCCCTTGATTTTCATTATGAAAATATAAATGTGGGAGCTTCTTTTAAATCATTCTTTGTATGTCTCTACCAATTTTCATATAAATCCCTGGATTCAGTTCCGAGAACTGTCAAAACCCCGATATGAGGTTCAAATCTTGAAAATTACAAAACATCTGAATTCCTTTGAAGAATAGGCAATTTTAATTAAATATACGTACATTCCAAATGGAATTATAAATACAATACAGCGAAATACGATTGTAGTTAATCCAAGAGCTTTTAGTCTATCCATGTTATTACTAATTATTATAATTCAATCTTCATTACATTTATTTTAAAAATATCAATAATTTTATAAGATATTCTATAATTTTAATTTTCATATCTTGCAAGTACCTTAAAATATCGATTTTATTTCTTCTATCGATAAACTCTTGTATATTTTCAATGTTAATAGATAAAAATGTTTATGTATAATCCATTTTTTAACTTCTGAAATCTTATATTTTATTCTCCGTACTCTACTAGGAAAACCAATTTCTTATTTGATTCGAAAAAACTTTTATTTTTAATAGTTAATAAGCTATATATTAAAAATACTTTATAAGAAATGTTTTTAGTACTTACTAATTGTTTCATTTTTATCATTATGTAACATATTTCACATTATTATTTTGTAATGAAACTAGCTTTAGTGCAGGTGGATAAGTTTCTTCCTTCATCAAAATTCAATACTGAATTACTGATTGCATTAATGGGAAATGAATAATTCTTACCATCTACCCACTTTACAATTTTTATCAGTTCATAAGCGTAGATATAACATTTACTGTTTCCCACATTTACAGTTACTACTATTACCTATACACCCATTATATTTTGTTTCTTCGTGAGGAAGGGTGTGTGTGTGCTCATTACTGTAAAGATACAATTTAGTCATTTTATTTTAAACTCAAAAGACATGCATTTTGTATCCATATTAATGTACATGTTTATTCATGTATTTCAAATTTACTTCTTCCTTACATTTCAATATTAATTTCCAAATCAAACAGAGAAGCCCATATAACGACCCAAAATCTAAAAATGATGGAAACAAAAAGCAGAATTTATGCTATCGTTTTGAAGGGTTCCTTATCAAAATCTCTTGAGATTCCATATTTGCCATCCCTTCCAAGATTTTTCTTTTTTGTATACTCTGAAGGTCGAGAGATTACATTCAAATCACTCGCAAGTGTTCTTTTTAACTTAATTGTCGTTTCAACTACTGAAATTTGCTTTGAAGTTGTGGTGTTGTTTGTATAGACGTCAGTAACACTAGTTTTCAAACACCTGTAGTTTCATATGAGTATCCATTTGTATTATTTTTGCCTTATTTGCTTCTGTATTTTAAAACCACGTATCTCGGATTTATATAGCACCAATCTTAGAATGTATATTTTTCATTTTTAAAAACTGAAAGATTAATCCCGAAAATATTCAATTAATTTTGATTAGGGACTGCAAATTTTATTTTACATACATACTTATGTATACACATGTTTAAATAAGATTAAGGAAGGAAAGGTTATTCTAGATTATTCGTTTTGGTATGTTTTATTATAAAACTCTTATCATTTTCATTAACCCTGAATTTAAATTTTTTATTCAAGATTTATTTGAAATCTTCCAGAACGATTCATTCAACAGTAGTCACAAGTGCTCAATCAGTGTTGGGAGCCAGAATATCCTGGGAAAAACCACGAAGGTCTATTAAGTATGACGTAAAGAAGATAGACGTAATTAAATCTGATGTTATTGGAGCTGAACAGAAATTATTATAAATGACGTAACACGATGTTCATTGGAGTGCAACAACCTCAACGTGACCAGTCGTTTCCTTGTTTATATATACAACTAATAAAAAATATATAAAATGTTAATCAATATTAAAGGATAAGAAATATTATTAGTTATTCATTTAATTGAGAATTGCTTTAAATAACTGAATGACCATTTTAAGAAGGATTTTATTTGATTCCACTTGGAAAAACTTAATTACGTTATTAATTTCAAGCATGGTTTCCTTATTTACACGTTAAACATAACTGTTAAAACTGCCAAACTCGCTTTTTAAAAAATTAAGAAATAAATTTATTCACTTGAGTTACAGGCACTTATGTAAATATTACGACTCATCACGATTATCAAAAACGAACACTAATGCAGATTACACATCACCTGATGTTCAAATTAACTAATTTTTGTCTTCAGTATCCCAACTCTTTAATAAAATTGAATCAGTTCCTTTTCTACTAACATATAGTAGTAACAAGATAAAACAATAACATAAGTAATTTTTCCTGTATTTTGTTCCACCATCTCAAACCGAAGTCCGTTACTTTTTGGCAAAAAACGAACAAATGTGTGAGAAAAAGAGGCAAATTTCTGAAAATCTATTTACTCTTAAAACCTCAGATATATAAAGGGTGAATACATGAGGGCTATTAATTAGTCAAAATTATTATTACTCAAAGAAAAACAAGCATGAAAATGTGGTATTCAATTGATGAAATTCTAAAATAAGTAAATTATTCTATACCATTAATATAAAAAAAGGATCATTACATTCCTTACAATTGTTGTTGTAGAAATAATTAAGATATTATTAAAGAATTAAATGTATTATTACAACAATTCTATGCATCGTTAAGTCATGTTCTGCTACATAGCATTATTATAATTGAAAGTCAATTTTTACAATTCCACATTATTCCTTATTGGCTTAGATACATGTGTTTTGATGAAATACATATGTTCACTTTATATAAACATTCTCTCTTAAGGACGAACAGTTTTCTGAAGATTATTGACTGTTAATAAAATTATTCATTATTCACCTATGACTAATTATATTAACTGGTTATCAAGAGAATACATCTATGATATGATCAGCAGTGTTATTTAATAACCACACAAATTCAGGATCTCTTCAATAACAAAAGTAATTCCATAATAATTATCAACTTAAATGGTAGAAGAATTAGTTATTTCTGAAAAGTTCAGACATAAAAGATAAACACGAATATCAAGTAACAAATATACTCATTCCAAGTATAATATTTTCACAATTTAAAATCAAAGGTTAATCCCAAAAAAATAAAGATTTTAAAAAAATTGTATTAAAAATTAGTTAATAGAAATCACTTCATTTATTATATCAAAGTTGTACAGATATTTTCTTGAATGAGTGGCATAAAAAAAGACTATTTACAAAAAAGTTTCTTTGACAGTTAAGTGTTACTAATACAAAAACTAATATATGACAAAATTCTGATACTTTTGCAGAAATTCTAAGCTTGAGCTATTAGTGTCAGACTTGAAAAATTCAACAAGATATGCTTGTTTACTAAAAATAATTAAAAAATTAAAATTTATAAACTACAACCTCTATTCTGTGTAGATTTGAAAGGAGAAAATCATTTCCTTAAATATCATATGAACTTTATCATACTTGTAAAACAAAGTAGAAAAAACAAACATTGTGAAACTATTATGCATTTCTCCAAGATTATTATCCCATTTAGAAAATGAAATAAAAGTTGTAATACAATGTGCTCTGTGGATGGACTACACGTTTCATAATTTTAATTTTTATTTACAATCTGTAATGAATGATATATCAATAATTTTCTTTAGTTCAGTAGTTTTCAACTTGCATTCCATGGAATCCCAGGGTCCCACGGAAGGTCATCAGTTGTTCCCTGCAATGACAACGGGTAATAACATTCTTTTTTTAATTACTGAATGTTAACACTCCAGGGGCAAAATATATTTTTAAAAAACCATGAGTCCTTTCACGTTCAGTCTTCTCCATACAGTTACATACACAAACAAAATATGTTTATGTAATCTACATAAGGCTTTAAAGGTGAGTAAAGGGCCAGAGGTTTTGTGAAAGGAAGGAAGGAGGGTTACATAGTCTCTTTAAAGTTTGAAAACTACCGTTCTAGTCTACAAGACTAGCAGAAATATTACCATATATCTACAATATATGCACAATCATTGCACTAACTTTATATTCAGGAATTTTTCTCTTCTGTAGATTTTTTGTCATGTTTAGTTGGTTCTTGTCAACTAATCCTTAAGAATAAATCTTTAAACAACAAATACTTATTCAAACATTAAATTTTAAACAATAAAATATAAAACTTTTACTATTATTCCAGGAACTTTTCAAGAATAAAACTATGGTTATCTTTTCTTTGCTCCTTTAAAAGGATTTCCTTTACTAAGTCTTATCTTCTTTCCCTGCTGTGCTTTCTTCCTCTTAGCTTGTAGGTTCTAAATATGATGCAATTAAATAAACAAATAAGCATATGTTTAAACATATTTAAATATGCACATGGTTTAGACTTTGTATGACATAAATAACTACAGCAAACTATACAATTTATTGTAACACCATAACACAACCATTTCACAAATTTTATATTCAGGAATTATTTTTCTTCTGTATACAATCTTTCGTAATACCATATTTGACTTCTTATAAATAAATTAGGCATAGGCCTAAACATGTATCAAGTATACATGTCACCAACTGTACTTCTACTAAACATTACTAGAAAGCATATTACTCATCATTCATGAACATGTTAAAAAGATGACAACTTTAAATGTGAAGTATATCAGTTAGGTTCTATTCTTATTGGCAAAAGAAATATGTAACAAGGGTTACTATATCCACCTTACTCTATTATCTAGATCTCTGAATTTACAAACCAGAAAGAAAACCCAAGTTTTATGTCAGAGTAACCTTTCTACACATTTTCAGTGTGCGTGCGTGCACGATTTCTTATAACAAAGCCACATGAATCTACCTGCTGAGCCCTCCGAGGAGAATCAAACCAGATTCTAGCATTGTAAATCCGTAGACATAATGCTGTACTAGCAAAGGGCACATTTTCAGTGATCTTTGACATAAAATTTAAGCTTTCAACAGAGCTTTTAAGCATTTGTGCCATAAATTACACACATTTTTTTAATCAATTCTATTTATTTGGTGATAATTTTACGGTTATCCTCTAAGAATTACTGCCAAGAAAAATATTTAACTTTTAAAATTAAATATAAAAAGCTGCTCTAACCCAATTTATACAGAAATTTAAATAAAGAAAATAGTGCTCCACAGAAAATCATAAAGAAATTGTATAGAAAAAAAAAAGAAGAGCAAATAGAGTGCTGATACAGATAATAACACGTTTATAATTAAAAATTTTAATTTACCAAAACTGATGACTAAAGGGAAATTGTTAAAATCAAGCTATGTCATTAAGGTTATTACTAAAACAATTCTAATAAATGTATATAATTCCTTAAGTATTTATAAACTTAAAGGTTTTGCATGGATGTTCCCAATATTTAATGTTTGTCTTTGGATCCAAAAAAAATTTTCCAAACCTCCAGTAATTTTGACCTGTTCTCCATCCATCTTTTATGTAGTACGTTCATGTCTTCTGTTCGCTGAAAGAACTCCACTCCTTCTGTAAAACAAGATTGAGAAAATTTTTAGGCTGAACTATCTTTTTTTTTTTTTTAACACCTTTCCTCTGTTTATTGTGCTTCAAGTTTTAATTATGTAATAAAATCATACAAGATTGAAACTCTTATGCACATATTTAAAAACTGTAAAATTAATGGAATTTCCTCAAGAAAAATAATTATAATAATCTAAATTAATAAAGATTTATAAAACATTTTTATAATAAATGTTTTCAGGCTAATTGTTTCCATCCATAGTTTTGTTTTTCTGTAAAATCAACCCAATAGACAAATTTAGGAATGTTTGCACTCCAAGAACATTTTAACACAAGTTTTATAACCGTTATAAATTACTGCTAATTAAAAAAAACATAATGACTTGAATTAATTCTATGCTGGCCTTTAAATTTAAATTTCTGAAGTTGAACGTTAGATGAAATACAAAACAAAGACTACTCCTGTTACTCTGAACTCACAACAAGAAATTTCCATGACATTGCATACAATAATCACTCACCTTGGAGACGAGAATCGTCAGCCTGGAAAAAGAACATGTTGTTCTTAGTCCTTTGATGTTTCTCATCAGATGGAGCTGGTGTGGACGACATTGGGCTACAATAAAAAGCAGAAAATTTTCATAACGATTAACCAAAAAGTGGTAAATTAAGTCAAACTCTACTTTACAAAACACATACACTTACTTAAATGTTTCAAACTTTGAAAAAAAAAAAAATGTTTATGCAAGTCATAGTTGATTTATTCTTAGAGTAAAGATGTCAGTAGAAGTTCCCTATCACTCCTTAATTTGAAAAAGAAAAATATAACTAACACAAAATTATTGATGCATACACATATGTGCATACAGATGTTTCTCTGAAAGTAACTTTTCAGAAACATGAATAGCAAATGGCCAACTTGTGACAATAATTAAACTGGAAACCAGATAAGAAGAGGAACTACTATACTTAGAATGTGTAATAACCAATAATAGATCTTTACCACAGATTGTCAATATCAGGTGTTTATACAATAGGTATACATTAACTACTCAATCAACCATTTTATTAAAATAAAATTCCTACTTCATCACTTGTGCACATAAAGTTTACATCAGTATTTTCATGTTTCACCTCTACAAAATGTTTTTTGTATAAATTTTAAAAAATAATCTATAAATAGTGAATATCCAAATGATTATTTATATCTGAACTATACATTTTACAATAAATCAAACATGCTATTTCAGTTTCGGGTTTATCAAACAAACTATTTCAGTTTCGGGTTTATCAAACAAACTATTTCAGTTTCGGGTTTATCAAACAAACTATTTCAGTTTCGGGTTTATCAAACAAACTATTTCAGTTTCGGGTTTATCAAACAAACTATTTCAGTTTCGGGTTTATCAAACATACTATTTCAGTTTCGGGTTTATCAAACAAACTATTTCAGTTTCGGGTTTATCAAACAAACTATTTCAGTTTCGGGTTTATCAAACATACTATTTCAGTTTCGGGTTTTTCAAACAAACTATTTCAGTTTCAGGTTTATCAAACATACTATTTCAGTTTCGGGTTTATCAAACATACTATTTCAGTTTCGGGTTTATCAAACAAACTATTTCAGTTTCGGGTTTATCAAACATACTATTTCAGTTTCGGGTTTTTCAAACAAACTATTTCAGTTTCAGGTTTATCAAACATACTATTTCAGTTTCGGGTTTATCAAACATACTATTTCAGTTTCAGGTTTATCAAACATACTATTTCAGTTTCGGGTTTATCAAACAAACTATTTCAGTTTCGGGTTTTTCAAACAAACTATTTCAGTTTCGGGTTTTTCAAACAAACTATTTCAGTTTCGGGTTTTTCAAACAAACTATTTCAGTTTCGGGTTTTTCAAACATACTATTTCAGTTTCGGGTTTATCAAACATACTATTTCAGTTTCGGGTTTATCAAACATACTATTTCAGTTTCGGGTTTATCAAACATACTATTTCAGTTTCGGGTTTATCAAACATACTATTTCAGTTTCGGGTTTTTCCCACCGATCTCATCATCACTGCTGTCATACTTGAAAGGATTTTTTCCCAAGGACTGAAGGAGGAATTGCTTATATTTGGAATGGATGACACTTCATAATTCGTTTCTTGAGTGTGGTCATCTGCGAGATTAGAAGTTCATATTCATTTCCATACAAAAGTAAATATTTTATTCAAATAACAGTGTAAAGTGTTAACACTAACTAAATTAATAAAAGTTTTATACGTGTGAAAACATCACTCAAATGTTAAACAATACAAAAAACCTCATTCATTTAAATCCATTCTCAAATTGTATACTTAGTTTTATAATCAGTGAGGTAAAGACAACAGCCTCTACAACAAAACATAGCATTACCCCCCTTCCCCCCATAAATCTACCATCACCAGGAGAGCTGACAAGAGCACGGTCCCGGTTCTATTGTCAGAATAGTGGTAGTAGTTGATCTTGCTTCCACTGTCACATATGATACAAATGATGAGTGCAGAACTCCAGATTCCAACAGCAATGGACAAAAAAACCTTGTGACAGCAGATCATCAGTTATCATCTATCAAAACAGAACAACACCTCAAGTACCACCACTAACATATACCGCGATCTCGGGTAACAACAAACAGCAGAAACAAAAAAATAATAATCTAAGCAGACTGTGAAAGAATAAACCCTGTTACCACAACATTCCCATGCTGTTCTGATCTAAAACATTATGAAATTTCTCCTTCTCTACAGATCCATCTTAAGTTTCTTTTATTTACCATCAAACAGAATTATTATTATCATCATTAGGATACATAATTTTGTTTCCCCTCACCTTCTTTATCAGATACGTTATAATTTCTACCTAGAGCCTTTAAAACACTGAAACCTTCAGTTTCTTTTTCAATAGTGCCTTCTCCAAATTTTACATCAGATTTAACCTGATAAAATCTCTCACTAGAAACTTTGGGAGAGGATTGTTGGACATTTCTTCCTGAAGAGCTTCTCTGGATCTGGAAAAGTAAGAAATCATCCAAAGAATCTGAAACATAGCTTTATCCACTGAAATTCTAAAGCTCACTGCCAAAATTTATAATACTTAGTTGTAGAGATACACAAGTATCATAATAATAAATACATGAATAAAACACAGCTTTATTGACTGAAATTCTAAAGCTCACTGCCAAAATTTATAATACTTAGTTGTAGAGATACACAAGTATCATAATAATAAATACATGAATAAAACACAACTTTATCCACTGAAATTCTAAAGCTCACTGCCAAAATTTATAATACTTAGTTGTAGAGATACACAAGTATCATAATAATAAATACATGAATAGAACACAGCTTTATCGACTGAAATTCTAAAGCTCACTGCCAAAATTTATAATACTTAGTTGTAGAGATACACAAGTATCACAATAATAAATACATGAATTCACTCACTTTTTTTTTTTAGTCTCTTTCTTTTCAATTTTCAATTCAAACTTAGCAGAATCCTCTCTACTCGGGTCAAATCGTAAGCTAGAAGTGTCCCTATAATTAAATAAACAAACTTTGTTTAATGAAAACCTGTACACATGTCATGGTTATCAAACCTTTGAAAGACATCACTAAACCATCTTGTTAAGTCTGCAAGTAGTAAAAAGTTACACAAGAGTTAAATATTAAAACAAAAGTGATGTCTTGTTAAAAATTTTGTATTAATGAATAAGCAACGTTAAGTTTAATTAAAAATGTATGAATCTCTTACTTTATTCCAGAAAGAAAATGTAAAACTCAGATAATTTCCTGAAAGCCTTAAAAGTTTCCAAAAAGAGTCCAATTTCCTCACCTATTCCTAAGTGTTGCAAAAACTGAGCTTGTAATACAGAAACAAAATTAATATTGGAGATTTTTTATTTCTTCTTACTAATTCTAATAGTATCAGTTTGACTGCTTTACACCTTGCTTTCAGTTTTTAAAACTATATAATAAACCATTACAACAGTCAGCAGTTGATTGTTTGGTTGAATGGGAATGATGCAAAGTAAACTAAGCTATTTGCATCAAACAACTGGTAAAAAAAGAAAAAAACGTTAAAAGTAAAATAAGTTAAAAACTGAACAGTACCCATAAAGCTGTTAAAAATTAAACAGGTAGAAAAAAGTAAATGGCCTGTAAAAATCTAATAGCAAATGAACTGTCCAACATCAGAGGTAAAACCCAAGAAAAACATGGTTAAAATGATGCTACCACTCACAGTCATAATGACATCATGATAGCAAAATGTAGACAGTGGTGACTGGAGTGTTACATAGGCCAAACACACCAGTGGATCAGTCCAAGATTAAGAAGAAAGAAAAGATGAGTTAAACTGTGGCCAATGCCTGACCTCAGTAAGACAAATTCCTCCCTACAATCCTCATAAAAGATAGACGACCAAATAAACAACACCTGGTAAAGCTTGTTAGGAAGTTCCAATCTCTAAATTGACTGACAACTGGTGTGAGACTGGGACATGAATATGAATCTGTCGCTAACATGAGGGACAGGGCCGTAATAAGACTTACTTGAACATCCACTTCTTCATGCCTTCTGTCAGGTTTTTAGGAACTTCAACACCGACAACACTTTCTAAGATGCTGAGATTACGGTTTCGTTCGGCTTCTACATCAACAAAATCATCACTAGTTTTCTGTGGCAGTTGTGGCTCTGTCTTCTCTTCTCGTTCTGAAAGAGGTAAAAAGATTGGATGAAATAGATTATTAATCTAATCAAATATTCACATGGAATTAAAAACAAACAAAAATTTACCATAAGATTGCTCTTACTTTATACCCTTGTAATGATAAAATAATGACACACATTGCTTACTAAATCTTAGTACTACAAAGCAATCTATCTTGAACATCATCTTAGAAATGTTGTCCCCAATGTCTTACAGAAAAGTTTTAAAAAATATTACATATGAAGATTTTGACTGGTCAAACAGAGAATAAATCAAACTTAGACAACAGAGAAAGTGAAATGCAGATGACAAAATAAAATCTTTAATGACAGAGAATAACAGGTCATCAAGTCTGTTTCACTGATAAGCCAGCCTCTAATTCTGTTTTCTTTAAGTGACTGCTGCAGTGTTTTTATGAAGCCTCCTCGAAATATCTATATTGGATGAAGAAAACTTAGATTCTAATGGCACAGAAATGGATAAAAGTATGGTAAACCAAATATAAATCCAAAGCTGCATATACATCACCAAATATTCTAAACATTTGTAAGGATGAAAATACCTAATATAAATTAATTTATACAATAATCTGAAACATCCAACTTAAAGGTCTTAGACATGGTTTAAAGTATGCAAATTTCTAGTAAGTGGCAAATGAAACTTTACAGTAGTAAAATAATAATATGTGTTTATGTCCTTTCAACACCCATTAACAGGAATATAATTATAACATACAGAAAACTGCATAGAGAATATACCCAAATAAAGACTTTTATATTAGTTCTGGACAGTGAGATTTATGATTATTTCAGGCTTCACAGAAACATGACCAATCAGCTACCTAATTTGTGATACAAGACTTGAGTCAACCACCTAGTTATTAGTGATGTACCTTAGCTGGTTGCTTTATTTTTCACACTTGTATATAATTGTAAAACAGCAAACAAAACAAATATATTCAAAATCGTCATAAAAATGCTGAATGCTTAACTAAACATAAATTAGCATTTAGCATAATAAGTAATAGTAAATATAAAACATCTGGCTTTTACTTTAATACTTTTGCACTTCAATCATGAGCAATACATTTTCAAGGTGTTTAATGCATGCTGATAGGATGAACTGTCTTCACTGCACCAATCAACATAGATGACATATAGTCAGTACTCACACAGTCACTGTGGTCCATAATGGATTTATCTCATGTAAGTAACATCTTTTGTCATCACTTTTCCTAAATTGAAGTAATTATATATTTGTGCGAGTAATGGATGAGATTCAAATATCTTATAATGATTAAATTAATACTTCCTAAAATTCTCCCAAGACTAGTTCACTTCCAGTAAGTGTGCTACAAATACTTATGATACCAGACTTAATTCTCTCATGAACTTTTCTAAATTATCAGTAAACATTACAAGGAATCATAGACAAAATATGAAGTTTTGTTTAAGTTTTAAGATGTTTTTGGTAAGGATTTGTTTTTACATTTTTTTCTTTTTGAATGTTGAGTACAGAAGATTAAAAATACTTTTATGCATCAGAAAATTATCAAATTTCACATGTAAAATCATTGTAAGTTCCTAACAGCCTGGCATGACGAGGCAGTTAAGGCACTCGACTTGTAATCCAAGGGTCGAGAGTTCGAATCCCTGTCACACCGAATATGCTCGCCCTTTCAGCCGTGGTTAGCAGAGATAGCACTCATGTAGCTTTGCAAGAAATTCATAAACAAAAAAAAACTAACAGCCTCCAGATAATTATCAAATGTTTTTCTTGGATAAAAGCTGTACTTTTCTGTTATATTCATTATTGTATCTCTGTACAGGTTTGATTGATGTAACTGACCTTTTAACCACCATAAAAAATTACAAAATAGATATAAATTATGCTTTTTTCATTCTTGGATTGTTACAGATTATAACATAAAATCACAATTCTTTAGTCTAAATTGCTTAAATCTCATAACATTATACATCTATAATTTTTATTTCACTGATCTTTCAGCTGTGTCTGACCAACATTACACAAGTTGCAATGATGAGGTACATGAGCACTCATGTAACCATATCCAAAAATATAAAACTGATGTTTACAAAGTAACCTGCCTTGACTTTATTATAGTGGACCAATATTTGTTAAAATAGTTACATTTTGGTTATAATATAATACATATCTGTATATATTATTTCTATTTACAAATAAGTTCTTAAATGTCAGTTATTTTTCTTAAAACATGGAACAGTAGATAAGGAAGTATAGAAAACAATGATATCTACAACTCACAGTTATAACGAAATCTGTACTCACTTGCTATACCTGATATGCTGTACTTTATACGACAAGTCCGGTCGAATTTCATAAGGATGTAAAACAAAATAGCTTTTTGTTAGGTTTTATACACATACATTTTGAAATAACTAAAAATTATAATTTACTATACCGATACCATAGAATTTCACCATAATTTGTTCTGCTTAATAACTCAACTGTACTTGGGTCGAAAAAAACGTTTTTTTGTTTTAACAAGATGGTCATTCACTCCTTCCTTTGAAGTTTGGAGACAAAAGAAATAATCTTGGGAAATTCTCACCCCCAAGACACTGAGAAACTCCCATGGGGCAAATTCTGAGTTTTTGATTGGCTATAAACACATAATACAGGGAAAAAATGCATGTAAATATTTATTTCTGAAACTAGAAAAGGTACGTGAGACCACTGTGTTTAATTTGCTAAATATAGTGATATCTCAACAAAAGTAAAATATAGAAGATTCTTATTTTATATTTTAGCTTGTCAATATCAGTAATTTGAGTTTATAATTCATAAGAAACTACAGACTTTATATTTGGTCATCACAAACATCTAATTTGAACTAAAGCTGCACTCAACATGAGATACACAAAAAAAATCAATGTTCAGGTTTTTTTTAATATTCACTTTTAAATTAAGAAATTAATATATAATACTAAAAATTTAATTTAGATCTACAATTTGATAAAGTTTATGGACATACATTCATAAAATAGTAGTTGAGTAATAAACTTTGAATGTAAATCTGCAAACATGAAGAATACCTTTTAACCCCTAATCAAAGGAAAACTCATAGTGACAGGGTTAAGTGAACCACCTAGTTGTGGTACACAACTTCAGTAAACCATTTAATTATAGCACCAGACTTGAGTCAACCACCCAGTTACCCCTATCAATATGGGCAGCTGGTGGTCAGAGAACACGTCATCAATTTTGTAGATTTACATTCAAAATTATATTGAATCGCAATTCAATGAATGTATGTCAATAAACTTGATATGGAATGCTAGATTTTAATTTAAATGTTAGTATTATATATTAGTTAATTTCTTCATTTGAAAGAAAATATTAAAATAAAAGGGAGTAAATATCAATTTTTGTGCATGACATTTCTGGGTTTGGTATATTTCACGATGCCCACTATATAATGTTTATAATTTCATACAAATTATAAACTCAAATTTCTGATATTGGCAAAATATAATATAAAATGAGAACCTCCTACCTTTTCTATTTGCTTAGATATCATAAAATTTATAAAATCCACCATATTGGTTCCACCCCCACTACTTCATTTGAAAAGACTTGTTCATTTGTGCTTTTTTCTTTATTCCCATAAAATTACAACCAATCAAAAGCTCTACATTTTCTCTACATAATTATGTTAAGACTTTCTAAGTTATTTACAAAACAAAAGCTCTTACATTGTAAAACAGTTTGAAGCATTATGGTCAGTGCTATTTGTTCCTAACAGAAATTAGACTTTCTTTTAAAATCAAATACAGCAAGTTAAGAAGCCTGGTAAATTACAATAGTTTTTTTTTAGTATCATATAGTCATTTATAATTTTTAGTATTCAAAAATGCATATATAAAGACAATAAAAATTATTTTTTTTACATCAACATGTGAACTTGGACAAAGCTTATAATAAGGGTTACCAAGTATGACTCACAAACACAGAAAGAGAAGTTCAAAGCACCTTAAATAGTAGAGATAATTATCTCCAAAATATGTTTACTGTTCTATGTTTTAAGAAAAATTAATTTAAATATTTATTTTTAAATATAATAATGATGATGATGATGATAATAATAATAATACACACACACACACATACTGTTCCTTACAAAATATTGGAAACAATGCATTTATTAGTTATTTTATAAGAAAGCAAAATCAGATGATTAGATACATCACAGTTGGAAGGCAAAGAAGAGAAAGTTGAACTTAGCTGAGACTAAAGGTGAAGAAAATGCCCAAATTACCACATATTGAGAGGATATGAGGAAGGACAAAGATCACAGGTTAAGCCACACCCACTCAAATGAGTAGCTTTCTGTAAAAGAAAAGATGTGCGAGAGAAGGAAACCACTTGAAAATGAGTCAACAGTTGTCAGTAAATGAACATCATCAATAGACTATGAATATGGTGGGTGTTGCCCCTCACAATACCAATAAATACAAAAGTGGTCAATGATCAGTTGTAGAGAAGAGCAAGAAATAAGAAGATGTGAAAAAGATGGACAGAATGTAGAAATAAATGAAAAATGGGTCAAGAATGATGTGTACGAAAATGGCTGACATATTCAACCAAGGATAACTGCAGACAGGCTGAAAAAAGGCCATACATCAGGGTCCCATAAGCAGGAAAAAAGGAAATAGAAGCAAGAAGAGAGATCATTGTGAAGAAATGAAAAAAAGGTTCAAAAAATGAGACTAAAAGCAGGAGGAGATATAGGTATCCAGAAGGTCATGCATGTCTGATAATCACTGATGAGAACAGCAAAGAACTAAGCTGCTGGTAGAAGAACAAAAACAGGAAGACTGCAACATGGAATGTTAGGGGTAGACTACTCTAGATGAGGAACAGAAATAAACCTAGGAAGATGACAAGGACAAATGAACACCATGGAAGACATCCTGATAAAGAAAGGGAGCCTGACAAATACCAGGTGCACAAGCAGGAGGATAGAGAGAAAAGAAATGTAACCTAACAACTCCCAGAAGCAGAGGATCAAAGTAAGGAGAAACAGAAGAAGTAGAAAAAATATGATGGTAAAGACACAGGAACAAACATACACAGAAAACATATTTGAAGCACGATAAAGTACTTTATATAAAAGGTGGAATTTGAGAGAGAATAAAGGAAGGTACTGATAAAAAAAAGAAAGATGAAAATTGGAAACACCTGAAACAGAGCAAGGGACTTGATCCCCAAACTTACCAAATACACAACAAGGACAGGAAACTGAAACAGAGTAAGGAGCTTGATCCCCAAACTGACCAAATACACAACAAGGACAGAAAATAAACAGAGTAAGGAGCTTGATCCCCAGGGTGATCAAATACATAACAAGGACAGGAAACTGAAACAGAGTAAGGAGCTTGATCCCCAGGGTGACCAAATACACAACAAGGACAGAGAACTGAAACACAGTAAGGAGCTTGATCCCCAAACTGACCAAGTACACAACAAGGACAGAAAACTGAAACAGAGTAAGGAGCTTGATCCCCAGGGCGACCAAATACATAACAAGGACAGGAAACTGAAACAGAGTAAGGAGCTTGATCCCCAAACTGACCTAATACATAACAAGGATAGGAAACTGAAACAGAGTAAGGAGCTTGATCCCCAAATTGACCAAATACATAATAAGGACAGGAAACTGAAACAGAGCAAGGGACTTGATCCCCAGGGTGACCAAATACACAACAAGGACGGAAAACTGAAACAGAGCAAGGGACTTGATCCCCAAACTTACCAAATACACAACAAGGACAGGAAACTGAAACAGAGTAAGGAGCTTGATCCCCAAACTGACCAAATACACAACAAGGGCAGAAAACAGAGTAAGAAGCTTGATCCCTAGGGTGATCAAATACATAACAAGGACAGGAAACTGAAACAGAGTAAGGAGCTTGATCCCCAGGGTGACCAAACACACAACAAGGACAGAAAACTGAAACAGAGTAAGGAGCTTGATCCCCAAACTGACCAAATACACAACAAGGACAGAAAACTGAAATAGAGTAAGGAGCTTGATCCCCAGGGTGACCAAATACACAACAAGGACAGAGAACTGAAACACAGTAAGGAGCTTGATCCCCAAACTGACCAAGTACACAACAAGGACAGAAAACTGAAACAGAGTAAGGAGCTTGATCCCCAGGGCGACCAAATACATAACAAGGACAGGAAACTGAAACAGAGTAAGGAGCTTGATCCCCAAACTGACCTAATACATAACAAGGATAGGAAACTGAAACAGAGTAAGGAGCTTGATCCCCAAATTGACCAAATACATAATAAGGACAGGAAACTGAAACAGAGCAAGGGACTTGATCCCCAGGGTGACCAAATACACAACAAGGACGGAAAACTGAAACAGAGCAAGGGACTTGATCCCCAAACTTACCAAATACACAACAAGGACAGGAAACTGAAACAGAGTAAGGAGCTTGATCCCCAAACTGACCAAATACACAACAAGGGCAGAAAACAGAGTAAGAAGCTTGATCCCTAGGGTGATCAAATACATAACAAGGACAGGAAACTGAAACAGAGTAAGGAGCTTGATCCCCAGGGTGACCAAACACACAACAAGGACAGAAAACTGAAACAGAGTAAGGAGCTTGATCCCCAAACTGACCAAATACACAACAAGGACAGAAAACTGAAATAGAGTAAGGAGCTTGATCCCCAGGGTGACCAAATACATAACAAAGACAGGAAACTGAAACAGAGTAAGGAGCTTGATCCCCAAACTGACCTAATACATAACAAGGATAGGAAACTGAAACAGAGTAAGGAGCTTGATCCCCAAATTGACCAAATACATAATAAGGACAGGAAACTGAAACAGAGCAAGGGACTTGATCCCCAGGGTGACCAAATACACAACAAGGACATGAAACTGAAACAGAGTAAGGAGCTTGATCCCCAGGGTGACCAAATACACAACAAGGACAGAAAACTGAAACAGAGTAAGGAGCTTGATCCCCTAGGTGACCAAATACACAACAAGGACAGAAAACTGAAACAGAGTAAGGAGCTTGATCCCCAGGGTGACCAAATACATAACAAGGACAGAAAACTGAAACAGAGTAAGGAGCTTGATCCCCAAACTGACCAAATACATAACAAGGACTGGAAACTGAAACAGAGTAAGGAGCTTGATCCCCAAACTGACCAAATACATAACAAGGACAGGAAACTGAAACAGAGTAAGGAGCTTGATCCCCAAACTGACAAAATACACAACAAGGACAGGAAACTGAAAGAGTAAGGAGCTTGATCCCCAAACTCACCAAATACACAACAAGGACAGAAAACTGAAACAGAGTAAGGAGCTTGATCCCCAGGGTGATCAAATACACAACAAGGACAGAAAACTGAAACAGAGTAAGGAGCTTGATCCCCAGGGTGACCAAATACATAACAAGGACAGAAACCTGAAACAGATTAAGGAGCTTGATCCCCAGGGTGACCAAATACACAACAAGGACAGGAAACTGAAACAGAGTAAGGAGCTTGATCCCCAAACTGACAAAATACACAACAAGGACAGGAAACTGAAAGAGTAAGGAGCTTGATTCCCAGGGTAACCAAATACACAACAAGGACAGGAAACTGAAACAGAGTAAGGAGCTTGATCCTCAAACTGACCAAATACATAACAAAGACAGGAAACTGAAACAGAGTAAGGAGCTTGATCCCCAGATGACCAAATACATAACAAAGACAGGAAACTGAAACAGAGTAAGGAGCTTGATCCCCAGGGTGACCAAATACATAACAAGGACAGGAAACTGAAACAGAGTAAGGGACTTGATCCCCAGGATGACCAAATACATAACAAGGACAGGAAACTGAAACAGAGTAAGGGACTTGATCCCCAGGATGACCAAATACATAACAAGGACAGAAAACTGAAACAGTGTAAGGAGCTTGATCCCCAGGGTGACCAAATACACAACAAGGACATGAAACTGAAACAGAGTAAGGAGCTTGATCCCCAGGGTGACCAAATACACAACAAGGACAGAAAACTGAAACAGAGTGAGGAGCTTGATCCCCAAACTGACCAAATACATAACAAGGACAGGAAACTGAAAAAGAGTATGAAGCTTGATCCTCAAACTGACCAAATACATAACAAGGACACGAAACTGAAACAGAGCAAGGGTCTTGATCCTCAGGGTGACCAAATACATAACAAGGACACGAAACTGAAACAGAGCAAGGGTCTTGATCCTCAGGGTGACCAAATACACAACAAGGACAGAAAACTGAAACAGAGTAAGGAGCTTGATCCCCAGGGTGACCAAATACATAACAAGGACAGAAACCTGAAACAGATTAAGGAGCTTGATCCCCAGGGTGACCAAATACACAACAAGGACAGGAAACTGAAACAGAGTAAGGAGCTTGATCCCCAAACTGACAAAATACACAACAAGGACAGGAAACTGAAAGAGTAAGGAGCTTGATTCCCAGGGTAACCAAATACACAACAAGGACAGGAAACTGAAACAGAGTAAGGAGCTTGATCCCCAAACTGACCAAATACATAACAAAGACAGGAAACTGAAACAGAGTAAGGAGCTTGATCCCCAGATGACCAAATACATAACAAAGACAGGAAACTGAAACAGAGTAAGGAGCTTGATCCCCAGGGTGACCAAATACATAACAAGGACAGGAAACTGAAACAGAGTAAGGGACTTGATCCCCAGGATGACCAAATACACAACAAGGACAGGAAACTGAAACAGAGTAAGGGACTTGATCCCCAGGATGACCAAATACATAACAAGGACAGAAAACTGAAACAGTGTAAGGAGCTTGATCCCCAGGGTGACCAAATACACAACAAGGACAGGAAACTGAAACAGAGTAAGGAGCTTGATCCCCAGGGTGACCAAATACACAACAAGGACATGAAACTGAAACAGAGTAAGGAGCTTGATCCCCAGGGTGACCAAATACACAACAAGGACATGAAACTGAAACAGAGTACGGAGCTTGATCCCCAAACTGACCAAATACACAACAACGACAGGAAACTGAAACAGAGTAAGAAGCTTGATCCCCAGTGTGACCAAGTACACAACAAGGACAAAAAACTGAAACAGAGTAAGGAGCTTGATCCCCAGGGTGACCAAATACATAACAAGGACAGAAACCTGAAACAGAGTAAGGAGCTTGATCCCCAGGGTGACCAAATACACAACAAGGACAGAAAACTGAAACAGAGTAATGAGCTTGATCCCCAGGGTGACCAAATACACAAGGACAGGAAACTGAAACAGAGTAAGGAGCTTGATCCCCAAACTGACCACATACACAACAAGGACAGGAAACTGAGAAAATGAAAGGAAGAAACTATACTTCAAAGTGTCACAAATGCAAGTGCTATTAGAGGAAAGAAACAGTAAAATCTTAATGACTAATAAGGAGAAAAGACAAGGGTAACCCCAAGAACTGTGGACCACAGAGTAATAAACATGAAATAATAAAAAACACAGGCAAAAGATAAAGAAAGCAATATATGTAAGAATGAAATCCAGAAAAAGATTGGAAGGTTTAGGATGTTTCTCTGATGACAAGGCACTCTACGAGTAAATTAGGATACGTTCTAGTCCAGTACACCATTCCTGACTGGCATGAAAGATTTTCAATTGGCTGGATAGAAGATGCTTAGGAAGCATGTGGTAGTCCCCAAAATGTGAACAATGTTTTTTATGTTCCTGATGGCTAACAAGCTTCCAGAAGTTATAGTACAAATAACACCTGTGTAGAAACAATGTCACACACATTTATTCAATACAATGTCAAGAAGGAACAAAATTCAAATTAATTCCTATGCAATTAATACTTTTCAGATGTATTTAATTAAAATGTATTTTCTCCACAGTTCTGTAAACTTCATCATGTAAGTTCATTAACTTGCACGTTATGTCCAGGAAGACCATTACTGAGGAGAATTCCCACACAGATTTAAAACTGTGGGTGTACATGCAGGTGCCTTTCACCCTCCTTCATTTATTTTTAAAATTTTCAATAGACCTCGTAACTTTCATTTTTTTAAATGTTTTCTACTCTACTTCTCATGATTAGAAATATATATATGGTGATAAATTGCTCAAAACTAGTATAAGTGAAAAAAATCTTTTTCTGAGCACTTCCTGTACATCATTACTACATCTAACTGGGGTTGATTTTTCCACAGAATAGAGGACTCTCAACATCAAACACCACAGATATCCTCATTTAATAATTCAATGAAACAATTTAAATTACCAGATTCTGAATTCTCACTTCCTCCATCACTCTCAAGAAACTTTTCATCCATTCGAAATCGTTCATCATGCCCAAACCGATTCTGAAGGTCCATTAGCTGAAAATAAACTCATCTTCTTCAATATTTTAAAAACTTAATTAATGCTTTGGGAAACACAAGTTCTTTAGTTACAGATATTGAAATTTTGAAAATAAACTGAAATGTCACCCTACACATCTTGACAGACAATGTCTCTTGTAAAAATATCTACACACCTTTGCACATTACTTCTAAAAAACTCATTAAAACTAATTCTATAGGTACAATAACAAATATTAAGATAACACAATACAAATGCAATATAGGTTTAAAATGCAGCTCAAACATGACTCATTTTCTAATATACCCTTTGTCCTTTTGAACCTTCAAACTGTGGTCTTATCCGGAACATCTCCTTGGCTTTGTCCATCTCTTCACTGCCATTGTTTCCTTCATCTTCCTCACTGCCATCAAATAATGTCAGTTTTCTCCTATCATGGGATTCCTTTTGAAACTGCTTTCTAAAGTTATTCTGAACTTTATCGTCTTGTAAACAATCTTTTTTGTCATCACAAGTTACCTCTTCTTCAGTATCAAAAACTATTTTCTTATTCAAACTTTTATTTGAATCCTGTATGGAATAGAATTTGGTTTATATTTTATCTTGAACAAAAAAAAAAACAAACAATTTCTAATGTAAATAACTGTTGTTGTTTTATTCCCTAAACCATTAAGCTTGGTGAAACATATTTTTCACTTACAAGTAGATATAAATATTTAACTTTGGATGTAATTATTTCAGCTTAAATTTCGAAAAAAACAATTTCAATTTAAAATTTTGAAATAAACATGTGGAGAAGGACTCAATTTCAGGTACTGTATTTATTGTACTAAACCAATAAGCGTACAATGCTTAACAATGTCTAAAACAAAAGAACTTTAAATAGACACTAAACTGCTTAAAAACATTTCTGAATAATAGTACCTGTAAAAGTGATAGAACTTTCATACTCTTTAAAAATTAACAATATTTCTGTGTTTCACGTCAGTGGCAAAGAATAGATAGTTAGTCTAATCTTGAGTAAATTGTCTCAAAAAATAATTATAAAACCTATCAAAGAAAAATTAAACATTCAACCCATTCTCCAGTTCTTGAGATAAAGGAGAAAGCTTAGTAAAAAAAGAAAAATTGAACAGTTCACCTAAAAACCTGTGAATGCAACATTACATACATTTTTAACAGTAGTCATGCTATAGGCTAGAGTTGAATTTTCCTTATAATAGGGTCAAAAACTGTATTATTCTACCCTCCCCAGTATGAATAAATTACCATAATTGACCAAGAGATAATGATGTGATTACAAAGCATCTTTTACTTTTGAAAGCATGAGAACATTGCTACAAACATAACCTCATAACCAAACTTTGAAAATGACAAAATATTTTGTAGGCCTAATTTGCAAATATCAGAACTCTTGCCAGCATTCCAAGAAATTTTTGTGCTGAAGTTACATAGATGCATACTTTATACATTTAGTGGTATGATCACATAATGATGAGATGTTATACTTTGAAAATTAAACAATTTTTAAAACTTGATGATTTATTATAGGTTCTTAAAATTAGATTAAAACCTTCAATGGAATGTTGACCTTTAATATTTATATGTAGGCATGGAAAAGTAGGCTAAATATGCTATGTGGCGTTACTAATTAATCAGATTTTAGTTAAACTGAATATATAAGAGGGGTGAAGAACAGACCAATTAGTGATTTCAGAAATAAGATCACTTGTTACTTTATAACAAATCAAAAATTATTCATCCTTCCTGAAGTTTGTGTCATGATAGTGATGTAAAATGAGAGAAAGCATTAGCATTTACTGAAAACCATGTTTGTACAAGAAACTCTCAGTGTGAGTAAAGTTTTCATTTTTTTCTATACTGAAAATATATTTCCGATAGGAACTTACTTCCTCTCACATAATTAGCTATTCTCATTCAGTGCTGCCCTCAGTGTGGATTTTAAAGATTAAAGAATACCTGAACAGGCAACACTCACCATGGAACAGAATCCAAACAATGAGAATCATGATGAAAAGGAAAATAAGGCCCCTGAAAATTCTAAAAAAAGAATAAATATAACTTACCCAGCCTTATATAATTGCATGGAAGTCTGAAGAATGAGCACAGGAGGAAGATGATATCCTGAAGAGGAAGAAATGGCAACCTGATGCAAATAATGAAAGACAAACATGTTAGGTGTAGTCCACATGCCTGACTGAAGAATTTTCTCTAAAGGAACAATATACAGGAGGTTGACAAAAGAGAAGAATAAGCCAGTCGAATCAAAATCCAAACTGGAGAGAGTGGAAGGAGAAAGATCACAAACAGAGAAAGGTTATGGAGTCAGGAACAGACACCACAGACAGAAGCTGTGTAGACAACATAATATCAAACAGCATGTACAGGACATAGTCATCTATCCAGATCAGACCAAGGATAAAGATGGGAAATGGAAGGAAAATCAGTGAGAAGGAGTTGTCCTCTCTAGCTGTTTAGGTTTGTGAGATAAGAATGATCAGATAATAGATAAAATATTTAAAATGAAAAAGAGTACATGAAATAATCATGGCAAATAAATCAATTTGCCCACAAGCTTACAGAAGAAGGAAGAAAGTCATAACAGAAAGGTGAAACAAGGAGCATGTGAAAAGTGGTTCAAATGGAAGCAAAGTGAGACAATGAAGGACCACATTAACATCCCAGTCTGGAAGGATTGCCTGCTGTGTAAGTGGCGTATCCAAAAAGAATGGATCAACAGGGAACATCTTGGAGAGGTTCAAACCATATGTTATTAGGAATAAAAGGTGAGTGCAGAAAAATTCAATCGATCAACAGCAATCGAGGAGACAAAGGACCTCAGTCAAAAACCCAAGTAATAAATCCCACAATACCAGGAACAGTGGGCTGATCAGTCAAAAACTACTGATCTAGAGATCAATGGCAAATAAATATTCCATTTATGTTGATAAACTTCCACAGAAGAAGAGCAGATGGAACAGGTTAGAAACAAAGTTACACATTAGGATAATCTCAATCTCCTTGCCAAGGACTGGATAAGAACCAAGGGTGAAGACAGAAGATAGGAAGAGCGGGTTGAAGCACTGATGACTGATGTTGCCAAAGAAGAGAGAAAAACAAAGGAAGATGTAGTGGGAGAGCAACTTGAAACTGGATAAATTGAGGAAATCATGGCCATGCCGAAAAGTAAGGAACAATCAAAAGGACCTGACACTGAGTAGCATGGATGATTAAAATAATCTGGTGAAGGAACCAAATTGGAGGATAGACATAAGTATTTGTTGGTCTAATTCTGACTGAAAGCATCAAACACCAGAGCAAAAAGATGAGGGACCAGAGACCATAACAATGTGAATTAGTGGTTGAAGAATATGGCAAATGCATCGATGTAATGAATAGCCCACTGATGGCAAAGCCATTGTAAAACCATAGAAATGAAAGACCATTCCATCTGATAGATTCTTTCTGGATGTGAAAGTTGATATGCAAAACGACTGAAAGCACCTGGAACATGCCATGCAATTATATGTATACCCTGTATGTGAGCCCACAAAAGAAGATGCAGCTGGTTGGTAATGGGAGCCTGAGGCACAAGAAAAAAAATGTGTATCTGTGACAAATGAGCAAGGGAAAGGAATAATAGGACAAGTCCTTTTGAAAGAACTCTAATGATCCACTGATCAATGATGAAATATTGCCAAAGTCACACAATCGAGCTCCCACCAGGTAGTAAACAGTACTATTGGTGTTTGTAAATATATGTTGATGAAAACAACAAGACAGAAACCTTGGAAAAAGGGACAGGTAAGGACTGAGAAGAACTAGGAAAGCAAGCAGCAATAGAGGTTTGTCATGGTTCCAATTGCAACAAACAGGATAACAAAGAAGAAATGGTGAAATGTGACACAGGGATTCCTCATACGATTACAAAGTGTCCAGGATATGGCTGAAATCACACCACATAAAAAAAGGGGCTATACATAATTTCCCAAAAGAAACAGGTAACAAATGAACCTGCAACAAGGCCACACCCCGACCCAGAAGATTGTAAAAGAAGAACCACGTATATGTAAGGTGACAGCCAAGGACAACTAATGAAACAATGCAAAAGGAAGAAGTTGTTCCAGGAAAAAACCCTCAGGATTTTGATGCATAACCTATGAGAGATGTATGGATGATAAACACAGCAGAAGCACAGTAAGGGTAAGACAAAAAAAAAAAAAAAAACCTTGGCAGAATTTAAAGACCAGAAAATCATGGAGTACTACTCAAATCAGCAAAACAGACCCCAACAAGTGAGAGAAGATATCAATATTCTGCATGATGATATGCCAAAGCAACTGATCTGTAGCCAGTGATGGTAAAGCATACTGGCACTCTCAATCAATTTGGAAGCAAAATGCTCAGCATGAATCCTAATATCTGGGGAAAAACTAAAGAAGGAAAAGAAGAACTATAGTGCAACAAAGGAAGATTAGGGTCATAGGTATCGAGGAAAGAGGCAAAACATGAAATACCTGAGAAATAGTACCTTAAAAATAACGTATTAGGCTTCAGTAATTCTGCAGGTGGGGTATAGAAAGACATGGCAAATTCCAGAGATGAAAAGAGACTCTCAAATCTCAAGTAGGATAATTTCAAAGAAAGTGGTTGATCCATGTAATAATCAATCTCTCTCGACAAATAATCATAAATAAATCCATTAATGGATTGCCCCCACCCATAGCCACTGAAAAAAAGTGTTTATAATAGGTGTGAGACCCAAAGCACTTGCATTTATCTCAGAATTCACGGTAAATAATGAGTCAAACAATCTGTTGGATAGATAAATACAAACATGTGAAAAAAAAACTGGAAAGTAAATTGAAAATACATTAGTCAACTGTACAATAAAAAAATGATTATAAAACACTTTGGAAATATAGCTGTTAAAGTGAAATTTGAAACACCCTAATGCAAGCACTGTCAAATAAGAAGTGATAATTTAGTAGAATTCAACAGAATCCAAAGCATTATGAGTGTGTGTGTGTGTGTGTGTGTGTGTGTGTAACTCTCATTGGTGGAGGGTAAGCAAATGATGATTTGAATGATAGACATATTGGAATGAGTCATTTCCAGTGGAAGGAAGACAGAAAGCTTGTGACATGTGTACAAGTTTTTGCATGTTGAAGGCAGCTACTCATGTGAGTGGAGGTAACGTACCATATCGGAATAGTTTTGGAAAACTTCAAATCATCACAATCTTCTGAATCATTTTATCAACTCGTGTGGCAGAGCAATGTAGCTGATAATTTTGTTTAAGTGAAAAAATACTGAGTTAAAATTTAAAAAACTGCAAACTTTATTAAAGATATGACTGTAAATGTAACCATTTTCTTTATACTTAAGTCATACCAGTAATTTCATATTCTGTCAGGTTTCCATAAAACAATCAACACTGCAACAAGATACCTGGATTTGAACTAGAAGGCTTAGAAAATTACTTGGAAGACAAAATAAGAAGTGCTTAAATAAGTAAAAGACAAGTACATTTAATGCTATAGAAGTATTGTCCAATAATATAGGGAATTATTATTAGGTTTTCCGTCATGATAAGAAAACCCACTTGTAGAGAAAATTATATATTTAAAAACGGTTGATATGGGTAGAGAAAGCACTAACATAGGAGTGAACAATGTTTTGACCTTCTTCGGTCATCGTCAGCCGTTTTTAAATATAGAATATTAAGTTTTGTTTATCAAATCTTACTTCTTGTTTAGAGACATTTTGAATATGGTCCTATCATTGATGAGACTTTGTAGAATGGACGGCAAGCGTAGAGGATAACGTTTCAAAAGTCTTCTGCTTTTACAAAGTTTCATCATGAATACTCTGCCTAAACAATCTATCAATGAATGGTCCTATCATTATTCAATGTAGCTTTTAACTTCACCAAAAAGATAGTAAACTCAAAGTCTATTACTGTGACTTTAAAGTTTGAATCCAGAAGTGGTTATAAAAAAAAAGTATTATAATTTCATGGATTTTGGTTTGAGTAAAAATAATGAATTCCATCAGATTTACAGAACTGGTTTTAAGAGAAACCTACATGTTTTAGGCTTACAATCATAATATAATCCATTCTTACACTTACAATCATAATATAATCTATTCTTAGGCTTACAATCATAATATAATCTATTCTTACCATACTACAAAGAGCAGATTTTATTGCCATCTCATGAGCCTTATTTTGTTTCCTCCAATTTTCTAGGGAAATGAGTCGTTTCTCGTTGTCTGTCTGATGCTTATTCCAGGATTCATGAAAGTCAATCTTTCCAGAATTAAACTCCTGAATTCCTGAAAGGTTCGACTGAAAGTTTTTGACATCAGTTCCATTTTCTTTCAAAACCTGATTTTTTGTAAACTCTTGTGTTTTGTGGTCCCTTTTATTAAGAGCTGTATTTAAATCATGTTCACTCTTCACGGTTATTTTGGGCATTTTTACTACTGGTGTGATTTTGTTGAAAGTGTCAGGCTTTTTGGAAACAAAACTGTAATGGTCAGTTGTTAAACACTGATCATCATTATCAACAGAAAACAAGTCCATAGTAGCTTGTTTTAAATCTGGCACGTCAGATTCTGACGTTTTATTTGCCAGCATAGATCTTGTTGTTTCCTTAGTGGCTAATGGCTGTGCACACGTTAATTTTCTCGTGCTGTCAATGGGTTTGTGATGCCTGATTATTTCATCAGTGTCAGCAGAATCAGAACCACTAGTCATGTTTTTCCATGGATCAGTTGGTTCTGAAGTTCCTTTATTCTTCTTTCCAGTTCCACCAAACTTTGGCAGATTCCCAGGTCGACTTTCTTCATCGGACGAATGGTTAACTAACTCAGTACAAAGCATACCTTTGCAATCATGGCTTCTCTTAGGAATATGACTTTTACCTTTACAAGAATTCCCTTTCTTAATTTTATCTCCAGCCTCTCTCTTACTGTTGTCTTCAAAAACCTGACCACTATTGTTGTTGCCTGTTGACCAACATAAAGAAGTAACAGCAGATTGTTCATCTCCCTCACCATTAAAGTAAATTTTATTTCTATTAGTCTGAGAACAAACATTAAGAAAAAAGAAATTGTTCATGCACTCCAGTTTAATGCTACAATAAATAAGTAGAATAATTCTACGTATAAAGAAAAGAAATTATAATATTTTAAAACATCTTTAACAATTTGGTACTGAAGTTGCACATATATACACCACAAATTAAAATACATAAAATATATTAGTAGAAATTTATACAGCTAGCCTTCACGTAAGACAGTTATTTGAATACTACTTTAAACATACGTGTGGAATTTGCATTAACCCAAAACTAAGAACAACATGTTTTATATGAGACAGACCAATATACTTTGCCTGTTGGACAAGTAATTTATTTTCTGCAGTATTTGTTATATTGTTAGAAAAACACTCCCAGTAGACTACTAGAAAGCCATACAAATTCTGAAAAGTTTATAACTTCAGAAAACTCACTCACATATATACAAGTACATTTAAAATGCATATTTCATATAACTACAACCAAAAACTATGTACACAAATAATCCTCTCCCTTTAACATTGTGGTGTTCAGAAGGGTGCATCCTACCATCAAATGAAAAAATTAATATTACTAAATTAAAAAAACAAACTTCAAAGTTTAAATTTATTCCATTACAGTTTTACATATATAATTCTATACACAAAAATAAGTAACAAGTTTTGACATGGTTTAGTTTCAGTAAATTTTAAACAAAAACAGTGGTAATTTCTTGAATTTTTCTGAGCCTCATATGACACTCATAGTCCTTTAAAGGAAAAGTAAAAATAGTGCTAACTTGAATTTTATAACTTCAACACAAGTGTATTTTTATTGATTTTAGCTAATCATTGTTTCTTAGCTTCAGTTGTCATGGTGTAATATAATTATCTATACTGTTAATTCTGAAATCTTCAGTCACACACACATTTAAATTAATGCAAAGATACTATTACATTGATTTTTGTATAAAGTAAGAACCCAGCAAGGTTGGACTGTCAACTCCAGCAAGAATATATACCATAGTCAAAATCACAAAAAGCTTTATTCTGTTATATATAAAACACTATTTTAGTTTGTAGTAGCATTAATGTAAACCTTTTCTTCATCAGTTCATGCACAGAATATTCCACATGATGGACTTTATTATACATTCTTAATGGTTAAATGTTAAAACTATAAATTGGATGAATGCACACACACATACGACAAGATAAAAGCAAAATGTTGCACATGTAATTCCTGACAAAACTGAGCTGTGACATTGTATTGATGGATATGTAGCATTTCAACTACAGGTTTTGTAAAATATGAAACAAATAATATTTAGATTTTGAGATTTTCAATCTTACTGAAAACAAGGTTGTTCAGCTTAACTCATTTGTGTGACAACTCATGAAAATAATCAAGTTATTGAAACTACTGTAGCTTTAACTTAATATATTGTGTACTTGTAACAGGTTACAACCACAACCAATATAATTTAGAGCAAATTTGTTTTAATACTTTTGTGTTTCAGATTATTAGTGTTTTCAATTATTTCAAGCAATCAGAATACTGATTGAAAAATCAAAGTATTAGCTATTACTACTCCAATAGTGTTAAGATGCATAGCAGCATAGCCTGCTTGTATACATGTATAATGCCATGAATTCCACAACTAGCAACAATAATGCATGTGAATGTAGAAGCATTTACACTGGGAAGTACATCACACTCTCACCGGTGAAGGGGTTTGCTGCATAACACATCATCGTGTAGTTGTGCAACTTTACGTGTTTCCAAGTGAACTTTAGATGGGTGTTTCACAAGGCTGTAGGCATGCAAGTCTTTAAAGCAGAATAGTAAAACTTCAGGAGCAAAAATAGACAATCTGTGCACAAAGATGAGGTACTGTCTCAGAACCCAAGTTTTGCAAGATGGATCTTGGAAACACATCTGAATTTATTTACCAAAGCTGTCATCTTACTTCTACGTTCTATGTGTTGCTTCAAGTCAGATGACAACGAGAAAATAAGAGATTTCAAAAACAAATAACCATGTTTCACCAGCTAGAAAAAGGCATTAACATGATAACAGCTCTTGTTGTAATAAATGGCTTATATAAACAGTATTGAGATCAGTGGTGTTGAGAAAACCCACTTGTAGAAAAATATATATGTAAACACGGCTCGTTTGGGTTGAGAAAATATTTTACGTAGAGGAGCGAACAACATTTCGACCTTCTTCGGTCTTTGTGAGCTTGACGATGACCGAAGAAGGTCGAAACGTTGTTCACTCCTCTACGTAAAATATTTTCTCAACCCAAACGAGCCGTGTTTACATATATATTAGTATTAAGATCACTGGTATGTTTGTTGTGTCTCAGCTGGCCCCTTGAGCTATAGATTGACTGAAACACACCTTCATCAACTGAATATAGCAAATACAGTTGGAACAGTATACATGCTTCTGATTCTAGAAAACCCTTAATGGACTAAACAAAGAATGCAGTGTTCAGCAAAATAATAAATATATGACACTTATGTCTTATGATACGTATACTCAATGATGCTTTACCAGCTGGAAAAAAGAAACTTGCACCATAACATATCTTCATACATTCTTACAAAAAGTTTACCTTCAAGTGAACCAATCTGAAACCTCAATTTCCAATCATAAAAATGTTAATATTTGAAAATAAGGACTTTTTAATTTTAGGTACAAGTTAATGATTACATTGTAACTAAACAAAAGATACTGTTTCCTTATGATATTGGAACTCAATCTGTGACTTGGAAACTTCTGAATGTTTTTCAGAGGAATACTTAGGATTACTTTTAGAATCTTGTTCTTCCCGTTCCCGTTGCAGCCTAGAAAAAAAAAAAAAAATGTTGCTCTTAATCAACAAACTATATCAATTTTGTAAAAGTAAACACTTTCCTAAACTGAAATGTATTTCAGACAGATACTTCCCATAATTCACAAACTAGGTTTTCTCAATTAGTATTTCCCTCTATTGGTATAAATTTTCAATGGTTACCACTAGCCTTCTGCCTCCTGCATATCCTCATGTAAATTATTGTACAGCAGCTTTCCACCAATAGGAGCATGATACAACCCCTATCATAACCAGTGCCCTATCCACACTTGTACTCATTAATTACTTTAAGATAGGTTATAGGACCTACACCACGTATCACCAACAGTTGTAAAACTGGGTGGAAAATGTGGGAGGAGGTAAGTATTTTTTGGAAATATATTTTCAGTTCAGGAAAATGTTAACTTCTGATGTGATATCTTACCTCATCTCACAAAACAACTAGAATCCCACATTGAACTGGTTAAAAATAAGCTCCCTTTAGAAAGCCCCCAAATAGCGACCTTGCGATGTGGAACAAAAAAAAAAATATCACACCTCAACAGGAAATCACACCACATCTTATCCATCTAGTTCTTGCCCTTTTATGACTGTATCACAAACATGAAAGGTGGAAAACATGAAGGAATCTTACAATACATATGACCTATAAATTTGATCACTGAGTGTTGAGTGACTAGAGCAAGACAGACCACAGTGGTAGTCTGACCTCATCCAATACCTGATGGCACCTGGAATTGTACACAAGTTCCATACTAGGCAGGAGATTACCTACCTCCTCCCTTTGAAACAGGAATTGGTAGAGAAGAGGAGCTTCTATTCCAAGATCAGTCTCCAGATGCATACATTTCCAACCCAAAAAAGCACCTGATCCACCATGAATTAACATCCAACTGATGGTAGAAAGGAGGACTTCCCCAGTGTGGTGCCATCTCCAGTCCAAAACTTGGTGGCATTGGATATATTTCTTCCAGTCCATGGTAAGAAGAGAATGCCCAACGTACACAAGTAAAAATACGTGTTGAGTCCAAATACAACCAACATCATATCCACTGAGAAGTAACATCCAGCAAATGGTAAGAAGAGACCATTAACCTAGGGTGCATCACCTGTACAAAGCCTGGCAGAATTGGACATTTTTCATCTAGTCCATGGGCCAACACCTAACTCCTTGAGAAACCACATCTAGAGGACAGTAGGTAGGAGAGATGTCTCAGCCTGAGGAGCAAATTGCAGTATATTATCATGACAGTGTGGAGTGCTTCAACCAAAACCTGGCAGTATCTGAAACATACATCAAGTTCCTGGTACGAATGGTGTCCACCATTGACACAAGCTTTTCATCTCTCCAACAAATACCAGACTGACCAGGAATATACATCCAGAACACAGCAGAAAAGAGGAATGCCATGGTGGGAAAAAGCAATCTGCCATATATGAATAAGGTGAAGTGCTCAATTGAGTGATATAATGCATCTCTCAGGAGAACAGGTCTCCACAGTCCACCACCCAAAAAGCTAAGAATTAGTAACTGGCAAGGATTTCGATAGTCCACTAGAAGAAAGGAGGGAAACAGTGTAAAGGTGACTGTGATATCCTATTTTGAAAAGCAAAACTACCACATCAACAAAGTTAACCAACCAACACCTAATGGTAACTGGAATTGTAGATCAGGTCTGTTATAAGAAGAGTCTCCACCTTACTGGGCCAACCCACTTCAGTAACTTCTTGAAGAATATACTGTGTATGAACAGCAGATTCAACCCGAGAGGAAATTAAAAGTAGCCAGTCATCCAAGTAATTGTGGAAAGGAAGGTCTCTAGTATGAAGCAGTCAAATGAACAACTTGAACTCCAAATATTCAGAATCAAAATAAAAAAAAGGAAGAACTATGAAATGCATGTGCACTATCTTCAAAGAAGGCATACTAACCCCCAGAAAAAGTTTATCTCCAACTGCTAGGGATGAGCCCCAGTATAAGGTGAGGGAGGTAACACTAAATATTGGTCCATAGACTCTTCAATGTGGAGAGGATGCTAAGAATCATAGGACACAAGAGATCAGGATAAAATAACACAAACCTGATTAATTAATTCCATAATAGATGAAAGAGGTTTGGGTAAATCGCCCAATATTGCTCATGACCAGAAAGCATGCTCGGAGAAAGTGAGATAATTGTCCAAAATCTTGTCCACCCCTGCCAGACGCCTTAGGAACAGACAAAACAGGATGTTCGTTGCGTGGCAAAGGTTGCATGAGTGTGGATGTTAGTAATCAAATAATTACTATCACTTCCTTGGCCAATAATCGGTTGTTGTGATGAAGAGAGTGCTCCTTATAGCAAAGCCACATCAGGCTATCTGCTGAGCCCACTGAGGGGAAATGTTATAAAAAACCCACAGCAGCAACAACAGCTATGGTAGTTGTAACAACCTGACACAGTGACTGCATAATGACAATTCCAAACTTGGAGCAAAAAAGTGAAAAGTTGGAAAAAAGTAATTTTTATATTTCAAAAATGTGAAAAAGTAAAAAAAAAATACTAAAGGAAAACATCAACAAATATGCCAGCAAAATTAAGCAGATCTCTACAGTACTGCTGCTAATCAGGAAGTGACTAACAAGTGCAAATGTGGAGAGGGTGTAGACTATGGGATAGGATAGGGTTGTGTTACACACCTATTGGTGGAGAGTTACTGCATAATCATTTCCGTGTGGATCTGCAAAAACGGATGAAAGGCTAGCATTGAAAACTTGTGCCAATAGAGGGTAGTATTAATTGAAGAAAGCTATTTCATGAAAGGAAGTAAGATATTGAATCAGAAAATACACGTTTTAATTTTGTCCAAGTACTTGTGTTCAATAATTCAATAACAAAATGTTAACATTTAATGAATCCATATAGATAACTTTCCACCTATTTAACAAAACAGTTTTGAACTAGTACTGAATTATAAAACAAAATACTAGATTCTAAAGAATACAGGATATAACAAAAAGTGATAACTAACGTGAGCCAACCAAGCATCTCTTAGTACTGAGCCTAAGATGGCCATTCTGTAAATTGGTGACTTAGAGTTACTTAAACAGAACTGAATAAATGAAGCTTGGCTCAACTCCTGAAAAAAATGTTTTTTTTGTTTAGAATTAAGCACTAAGTTACACAATGACCTATCTGTGCTCTGTTCACCACAGGTATTGAAATCTGGTTTTTTGCAGTGTAAATCCATAGACATACCACTGTGCCACTAGGTAGCAAACAAATAAATATCAATAAAAACAAGACAAAGAAATCCAGTGGTCGGGAAAAAAAAGATTAAATGGAGAAGGAAAAAAAAAAAGATGAAATAAACAGGTAAAAAAAAGTATATATATCCAGATTAGAACACAGAGATATTAGAAGCTTTTGTCCTATCAATATCCCAGATATTTTAATTTAAAAAAATCACTTTTTTAACCCCTCACGAGAAAGTAAGTCAAGAGTTTTTAACTTATCCTGAAAGTCAATATTCTTTCTTAGCTAAAAAGACCATAGCTGTGTACACTATTCCAGATGACACCTAATTAATGATTCACATAGAGATTATTACTTCTTTTAACTAGGGTCAAAAACTACACCCTAACATTATAGTTGTTTTACTAACAATAAAGCACTGTGCTAACAGATTGAACGCTTTGACCACCCAATGTAAAGATCTATTTCTACAGTCATACTATGAAAATGGGTTTCAAATTATAAGCCAAATGTCTTACCTTTCATTCCCTTATTAAAATTAAATCTCATTTGTCAAATATTTACCCAAGTTATGAAATAATCCAAATCATTCTGTAACAACTGGACGACATCAATACATCTAAATATAACTAAAGTTTTAATATCTTTCGTGCACTTCACAATTTTATTAATTATGCCAATAATCAATACCATTCACATTACAGGTGAACAAATGACCTTTTAAATGTGTCTCAAAATAGCTGGTATGGGTATTAACACTTTTATTGACAAGCAGAGAACAACATTTTAACCTTTCTAGGTCATCTTCAGGTTAACAATGAGAGAGTTTGCAACTGACCAGTCAGTACAACAACTAATAGCAAAATTAAACCAATATAAAGGAACACCTTTATACCTATACTAATTAATAACCTAACATCTAACTGCAATGCCCCCTACAATCCTATACCCATTTATACTCTCATCCCTAAGACATATGGCTGACATCTGTCAGTTGCAAACTCTGTTAACCTGAAAATGACCTTGGAAGGTCAAAACATTGTCATATTCATACCAGCCATTCTGAGATACAGTTTTATTTCAAGTGGGTTTCTTGTCATCAAGAAGGGACTTTTTAGTCCATCTAGACTCCCATATCCGCACACTGAAATAAACAGTGAATATCTCAATGTCAGCCCTCATTACTTAAAAATTTATCAAGCCTTCTATTAAAATTTCCTTAATTGCATCAAATGCATAAAGCCAACCCATTCAAAAAACCAACAACCATGTTAGAAAAATAAAGTTGTTTTATCTGAAGATGTATCCTACTTTGCAAAAATATTTATCTACGTCCCCCAATCCTACTATTAACTATGAAAAAAGACAGTGCACCAGCACAACCAATTCCATGAATAATCTTATACATCTCACTGATATCCCATCTAATTCTTCTAACACATGGAAAAGTATAATGGAGAAAAATTAGTCTATTCTTTAAAATTCTTATTACTAGAAGTTAATATATTTGTGAAAACATAGGTGAAAAATACACCTACCTCTGTAAAAAACTTTCTTTAGCTAACTGGATCACAATTTTTTGTCCTTTCCAGCTTGTTTGATTATAAACACTGATACCTGCCAAACAATAACCATGAATACAAGAAATATAAATCTCTATAAATAATTTCTTCAATGTGAAGCAAATCATAAGAAATTACCTTTTAATTTAATAGCTGGTTATAAATCAAGCTTATACTACAGGAGCTTACCATTTTTTCTCATACACTTCATTCATTACCAGGTGTGTATACATACAAACAGCAATGCCTTACGTATATACATACGAACAGCAATGCCTTACTTTTTGTTTATTGTATTCTCTGAAACTTCTCCAAAAATATATCATTTTGATTTTTTTTTAAATTATTACCAAAACTGGACGCAGCATTTCACGTTTATTTAACGTTTCTCATACAGAAAACATACTAATATAGTAGTTGAAGACACCACTATCAAAGAGGTGAAAACTTCAGTGTTTCATCAAAAGCAATACGTTTTTTTGTTTGTTTTTTCACACAATAATTTTTCCCTGCCCCTTACGAATTCACTATAAGTGTATTCACAAAATGTTAAAGTATTTAAACTAATTATTATAAGCTGCAAAATGATCCTTTTAAGTTCCAAGTAGTTCAACTTAAACCTATTAATGATGTCATTAATTCAAATATGTATATATATACCAATTAATATTACACATAATATATTATCTAAATATACTTACATCTAGCCAAACAATCATCAGAAATTTTAAGATCAACATATGCAAATCTCTTAACGTCGCTATTTTCATAACTTTTCTCGCGAATCTCCACACCACAGATATCCCCAAATCTTGAAAACTTTTCTTTAATATCATTTTCTTTAACAGCTGGAGATATACCTCCGATAAACAACCTTTTCTGGCTTCCCATTATAAGTTAGTTTTTACTTCAATTTGTTCAAAGTTAAGTGACTGAAATATTGAATGAAACACTGAATTCCACCCACGAAAACAAGTGATAGAACAAAAATCCCTTTTCTCATGCTCAGCACTCATGCCATGTATAATTCCATATCGTTTGCAGCTCCCTCGAACGGATATGAAATTACTGTATTATATTTATTTCACACAACACAAGCTGGAAATGAAAGTAAATTCATAAATGTTAAACCATTCACCGAGTAGGATTTATTTTCTTAATTTCATAGTTATTACTAACGATGATTTGAATTATGTGATGTTATATTGTTCTGTAATTCTTCTACTCTACTTTTGTTTTTAAGTTTAATTTATAAAGTACCGGCCCCATGTTTTTGTAAGTGTAAAACATTATTCAATCTAAAAAGAATACTATTTATTTTAGTTTATCATTGACTGAAATCTTTATGAACATACACCTAGATAAACTTAGACATATTCTCCAGGATCAAAATATCAAATTAATTTAAATGGTATACAATTTAGACTGATCATCACACAAGTCAGTACTTTAGAAATTTTGTTTACATTTATGATTTAATGCTTAAAAATAACAGAAGTTTTAGCTTTAAATTAATTTGGCCCGGCATGGCCAAGCGTGTTAAGGCGTGCGACCATGCTCACCTCTTTCAACCGTGGGGGCGTTATATAAGTTACAGTCTATCCCACTATTCATTGGTAAAAGAGTTTTGTTTGTTTTGAATTTTGCGCAAAGCTACACGAGAGCTATCTGCACTTGCCATTCCTAATTTAGCAGTGTAAGACTAGAGGGAAGGCAACTAGTCATCACCACCAACTGCCAATTCTTGGGCTACTCTTTTATCAACGAATAGTGGGATTGATCGTCACATTATAACGCCCCTACGGCTAAAAGGGCGAGCATGTTTGGGTGCGACGGGGATTCGAACCTGCGACCCCCGGATTACGACTCGAACGCCTTAACCCACTTGGCGAAGCCATTGAAGCACCGAAGCCTACAACGAAAACGGCGAGGTATACTGCAATGTAATTAGTATGAAAAAGATCTTAGAAAATTTTACAATGAGAATCTCAATTTTCAAGAACTAACTTTAAAATAATCCTATGATCTCGTGCAGTGTTGTTTCAATATTTTTGTATGGAAACAGTAGCTATTATCTCTGGAAAACAAAATGAACTAAAACAATTAGAATTAAGTCAGCTTAAAGGATTTCTGAGTCGTGCATTGTGTGAAAACTGCACACATTCTAGGTCAGCATATTTTTACAAAATTGCTATAATAAAATAAGATGGCGGCAAACGCATTGTATGCCTACAAGCCACACCCTTTTATCATCTGAACAAGCTTTTGTTTTGGAATTTCGCACAAAGCTACTCGAGGGCTATCTGTGTTAGCCGTCCCTAATTTAGCAGTGTAAGACTAGAGGGAAGGCAGCTAGTCATCACCACCCACCGCCAACTCTTGGGATAGTCTTTCACCAACGAATAGTGGGATTGACCGATGTATTATACGCCCCCAAGGCTGGGAGGGCGAGCATGTTTAGCGCGAAGCGGGCGCGAACCCGCGACCCTCGGATTACGAGTCGCACGCCTTACGCGCTTGGCCATGCCAGGCTTTTTCCTTTAGTGTGTACATTTTAAATATAGGACAGAAATCCGAAATAAAAGTTTCAAACAACTAGAATATAAAATTTTCACGAAAAAAAGAAAACACGCACTTAGCTGGACTAGAAAAACATGTTAATAAACAATAAAGCATAAATTTCAGTGTTATTAATTTCAATAAATACCAAAACAATTGTGTAAAAAAATCACAAAAAGAAATCCTAATTTACTAGAGAAGAACACAAATTTTCAAAATTAAACCACTGTTTAATATTTTTTAAAAATCCAACTATATCCCGTGAACTAAATAGTTTGCAAGATCAAGGAAGCCTTTTTATTAAGTGGTTAGATCACGAGATTATACCTCATGTGAGAAATTACTACCACAAATATACATAATCTTTCACAACTTTAGTACCTGTACATCACTGTTAATTGAAGCTGGTATCAGTTTTATAATGCATTTACACTCAAATTCATAGTGTTCTAGACAGAAGGTGAGTTAACTCTTAAATAGAACTAAACGATAAGAGAAATAATAAATCCACGGTCAACAAAATTATAACAATATTAAAGTATAATTTGTCTCACAATTGAATCCACGTGGGTTTTTTTTAGGATACGATATTTCACAATACATCTAAAATGTGCTTAATTTGTTTGTTTATTTCCTGGTTGTTTGTATTTGTAAATTTTGAATATATAAAACTCAGTCTACAATTTACGCAGAAATGATTTTTCTTTTTTCTTATTGAGGGGTTACTTGATCAAGATGGTCTTGCTTCTTGTACACTCTGAATCGGCCCTGTTCTACTGGTTAGAATGAGAGACTGTGAATTTGTATCCATGATTTGCGTCCATTCTCTATAAAATCATACTCTTCAGCTTGGAACCTTGGGCGTATTATGAGAAATATGTTCAAATAATATCATGGAATAGCTTAAGACCTGGAAGTAGGTTTTTTTTACTAGTCACCTCCCTCTACTTTATCATTTTCAAGTTAGAGATGGCTAGCTCTAACATTTTGTTTTTTCTTTTTATTGGAACATCCCATAACAAAAGAAGAACAAAAATGGCTTGACATGGTCTGATGGTCAGTGCTCTTGACTCGCAATCTGCAAATGTGCGACTGCTGTCACCAAACAAACTAGCCCTTTCAGCCTTTGGGATGTCATAATGTGATGATCAATTCCACTATTCGTTGTTAGAAAATAACCCAAAAAGTAGCAGTGGATGGTTTTGACTAGCTTCTTTCTCTCAGGTCTATTACTTCAAAATGAGGGATAGATAGCGCAAACATCTTTCGAGTAACTTTACGCAAAACATAAAACACACATACAACAAAATTTTCAGGGCATAGCCAGGTGGTTAAGGACTTGTAATCTGAGGGTCGTGGGCTCGAATTCCCGTCACACCAAACATGCTCGCCCTGTCAGTCGTGAGGGTCATATGATGTTACGGTCAATCCCACTATTTGCTGGTAAAATAGTAGCCCAAAAGTTGACGGTGGGTGGTGGTGACTAGCTGCATTCCCTCTTGTAAATTCGGGGCGGTTAGCGCATATAGCTCTCGTGTAACTTTGCGCGAAATTTAAAAATAAATAAACAAACAAAAATTTTAGTCTTCCGAGTGAATGACTTAATTTTGTGTAGATAACTGAAATAGCCAGTTTCCAGGTCTGTATTGCATTGTTTCAGATGAAAGTAATTCTACAGGACTGGAAAGGCCAACTTCAGGTGACTAACGCTGCTGTTTGAACTGTCCGTTAGTCATCCTGGCGAGTTATTATTATAATTTTGCTTCACATCTTTTAAAACCTTTTTACTACTTTCCTTTTTGAAAATGGTCATAACGTTAAATAACTCGGAACCAGGACTGGAAAGGCCAACTTCAAGTGACTGACGGTGGTTTTTGCACTTACCTGTTAGTCATCCTGGCGAGTTACGATTATTACAGTTACGCTACAGAAAGTCCTTTATAACTTGAATTACTTTAGTTTTTCTCTTGACGTTGTAGACTAGATGCAAACATTGGTTTTATGCTATTTATGTTTTTTTAAACTTTGTTTTGTTTTACCTTAATTTCGTTTCATAAATTTTACTAAATTTACTTTTTACCGGATGTTTGGCGCAGATAGCCTAATTGCTTTGTGCCATAAAACACTAAGTCAACCAACAAGTAATTTTGTTTTTAAGATAACAAAGTAAGCAGTGAAAATCTATTGTACAAGTAAAATAGTTTTGAAATATCCAGTATTTTACTTTTTGGGGTTATTGGTTAGCAAGTGCTGCCATACGCTATGTGACAAAAACACAAACTAGTACTTCCGGAACCAGAGTTTAAAGAGGTCACGAGCAGTAGTTCCTTTTTTGTGACGTCAGACGTAAATGTAGTATTTGCCCCGTAAAAAAAAAGAAAAAAGAAAAAGAATAAAAAAAATCCAGTAAGTGCGGAGAATGGCGACCAAACATTCAGATCATACTCACCACAGTAAAGAGGAAGTGCAAAGCTGGACTTTATGGGGAGAAAATGTTGGATTTAAAAGTCCTGAACGTAAGTTATATATTTGATAATGACTGTTGGCTACCTGAATGAAAAACGAGTATATTGTCGTCACTGAGAAATTGGCTTATGACATCAGAGGAACTGTTAATATTGACCACATATTATTTTACCGGACGTGAGCACTTTATTAAAAATAAGAACATGTATCGCACACTCGGAAGTACAGAAGTATATTTATAATCCAACTGGGCCAACGATATTTTTATCATTTTATCATGTCAACAAGCATGACATAGAATTAGTATTACTGCTAGCACTAGTGGTCTTTACTAGAATTGTTTTATAAATACAAATGAATATATTAAAAAATTAATAATGACATAATTATATTTTCGTAAAATAGTGAACAAGCTTGGAAATATGCGAAAAAAAATTTAAGTATGCTCAATATTAGTAATATAAAGTTCATATTCTCATGTTAGCCACTGTTTAATCTAAATAATAAACATTTTGTTTTAGATTTTACCAAAGCACTGGTGTTTCTTTTATGGTGGTAAAACATTGATGAAGTTGATAGGAAACCACAAATATGATTGGTCACAGTGAAGGTTCTTGTGTGCAAAATATTTTCTGTAATATATTGCATAAAATAACATGAAGCTGTATGTGATAATTTTTAAAAGAAAACAATAAATAGTGTTTGAGTAATTTTGCATGTTTTAGCTTTATAAAGAAAAATGGGTTATGTGACCTATAAATTGTAAAAAATTAATATCCTGATGATTTATTTATTTGCCATCACTTATTTTACTTATTAAAAATCTGGTATACAATTTTTTGTGTCAAAGGTGAGATTAATTTTTTTTTCAGTAAAATTAAGAGACATTACTTCTATGTAGTAATTTAAATAAAACTACATCAAAATCTTGTTTAAAGGTTACAATATTGTTTGTACTTGTAGTCGAAATATTTAGGAATAGATTCTAAAACTGTCATTTTTTGTTACCAAAGTTAATATTTTGCTAAAATAACATTTATAAAATGTTCTCATCTGTTCCTACTAATTAATGTTTGCATATTTGAATAAACACACATGTAAAAAGGTTAAATACTCTCAGTCAAACTGTATTGTAATTTCATGTACAGAAACTGTAAAAATGGATCAAACAATGAAGATTAAGCTGTTTTAACAGTTCATCAAAATATTTTTGGTTAAGACTTAATATTTTATATTATACAGTAAGTTTATTTGTATTGAGTGTTATACGTACAAAAAACATTAGTAAATTTACCCTTTTTATGTTCATTTTAAATGGTTTTTACTGTAAAGTACTGCAAGACATAAAGTATATTTGGTCAGATGATACATGTGTTTTTATCATATCTGTTTTCTTTATTATTTGGTTAGTGGTACTTCATGGTAATTACTAGGACTCCTCACACCTGATACATATTTTTTCATGCATAATATAAATGCTTTTTTTAAAAATAAAAGACGTGTATTACTTAATACTTTTCAACATTTGAACAAAGGTTTGACATTTTTACGCAATTACAGACTACTGTGATCCTTTTGGTGTAAAGAAATATCCAGTATAAATATTGGTATTTTATAACAGTAAAGTTGGAAGTAGTGATAACAAAGTACATATAGTTATTCAAATCATTTATAGAAATAGTAATCACTAAAAATGTTAAAACAGATTTGTAGTTAAAGGTCTAAACTTCTACTTGCTATCATTTCAGTTAAAATTTAGTGAATAGCTTGATTTTAACCCAGTAGTAGCAAGTAGAAGTTTAGAACTTTAACTACAAGTTTATTTTATCCCAGTAAATCTATGTACAAAATGTTAAAATTAAAACCTGCTTTGAAAAGTACTAAAGATCTTAGTATTGGTAATTTGCAAGTAATCCCAACTTATTTCTGTCATGAAGCTAATTTTGCACATATCTTGTTTAATTTATCCTACATTTCTTATGTTTTCCTGGATATGTGGTCTGTGCCATCAGTTTGATTTACTGTCTCTGCCACTGAAGTTGGACAGGTTGTTTTCACACCTGTGTGTGCATGTTTATGATCAAGATTTCTCCAAAGTGATTAAATGGATTTTTGGATAAAGGGTGGTATACATTTGGACTATGACACAACCTTGAGGTGATTAGTTGTTTGGAGGGTCAAGGTCACAAAAGTTAAAAAAAATCATCATTAATATGGGGCCCAATTTTTCACATTATTTTTTTGGCTGTAACTGCCAAAAATGATTGAATTTTGATGAAACTTGGTGGAAATATTTAGAATATTATTTGTTATTGCCATGCTAAAAATGGTCTGTGTCCATTGATAACAATGGACATATGGAGACATTTTCATATTTTTTGAAAAACCAAATATGATCAACACTGTGTGGTGAAGGTATCTGCTCTACCAAGGGTCTGCTATTGTTTTCAACATATATTGGATAGGTACATAGCTGTAAATAGTTTAGTTTTGGACTTGTGCATTATTTAGGGGTTTTCATGAACCAAATAGTTTTGCCACCTTGATGGTTTTTCTTCTTTTTCTAGTTATAAATATTATTCAATCATTTAAAAGTTGGCTTTAGGTGTGAATGTAAAATGCTAGAAAGAATGTATTTGAATTTATCATGCTTGATTCTAGAAGAGAATTTTTAAAAGTTTTGTTTAATATTTTTTTTAGTTCAGTCTCTTGATACTTTTTATAAAATTTCAGACACTAAATATATGTTGCTGTGCAACTAGTTTCAACATAAGTGTAACATTGTTCTAATGTCTTGTACTCAAATGTTCTTACAAGGTGTTTTTAACATGTCCTTTTTACTTCTAAAATACTATTATCTCTAGTAGATTCTTTGAACAGAAACATAGATCAATCTGTAAGAACTAAGAAACTGTTCTGCCTTGACAAAGTTTACTTAGCCATTTTTCCCAGCAATTTATAAACTTGTTATAACAAACCTGTTTCTGATTGGAAAGCCTGTACAAAGTACAAACAAGCTTTTTTTCCCTTCTATTTTTCCAAGACACCTTAATGAGTCCCTATATTTTATCCAACTTTTTTATCTTTTACATTAAAAAAACTACCTTTATGTTTTTTTGTTGTTTTTTTCTTTTTAGACCATTGGAAGATGCTAAGTATAATATTTATTTCATCAAGACTATATGCGATAATGGGCAGATTGTTCAAATCCTCAACACAACTTTAACATTGATTCAAGTCACCTCTAATTCTATACTCCAGAGAAGACAAGTTCTGACTTTTAAAACTATTCTTGAATGTTAAAGTGTTTAACCAAGTATCATTCTAGTCTCTTGTATCTGCAGTATTTCCATATTGATATTCCTTCTGTAACAAAGGAAACAAAAACTTCATGCCAAATGAGGTCTTATCAATATGTAATAAAATATTATAAAACTTTACTCTTAAATTAAGGAACATCTATAAACATTCATAAAACTATCTGGTACCAAGTAAGCATATTGAAAATGTAGCAAATGATTTAAAATTGCCTTTTGCTTTATAAAAACAAAATGAAAGAAGCATATCTGGCCCCAGTTCTCATTAATAATAATAATAGGCTCTGAACTGCATTGTGTGATATAGTTAGTATCTCCAGATGTTCTGTAAAATTCAAATACATGCTTACATGTGTGTCTGTTTCATAGGAATTTAAATTGGTAACCCTGTTATTCTCTCATTGTCACAATTAAATTTCTCACTTGTTGATTTTTTATATCAGGTTTAAATTTGTCTTTGTATATGTCTTATAAAAAAGAAACCAAAATATAACCCAATAACCTTACTTAGAATTAACTAGTCTTACACAATGCAATATTAATTTTTTTTTATTTATCATTTCAAAATTTCTGTAAATAACTACAAGCATTGTTTATTTCATAACAATGAAACAGTTGTATATTTTTTACCATTTAAGTTAATCTTACTTACAATCACTTTTGAGAAATAAAAGACATTGTTAGGTATTGTTTTCTAGAAAATCCTATAACTCGCAAAGTTCTAATCTTTCCTTCTTTGAAAAAAATAAACAAACAAAACATTAATTTTCAGGAATTGTATTTGATGTACAAAAGTTCTAAAATACTTGTGTTGCAATGAGATCATCCATTGCTAAGGTCTTGCACATTTTTAGATGAAGTCTCAATATAAAATACATTGGAACAACTTGGGTCTTATTGGTCCATTTCAGCTGTTGCATCTTCTAAACTAAATTAAAACTATTAATAAATAATTTTTGGAAAAAAGAAATCTTTAAGCTAGACCTTATTATTCATATACTTACCAAGCTTTCTCTTAAACTCACTTAAATTTACCTCCTTCAAAACAGCTGAAGATAACCCATTCCAGAAGCCACCCATTCTGTTAGAAAAATAAAACTGATTTAGTTGAAGGTGATGCCTAGAAAATTTATACTTGTGTTTTCTAATCCTATTTTTCTCACTGTTAATTATTTAAAAAGATGATACATCAATACTGTCAGTTCCCTTTCCTATCTTAAACACCTCAATCCTGCCCACTCTAACTCTTTTTTTATTTTTCAGGAGAACATTTCAGAAATTTCAATCTCTTTTTTTTTCACATGACAGTCTTTCTACCCCATGCAATATTCTTGCAATCCATCTCTGAACCCTTGTCAACAATTTAATATCCTATCTAAGGTAAGAAGTCCAACACTGAACATAATACTCTAAATGTGGCCTAACTAGTGACCTATACAATGAAATTATAACCGTTTTAGATTTGTATTCAATATTTTTCTAGATAAAACCAAAAATCATATTTGCTGTACCATTAGTAACAGCACAGTGCTTGTATGGCATAAGAGACTGATCAGTTATTACACAGATCTCTTTCTTTAACCTGTTCGGTGCCGTAGATGAGATAACTCATCCAAGTCATTCGGTAACACAGTGCCACGGACGAGTTAATTCGTTCTCAGTAATACCTAACCTCAACACTAGATGTCAGCACCATACATGCATTTGACCTACTTACAAATTCTTTCACTTTCAATCCAAAATGGCGTCACGAAAAATGTTACAAAATGAAGAAGCATTAGAGTTGTATTGTAGCAGCTGAAATACTTGGCAGTCAACAGGTTAATGATACTGTTAAGGTTATTCCCATAAAAATTATAAATCAAAATATGTTAACCCAGATGCATTATCCTATACTCATTATAATTATAACCCATTTGCCATTTATTTTTCCAACATACTTAAAGATCTAAATTCTTTTGTAAAGTAGCATTTTCTTCACAGCCAGCAACACCCACAACTCTTAATATCATCTGCAAGTTCTAGTAATTTATTAACCATTCCTTCATCTATATGTTACCACCTCTTCCTGGAATTTGGAACCTTACGCAGAGGGGTGAAGAAAATGCCCAATATTAAAGGAACTTTGTACATCAAAAGTTCAAGTTCTTAACTAACTATATTGGCAATGCAGGCATCTTTATCAAAGGATATGGTTAGTAGTTTCAGAAATCAAAAAACAGAGTGGAAATATGTTATAGTCATGTATCTAGTTTATTAGTTTTTAAATTGATCCAGGACAAGTCTCATCTCCATGATTACTGACTCTCACTTCAAAACAAACTAACTTTTGATAATGCATTCCTATTCATAAATACAGATTTTTGTAAAAATTTGGCATTACTTTGATATAGCATAAGATATATACTTTGTGAAAGATTATAAGGGTTGATACAGTAATAAAATGAAGTTGACCACCACAATTTCTCTAATTTTTATAAATATTTAAGTTTTTTTGAATGATGTTTCAGTTGCTCTAAGTTTTTCTATACATGAATTGTCATTCTTTTGTGTTCAGACAGAATTTTTGTTTTCATATAAGTACATCTTTTGCATTTTCCAATAATTTTTGAAAATTTTTTTAGTCTCTTTTATTCAACTGAGAATGAGTTTGACAGTTTTTTGTTGAAGTAGAACCATTTACTTTTAATGAGACGTCAATTTTACGCAACAGTGTGTTGCTTCTCACCTTGAAAAATACAACCTATAATTATCAAATTACCTACCTAATTAGATTCTCACTTTGAAACAAACTTTTAAGATGTCTTAAAAACAGTATTAAATAAATAAAAAGGTTGACTTAAAAACAAATATTTAGGTGAGACGTTGTCCTGTAAAACATTGCTTGTATCCCTTTTTAAACAGCTGTGAATGTAATAAGATTAAACTAGCATTTAGTAGTCATTGTGCATTAACCAGGAAAAGTAGATAACTTCTGTTATATTAGATCTCAACATGTCTGTATGTTAAGAAAGGTGGTTCTTTTTCTAATTGAGAATAATACTAAACACAACATACTCTTATGTATTACAGGAGGACACATTTTTGATACTAGTAACAAAAAATAAGATTAAAGAATTTTGATAAGTTTTAAAACTTTTTGTTTATTTTTTTCACAAAGTTGTAAATCCATTTACCGTATTTTCTGCCTAATAAGCCGAATTTCTGGCCCTAAATTTTGGACCTGATTTTTGGGGGTCGGCTTATTGGCCGATCACTCCTTTCGTAAATTTCTTCTTCTTAGGAAATGTTTTTCTTTTGAAAATTACCATAGGTGGTAATTTTGTCCCATCAGCAAAGCACGTTAAGACTACAGTGAAACGTTGTTTCTGGAATTTCATTGGTTACCTTATTACAGTGAGTGGAGCCAATAACGAATGACATATTGATTCCATCTCTGTCTCAATACGACACGTTCTGCTTTACTACAGAACGCCAATGATCACACACAACATGCATGCTGACGCTGAAACGAGACTAAGAAATCATTTTGAAGAAACTTGTCACTTCTTAAAATGGCTTCGCTTATTGGGCGGTAATAAGCAAAAACCCTCATTTTCAGAGCTGAAAATTAGCCGCGGCTTATTCGGCGATTCGGCTTATTAACCGGAAAATACGGTATATGTAAAGTTCAAATTTAGCATTTTGTATTTACACGTGTGTGTGTGTATGTTTTAACAGAACTTGCAAACAACTAAAATTTAAGAGGAGAACTTTGCTAATTAACTATGTTTTTTAGTCATTAAAACTTAATGTGCAGACTTAAGTATCATCCTAGACAGTAGTGTAGCGTGTGAAATAGTAAAAATGAATATGAAACCACAGTCGTATTTCTGAGTTGTACTGATTTTGAGGAATTCACTTCTTATCACTAACTCTGGATAAGAGCAAACAGAAAAATGAAATTAGCTAATTGTAATGGTGTAGTATATATTACAGATATAGTATTAACGCTTTGAACTTATTGTACTTTATATTTATTCGTGATGATGAGAAAACCCACTTGTAGAGAAAATTATATATTATATTTGGTATTTCAAACAACTTATTCACTGAATAATTCTGAAGAATAAAATAATAATGTTACTGTTATACATTTGTCAAATCCTGTATAAATATAGGCTCATGGTAATGAGTTAAAAGCAACTGTAAACATGATACATATACATTTACCCATAAGAAGCCCAGTTTCATCCTTTTGGTTTGCATTTTGTAGGGTTAGTGATGAGAGGTGGAATTCACTCAAATCACTATTACTTGACAGTAAGTGGTGAACAAAATGATAGATCCTATTTATTTTAAGTTCATAGATTTCAATCTGAAAGGCCCATGAGAATTTAAGTCTTGCTTAATTTAAGAACCTGAAACCTCGGTGATTACGTCACGTCACTGATGATGTATTTGAGAATGATGCTATAGATTTATTTCAACATCAGCAAACTGTGTGACTAGAAATTAGCTCCCTATACATATACGTAACTTTGGTAGCTAGAACGTGTACCAACAGCTTACTTCACTTAGAATGACCACAAAGCCTCTTGTGGTCCTTAATTATTATGTTATTCTTTTATCAGGTCAGTTATTTTAAGGAAATAAGGCCAAATCCAGTCCATTTAGTGGTAATAGATTAGTTGATTTTGCTCTGAACATTAGTACAGGCTACTATCACTTGTATACAGTTGTAAACCATAGTTCAGAAATAGCATTTTCACTTTCAAATTTCAACAGTGATTTACTCACTAACTGTACTATGATTAATATATGAACAAAATTTCATGTGCAATTTCACAGTTCTTGATTAAGTAATTATATATATGTGCAATAACTGATACTAATTTAAATACTTCACTGAATGATAGAACTCTAGCAACTGAAAATTGACTCAGTACTTTATTGACTTTCACATTTAGAAATGTAGCCTTGTTTCTATACACTTTGCAAAGTTTCTTGATCTCCTGTTGTTCTCAAATATACTAAGTGTTCTAAAACTACTTGTGTAAACTTGTTTGATCTTAACATCATGCAACTTGTAGCCAACGTCCAAATTAAAATGTTGAAAATCTAGTTCATAACACTGCTTTCCTGGATTGTGATGTCCTTTGAAGAGTCCTAATACAGAAATAAAACAGTGCAGTAAAGTGCAAGACATTTTGGTGTTTTTCCTTTCTGAGGCTCATGGAATATATATATATGGGATAGCTTCTTCTTACTGGGGAGGTTCTTAGGTTTGGTGATAGAGTGAATTTACTGACAGCTCCATCTTTGATTATCCTTTGGAAGTGGTCTTGACAGGAATTTTAGGGTTGTAAGAAGATTGAGCTTTTGCTGACAAATTAATGTCAATAGGCTGTTCTGTTGCTGACATACTTTATGAGACTATTACAGGGAATGACCTTTGGTTTTGATTGCACATATTCATAGATCTGATAAACCCCATCATTGAATATATTTCAATATAATATATAGCCCTTTTCAGCACCTGCTTAAATTTGAAGTGGACTTTTCTTGCAGCAGGTATTGTATAGCCATGCTGTGTCATCTTGATGTAGTCAAGTTATATCAGTATTAACATAATAATGAATTTGTATAATTGACTGTTTAAGCTTTACCAGAAGTTAATTGGTTTAGAATATTGCAATTGTTTCTTCTCTCTCCATCATGCCACCAGGAGATGAGTGGAAAGCAGTTTTCTTGGTATTTTTTATCACTAAAATCCAACATGTTTAAGTTATACAATACCTCATCTCTTGGGCATTCATTAACTTCAAATTTATGCAGTTGCATGATACATGTTGTACTTGTGGATAAACATTGCTCCCTCTTCAAAATCACTGGCATCCTTATCAAAACTGGGTGGGTCATATAGAGTTGAGTATGCTAAAAGGAGAAGTGGTTAATTCTTTCTTCAGTTTGTTGTGTACTTGTTCACGGTGAGAAGTCTAACAAAACTTATTCAGCTTTTCAGGTAATCTGTGTAGAGGACAAGTTATGTGAAAGAATGTTTTTAAGAGCAAGGTACTAAGAGCTCAGTCCAAGAAAATACTCTTATGTAGGTTACTTAATGGTATTAGCTAATTCTGGACAGACAGTCATTGATGGATCTGTAGGTACTTCTCTACTGACCGTGTTTCTCAAGAAACATGTTTGTAGACAAAATAATTCTTACTTTTTGTAGTTCAGCATAAGCATTTCTTTTGTTCACTGATGCAAAATGTTCCTTAGCCCATCATATACATTCTCAAACATGCTCCCATGTGCAATAATGTCACCCAAGTACATGAGTACAACATTCAAAAGCAGTTCTTTTGTGTCACTTCAAATATGTTGTACTTTGAAACTTAGCAAGTGCATTACATAAACCAAATGGTAACACAACTTAGTGCTACAATCCATTTCCTGCAGTAAAATCTCTCATCTTCTGTACTTGCTTTGTCAACTTGCACTTGCTAACACCTACTTTTAAGATCCAATATTGGAAACAATTTTAATCCAGATAGATAATCCAAAATAAAGCCAGTCTTTGGCAATGGGTAGACACCTTCTTTGTGACCTCATTCCTCTTCCAATAATACACAGAGGCCCTTGTTAATCCAACCTTTTTTTGTGTAAATACTTGGTTCTAATGCTCTTTATTCCTTTATTTCTTCTACAGGGTGTTCGGAAAGTCACTGTGCAGTTTTGTCTGTTAATAAATATATAAGTGCACAGTGACTTTCTGAACACCCTGTATTTTTTAAAGCCTCACTCCATTTTACAAGTAAAATCCATCTAGCTAACTGATATATTGAGGCTGCATCTCTAGTATTAATGTTTTTGAGGTATTTTATTTGTCTAGCATAAATCATAAGGTGTTTTGGTATTTTGTAAACAAGTTATGTAATCTCTGGAACAGATTGGCTGTAAGATATCCACAAGTACAGTGATACAGTTTTTGTAACGTGATTTGGATTTGTCATAAGACATATTTCCTCAAAGGTTCCTTATTCATTGATGTTGGAGTGCTACCTGCACAACCTCAGATCTTGAGGTGTTCCATTTAGATTTGATTTAAGTTTTATAGTTTGTTGCACTACTGGTTCCAATAATAACATTTTTTTGTTTCAGTTCCATAAGAATTCTAATAAATCATCACTCTATCATGAACAATTGGATTGTTTGTTTCTTTTCCAGACCAGTTGCAATGTGTAAATTTGTTTTTAAAAAGTCCTGGTATGAATATTTCATGTCTTGGTGGTATAATTATCTGGTTTTATTGTTTTCACTGGAATTTCATGTTCTGGTATAGTAATTGTCATGTAGTGCATAGGAATTTCCTGTGATAGACTGTGAAGCTATTTGCACTCTACTTCAGTGTTGGTTACTTACACATGATGAGGTGTACAAAATTTTCCTCTAGTAAGGCTAACTTCTAACATTCTTCTTGCTTTTCACATCACCTCCTCTTCTGTGTTCCTCCTTGGAGGCACCTTTGACTACCAAACTAGGTTGAATTCTTGTAGCTGTAGAGCCAGTATTGGCCATTATATTACAAAGTCTTTCCATTCTTTATTTCCATAAACTCATGGACTTGTTTCTTTAAATAATAAACTTATCTTATTTGGGACAAGTGCAGTATTCTAAACTGAACTTTGCCTCCAGGTAATATCAGCTTCTTAATGTCTGGTTATCCCTTTGTCATTCCTTTTATGTGATTGAGCTTGTTCTTCTTAGTGTGTTAACAGTTCTTGATTCGTGACAGTCTCAGCTGTAATGATGCTTTCCAACATCTATTCCAGTTTACTCTTTCTGATATCCTGTGGGAGGAGTTCTTATTCCTTTGAAACTTTTTATTGCAATTCTTGGCAATATGTTCTTTAGATTACACTGGATACACCCCTTGTTCTGTGGTTAATTTCCTGCATTCTATTGAACTAATCCTTTTAGTTTTTCTAGTTTGTCATTAGTGGTAGTTTATATTTCAATGCTACTTAATTTGACAATTCCATTTATAGCATTTATAAATTGGTTACATGTCAAAAAATCTATAATATATTGAGGAATGTCCTGGTAATAATTGAATAAGCTCTTCTGAATGTTCTCCAAGTTTGACTAAAGTTTATTCTCTCCTCCATACTTGGTTTTGAAACTTCACTCTGGATAGTTGCTTCTGACAAGTCACTTCAAATTTATTTGATAAAGCAGCTAGCTACCAGTGTTTGATACTTGTTATGAATCTTAGCTGGAAGGTTACTTAATGTCATCAATGCTGGACCTTTAAAATGGGCAGAAAGATGAATAAATTGTTGTTAACTTTAGAAATGGTTTCAAACTCAGGCATTCTATGCATCTAATGGTACCTTTCTGTCATAGTTTACTGGTTTCCAAATAGAACAATGTTGTTGAAATGGCAGATGTCATGGTTGATGTAGTCCAGGAAGGTTTTTGCATTCACAACTGGTACAGCAGTGATGGTTACAGGTGTAGACAAAAATGCTTCTCCTATTTTGTATTTTACATTTAAATTATTGGACAGATGTATAAATAGCAGTAGCTGGTTTAATCTTTTAATTCGCCAATTCATTTCCCATATGTTTTATTCTGTTACAAATGTTCCTTCCTATTTCATTGTTATTTCTGTTATAATTTTTCTGTACATCCCTTTTTACTTCAGCAACGTCCTTTTGTACTTCAGATATTTCATCACAGCCTTTACGTACTTCTTCAGTTTTGTTTTGTAATCTCTGTGTGCATCTTTAACATTGTGACAGTGCACTGATGATTCTCTCATATTGCAGGCCCTCAAAGTTATGTAAAAAATCATAAATTTCTATCCTTATAAATATGGGCAAACTCTGTAAGAAAACTACACCAAGTAACATGAAGCATTAAAAACATCTTTGGTTATCAATCTTGTCTTCAATCAGATTTATATTTATTTTTAATTCTTTTTCAAATATTACATTTATTTCTTTTTAACTCTGCTCTTAAATTCCTGTCCTCTACCACTTGATCATTTTTCAATTTTCAGGAAAGGTCTTGTTGATGTTCTTTTAATTATCTGTATCATTATATTATTATGTCCAGCAAAACTTCAGTCTTCCTTCTGGATTTAGTTATCATTTTGAAATGGTGCCAAGTAATATTTTGTTACATCAGAATAATCCCACTTCTATCACCAGTGTTGTCATGTTGTTCTTTTGTTTGGCTGGTTCTTTTGAATTATTTTGTGAATGTAAGGCCAAGTCCAGTCAATTTACCAATACAAATTGGTTAGTTCTTTAAGGTTGGTTACAGGTTACTATCAATATGCATAGTTGAAGGCCATAGTTCACAAATAGACATTTACTCAATAATGGTACTATGACTAACGTATAAATAAACCTACTTGTATAGTTTCATGGATGATCAATTAAGTAAATTAATACATGTAATAATTGCCATTTATCTAAGTATTTCACTGAATAACTGTCACTCTAAATGTAAACTGACTCAATGTTTCACTGATCTTTATATGTATAATATGCCCTTGTTTCTTGAGGCCCTGCAAAGCCACTTGATCACTAATATTCCTTTGCAACTGTTATAAGCCTACTTGATTTGAATGTCAAATACCCTCTAGCTGTTAGCAAAATTAAAACATTGAAAATGTAGCTTACAACATGTAACCTGAGATGACCTAGGAAGGTCAGAACGTTGTTCTCTGCTTATCAATAAAAGTGTTAATACCCATACCAGCCATTCTGAGTTACATTTTTATTTCAAGTGGATTTCTTATCATCAAGAAGAGCTTACATTACTTTGTTTCATTAATTTTTAAGAACTTGTATATTTTTGAGAATAGTAATTTATTGGTGTTTTACATGGATATGAAGAAAACATTTTTAATGGACCATTGCACTTTTTAATTTCTGTGCAGTTTTTAAAATATAGATTTCTTTACTTTTGTCAATATAGTTATTTACTGTGATGTAATTTACTTAAATTTTAAAGAGGCAAATAGTATTTTTTCTTAGCTCATGAAAAATTTCAAATATGTTTCTTCCATCAAAACTGTGTCAGGAAGTAACAGAGGATAGATTGAGGAATGAGGAAAAATTTTTTTTTTGCTCTACCAGTAAAATTCGACTTTTGTGCGGATATTAACTTAGTAAATTTTTTGAGTAGTAATGTGAAACACATAATACTGTGCATAAAAACAAAACCATATTTTTGGAACAAAATGTCAGCACATAGACCAGGAAACTGGTTTGACACTTCCACGAGTCCTCTTCAATCTAAAACACAAATGTGTTAAAGCTAGTTTTATTGTTTTTGCACTGACTGTCTTTTTTCAAAAAACATGGTTTTATTTTTATGTACAGTATTATATGTTTCACATTATTACTAAAATGACTTAACTTTTTTAGTAAAATTAAAAATGTATTTGATAAAGTTTTCATCTCTTTATGTGAGTTTTCACTAAAATTATATGTATATAGTGATCAAAAGTAAGTGTTTTAATCATATAACATATGGAGACCTAGGTTTCAGTAGGTAAGAAAAATTTGTGTGTGCCTGCATGTGTAAGGTAATTTCCAATTCAAACAACTAGATAAGAAACGTAAGTCTTACAAATGTAGTGCAGTGAAATAAATCGGGGCACAAATTACCAAGATATGACAATTGAGTTTAACATAATATATGTGTGGAAAGATGATACATGGTGGTAAGGGTATACAAACACTGGATGTGAAATAAAATAAGAATTGAAACTTTTTTTTATAGAAGTGCTTAACTAAACCAGTAAGGCACGCCCTGTAAACCTATAAAACCTACCATTTATTATTCACAGCCAAATACAGCAGTACTGGAGGCCAGCACCTTGCAAGAATTTAACAGAGGAACTGATTGATAACACTGAAATGTAGAGGGTGGGTTTAATTTTTGTTTTTCGTGGGATTTATTGTGCAGGGACAGTCTTAAAGGACCATATTGTTTCTTGTTCTAGACATATTATAGGTTTTATGTGTGTATTTGTTTAATGCAGACTTTTATCACAAGATCTGTTTGGTAAGTTCTACATTTGTAATCGTTCCATAAACATTTCAGATACAAACGAAGGAGACTCTAGTACAAAACAAAGTGAGGCCAAGAAACTTAAAAAAGAAGGTAAGTTATTAAATCAATAATTGTGTTACCTCTGTGCAGTATTGATAATTGAACCAAAATATTATTCAGTATTTTCTCAACAGAAAAAAAAGAAAAGGTCAAGTTTCATGTCCTTTAGAAGTCTCAAAAAGTGCAGCAACTTAAATTCTGTAAAAAATATTACTTTGAATTTACCTGGGTTGTGAAACTTCAAGTCTCTTTTCACAACCTATTGATATTGGGCAAAATATTCTATAAGGGTAATAAAAGGTACTTAAAAGTTTTTGGAATAAATCACATATTAATGATTTAAAAAAATGTTTACATCCACATTAATGGAAACGTGACACTACTCGGCTTGGGTTAGTACTTTTACATTACAAATGCTTTAATCACTTAAGCATTTTTTTCATTTTATGAATTCTGTCAAGATGATCTGTGATTTATTTTTTTGTATTTTTATGCAATAAAAAATAGAAATATAGAAACTAGTATTTGAAACAAAGTGTAAATCACTAACTATTGTTTGACCTTTAATTTATATATATATCTTAACAGAATGCAAAACTTCTTTTGTACTATAGATAAAATTCAGTTTTATGTAATAAATAAGTTTTCCTTGTGGTGTTTTAAAATTCACATTATTATTATTATTCTAAACATGAAGACAGTAAGTCTTATAAAATTTCAGTAGCTCAAAGTTCTAACTAAATAACTTTGTCATAAAGCTTATAAAATTTTGTCTAAAAACAGTTGAGGTCTTTAAGCATCAGAAATTGTTGGATAATAACACAGGTCTGTGAATTTAAACTTCATAAAAGTTGTTTTGGTTTTAATAATGTATTTTCCATAATGACACTACACAGAGTTTGAAAATAATATTAATTTCTATAACATAAGGATATTTGTTTACAAATCAGGAAGAAAAAAAAAACTTTCTTAGAGCAAATTATTATTTTTGTTCACTGCAATTAGTATTTTTTATTATGTTTGTGTTCTAGAATGTTTTATAAGACTGCCGTGTCACAATTGTTCTAGAGAAATCTAGTGCCAGTAATTATGTTGCTAACATTTTAAGCATAATAAAATGTGACCCAATTTCAGTGAAAATGATTCACTTCTGACATTTTGTTAAAAATCTGTATGTGGTGAAGAAAAATGGACATCATTTTTGGAGTCAGAGTACAGAAATTACTGTAGTACATGTAAAAATTTAAAAACAATAAAACCATTGCAGGCCTGTGCTATTAATGTCATTTCAGTACATAAAAATAAACAATGAATCCTTGTCAAAGCAGTTTGTACTATAACAAAATATATCTTCTCTTAATCTCAAAATAAATTTATGTTGATGTTATTCATATATGTTTCATTTGTGGTGATCACCATTTAGTATTTATTGACAGGTATTAAGTCTATATATCTTCTCTATGTACCATATAATTTTTTTATGTGGCTGTTATTCAAGTTATCTGAGTATCTAGTAACTTGTTTTCATAAAACACTGTTCTCTACTGATAAATTTGGCCCAGAATAGCCAGGTGGTTAGGAGGCTCAAATTGTAGAGTCATGGATTTGAATCCCCATCACACAAAATATGCTCACCGTTTTAGCCGTGGGGATGTTATAATGTGACAGTCAGTCACATTGTTTTTTGGTAAAGGAATAGCCCAAGAGCTGTCAGTGGGTGGTGATGACTATCTGCCTTCCTTCTAGTCTTACAATGCTAAATCAGGGACAGCTAGTGCAGATAGCCCTCGTGTAGTTTGCATGAAATTCAAACAAACTACTGATAAATTTATTGCTAATACAAGTGACTAAAACCTTAACAACAGTTGGTAATATATTCTGTTTCTTACTGCTACATTACTGAGTGTATATACATGAACATTAATTAATATTATCATCGTAAAGACATCTTGTCTGTTTTGTGGGGCGATAGGAAAAGTATGAAGACAATGGTTTTATGTGCTGCTTTGTTTATCACAGCATGTTTAGATACTGAATGTATTGTGTAAATATCTATGTAGTTCTTAATATAAACTTATTTCTGAATTCAAAAGGAGGTAAATAAATTTCATTGAGATTAAAGAGGTGTGAATACCGTGCGTAGAGTGTAATATTATCTATTATTCGTGATCAAACAATACATTAGTTACTAAATTTAATAGAGATGAGGTCTTTGTCGTTATGGAAATAAGTCAGAGGTATGTGAAATAATGAACTGTGCAGTGTATTTGGCTCCTAACAGTGAGGAAAAATTTAATTGTTTGTTGAAATGAAGAAATTTAATTAAACAGACTTTTGTCGGAGCTGGTATGCCATTCATCAGCTAAATATATTTTGTATATTAATATATTAGAATGCAATCATGATAAATTATAGCATTTTGTGTTTATCTTCTGGTGATAAATTAATGAACTTTATTGTTTTTTTTTATGTTGCAACCGTACACAAGATTTTGATGTTTTTCAGTCAAACTGACATTTCCAGAAGAGGCCCTACTGGGGAGGGGGATTTCTTAGCTTATAATTTGTATAATTTAAGTAACTAGAAAATATGATATATATTTAATTATTTCGTTAAATTCAGTAAAATGTAAACAAGAAAAATTGGTTATCTAAGGAATGGTTGGGCAGAGGAAGATTTTGACTCAAGTTTTGAATATAAAAATTTACTTGTTTGGCAAGTAGTGTACAAAGGCTTGGCCAGTGTGGATTTTTTAAGGAAAATGAATGTCAGGTTTTGGTTGATATATTAAACATTTACAGGAAATTTAAATGTTTTATGCTTTGACTTTATTAAAGAGTATATGACTTTCTTTTCTTTTTTGTGGAGGAGTGGCCTCCAAATATTCTTGATTTCAAAAAAATTAATGCATGTATGTGGAGGGATAGGTAGTAATAAATTTGCAATGCTTATTTTCTTGGGATATAGAAGAAAAAATAGCTTGTAAGCGTACTAGTGGCCAGTTGAGCTGAATTTGTTTTAGTTACTTCTTTAGTTCCCTTTTGAACAAATCTTGTAGCATCATTTCTTCTGGTGTAAATAAGTATTTTATGTAAACTATTAAGACCAGTTATTGTCCATAACTTTAAAGCTATTTAATGATATTATTAAGTCATTGCATTGCAAAAAAAATATTCAATAGATGATAATTGTAAAGTCATTACAAAATTTTGATTTTCAGAGAAAATTAAAATATGGACCAAAAATGTTTCATTAAGGTTAAATATTATATATATCTTTGTCACATTTATCTTAGATTTGTATTTGTAGTCTTTTACTGCAAAATCATTGCACATCACAGTTTATCTAGATATAAAAAGTTTCACTTTGATAAGCACTATTTATGGTAGAAGAAATGGTTATTCAGTTTTATGGTAATTTAGCTTATATAGGCAGAAAGGATGTGTTAGAATACTAGATACTCGCAGACCTAATTTAACAAGCAAAATTATATACAGTTTTCAAATTAGTTAGTCTACATCCTATGGTTCTTAACGTGGATATCTACTTTACAATATTTTATAGTGCATAAAGTGAATTTAATGTTGTTTTCTTTAATGTTACTTGAAAGTGATTTTTTTTCTTCCAATTTTGATTTTTATAAAACGACTATTTTCATGGATAATTTTTCAAACCTGATTCTGTTTATGTAGTATCCTTTAGGAATATGTCTTTCCCACTTGAGTGAGTAACTAAGTTTTGTTTTATTGCAGAACCTTATTTGTCTATCATTCTAACACAAGAATCATTTGGCTTTGTGCCCACAGCTTTGTTTACATTGCTCTTTGTACAAATCTAATGGTAGTAAGTTAATCTGAAACCAACGTGTATGAACCATCAATATGGGACTGACTACCAATTGGTGGCCATGGTCATCTGTAGTATTTGCTATTATATAAATGTTGTGAAATTAATTATTTTATTCTATAACTGTGTAAAAAAAATTTCTTCATATTTTACATTGCCTTCCTCTTAAAATAAGAAAGATATTACAAATATCAATATTACTGCATGTTCTTCAAACCTATGTACTATAGTGGTGTTAGAAATTTGTGACTAATTTCTCAGTTTGAAAGATCTTGTTTGCATTGGAAGTATTTTTAGGCTATACATCTTCAATATTGGTGCTTTTTCAATTGTGTAATTTATTGTACAGAGTATTATTAAAAGCATCAGTCTATTTTATTTATATAGTTGTAGTTTTTTTATGTAGTTGAAGGATCCCCCCCGAGATTTTTGAGGTTGTGCTCAGTATGTCTTTAACTTCCTACTTTTTAAATAAATAATATTTAAAACAATGTATTTTGATGCACATGATAAAGAGATTATTGTTTTTAATTTTATTTATTTATGATTTTATATGTGCATTCAGGAATACTTTTATTCCAACTGTCAAGTTTGCTGTCAAACAGAAAAGTCGGTGTTTCAGCATTAGGCTAAGGAGCTTGTACTGACCCAATTTTTTCTTTTCCAGCAGAGTAGATTATTACCAACCTCTTATTGAGTATTTGAATATTTTAAGATTATATGTTTAACATAATTTCAGTGTTGTGAGATGTTTCATTGTTAATTTTAGATTATCTAATTGTTTTCCTGCCTTCTTATGATGTAATTCATTTTTAACATTGGGATCCTCACTAACTCTTTGTTCCTTCTCTGACTGATCCTCTTAGTCCTTTTCCGAATCTCAGTTTAGTTTTGTAAATTTATTGTAAATCCACAAAGAACACTTACTCTTTAAATTAACAATGAAATAACATTTTAGTAAGTAATTACCCGTTGTATTATGTATCGGTTGTTCTTTATCATATGTGGTTGGAATACTTAAAGATTTCTTAATTTATCGATCTTCCTTGAAACTATAACATTGAAGAATGAAACCAAAATACTCGGTTCTAGATAGAAAAAAAATGAAAGAGACTGAGGGTGACATGTTTGTATGATATTATTTAACAGAGTTGTACCTATCGTTGATGGCGCCCTGTGTAAAATATACATTTCATGCCCCCAGTCCTAAAAAAAAATTAAATTCTTGCTTTCAAAGATGTAAACTAATGCTCCTACTTCTGTTGGTATGACCCTGTTATTCAGTTAATAAGTAGCAATAGAAGGAGAGTGTTTCATATCTTGAAACTGCTGAGCATGAACATTATTATAAGAGTTGTTCAGAATACACCTCTAAGTTTATATTTATGTATATATATATATATATATATATATATATATATATATATATATATATATATTAAAATACAGTAATTTATCTTTAGTCACATTTCACTGGACTTTTTAGTTTTCATAAACTGTTTTAGCTGTCTTTATTTGTAGTTTAATAAAAAAAAACTTAAATGTATATCATGTATTGGAAAATTATTTGCAAATAGTTATTTTTTGGAATTTGATGACTAATCATGTGGTGTATCTTTTTAGATATGGGATTGTTTGGTTTTTGCCCTTCCTGGGACAACTTTTACCTAGTGGTATGTGAGAAATGTGGACAAGTTGTAAAGCCACAAGCCTTCAAAAGCCACCTAGGTTAGTTTCAAGTTTATAATTTCCTTAGTGGCAGATGAGAGAAATTCAAGATTAAAATTTTATATTTGTTTGAACAATTTTAATTCCAGGAAACAAACTAGCTTAACTTTTGGTTAAGATAAAACAAAATAATTTTGAAATTATACTTAAATTATATGACAAACTGTTTGTTTATTTATTTATATGCATATTTAAACATAAACATTCAGAAAATAAAGCACTTTGTTAGGTCACGATAACATGAACATTAGATACGAGTGAATCTTAAATTATCATGTTATTTTCAACAAGTTAGAAGCAACTTAACACACAACTGTTTCTAATAATGATTGCGAATTATTATCAATATATTTTTGAATAGGTAATTCTGTCTTTTGAAGACTTTTGAAATGTTTTATACATTAATAAATGGCATTCTATCATTCTATTTAAACAGTTTTGTACATTAAGCTGGTAAAAAATGTATAGAATTTTGTACATTGAGAAGTTGCATTCAAGTTTCCAACTTAATCAGGTTAAAATGTAGATTAGATTCTGGATTAATTTGATTGTGAATTATTATAATAATATATGAGCTAATTAATAGACTTAATTAAAAATAGAAATAAGATTGATAGCAGTATCATTTTAATGTTTATTTGCAAAACTTTTTTTTGAGCATTTCAAGTGTTCAAAATAAGTCTTCTCTCAAAATGTTGAATGAATTGTAGTTTGTTCAGTTATATCCTATGTTAAACAGTCTTTCTTGATTTAAAACTATTCTTTATATGTAATAAAGTCCAACTGTACTTTCATACAGAAGTTTATATTTAACATCATACATACTGTAGATATATTTAATAACTTTATTGAAAACCTGATTTACTCATGAAATCATATCATTGATAGAAACATGCTGAGGTCAACATCCATATTTCCAACTACATCACAATTATTGTGCTATCACTGACCACTAAAAGATGATGAAAAAGTTTACATCTTTTTTATTTGTAGTTTGAGATAAAAAACTTTATTGGTTAATAAACTGATATCTAAGCTTCTTTTATTTGATGTAGATATCCAAATAGATCTACTTGGCATTAGTTGTCTACTAGTTGCATGTTATTTAAATAAGTATTCCTAGAATACAATATGTTAGGTACAAGTAAAAGTACACATCCAAGTAATGGGAAAAGTTTAAATTATCAATTTAAATTACTTCATGGACTTTAAGAAGGTTATGTTTCACTCACAGCCAAAGCTTTGAACTGCTTCTACAGCTTTCTGCAAAAGTAATTGTTGAATATTTCAGTCATGGTAAGAGCTTTTCAATAATAACGTACAGCAAAACTACATTTTCATTTTTTGAGTTACATCACAATTTGAAATGTGAATGATAGTGAGGTTAATTCCTAACAACTTAGTGTAGAATATCCTGCTTGTGAAATAGCATTTGTTATCAACATAATTTATGTCTGTTCTACTGTCATTTAAAAAGTTAATGTTGAGACAAAAGTTCAGACAGAAACCAAGGTTTGCAATGTGTATAAGATTGGTGCTCCAGGTTTTTGTAATATCCAACAGTAGGCTACTTATGTAAATTAAATAAGTGTAATTATTTTTCGTAGAAGTATTTGAAATGACTTACGTGTAGTAGAATTTGAGTAATTGATAGTCTTTAGTTAACAGTAATCCAATTAATGAATAGAGTTATTTATTACATACTGACAACCTCTGAACATAAATAATCTAGGCAACTTTGTGTAAATGCTAACAGCTTAGAGATGTGTTTGACTCAAAGACGGGTGATGCATATTTTATAACTTAAAAGAACTACCATAATTTGCCTTAAAAGTATTAAAAAGTTGAAACACTTTTTATGAGTGGTTTTTTTTTTCTTGCTCTTGATGAAGAAAAAATTTTTAACTTTTGTAACATATTTATAAAAATCTAATAAAATATGACAGTATGAATAACTGAAATGACTTTCTGAATAGTTAATATCTAATTTACTGACATTTCTGTGGCTTAGAGGAACTGAAACAAGTTCTTCTTAGAGGCAAATAAAACAAAAAAATTACAATTTTTTGTTTAAATAAACTTTGTAGAAGTAACAATGACCCAAAAGGTAAGTTTTGGAACTTTTTGATTGAGACAAAATAGTTCTTAAAAGAAAATGTGTTGTATTTTTATATTTTTAAATAGAAGAATGAGTGACAGTAGATTAAAAAAAAATTATTAGAATCTCATTTGTGTTTTAAGGTAAATGATAAGCAAGTCAAATCTGTTATTGTATCTAGGTTGTTTCTTAGAATTACATAACAAATTATACAAGATATAATATAATGGGAAATAAAGTAGTTTGATAATGTGCTTTATTCTCAGAACATAACATGTTACAACTAAGATTGATAAGTATCTTATAGCTATTTTGGAACAAGTTCTTAATATAGATTTCTGTACCTTTGGTATTGAAAAGATAATAAATACCCTTTTAACTGAAACTGTAACATTTTTATTTAAATATAACCACTAAATACAATCTCAGAATAAGTTAACAAAGAGGTGTAATTCTATTCATATCGGTAATCAGTTTTGGAACATCCAGCCCTCGTGAAGTACAGTATTATGTTAAAGAACAATTTCAACTTACGAGAAATAATATATATGCCTTGAATGGAATTTCGTTTTTGATTAGAAACAGCTGTGGGTGTAAAAATTAATTACTGTGGAATTTCCGTCAACTCCGTTATTGTCAAACTCGGAAGTAAAGTTAACAAAAAACAGATAACGAATTTATCCATTAGCGTTCATGCGTCAGTCGTTGCTCATGTGTCGTAATGGATGACGTATGAACAAGTACCTATACATTTGTCTGGCGGTACAATTCCGGGCCTTGTGTATGGGTATATACTTCTGGGTAAGGACAGATACGTTGGTCAATTATTACGAAAGTGGCTGGTATGGAAATTTTAGTGTTTATGTATTAACAAACTGTTGCGTCGCTATTAAAAAATGGCTTTACGTGCTATTTAGAAATAAATTTTTTAAATTATCACACAAAGACATTTACAAAATTTGCAGTTTTTTGTATATCTAATTTTAAATATCCATATATTGATCAATCTTATCATACGGTGAATGTTGCAGCGTGATTGTAAAACATAACTTTTTAGGCTTAGAATTGACAGATACATTTTATTTGTAAGATCTCAGGGTCTGATCAGTTTAACCGAAACATGTTACGTAAAATTACAATTTTTGTGATTAGCCAATGTTTGTATATTTAAATTATCTCGTAAAAGTGGCCTTCAAATTGGACCCGAGCCCAATTTATCCACGTACACAATATCTGCGAATCTGGCCGAAGCATTTCTGTGGGTTTTCCTTTGCAAAACTTAAAAAACAATAACAAAAAACACGCATGTGTGAGTGCGTGAGTGAGTTTGTAATCAATGTAATAAAGTGTTTGTAATAGTATATTAGCACAAACGTAAGATAGAGTCATATTACTATTACAAATAATTTTTGTTGTTGAAGTAGTGCATAAGAATTTAAACACGCGCAAATAAAAGTTGTTTCAAAAGTAACTGTGAAGGAAGTGTGAGCGCGTAGATTGAATTTTATCTTTAGAAAGTGTGGAATAAAATTAGTAGGCGAAGGGAAAATGTGCTCGTGTAGGATTTTTCCAATAATTGAGATGTGTACAATTTCAGTAACTTTTGTATAAAATTTACTGGTAAAAATACAAAACTTTTTGTTACATTCTAAGCCTCTTGTTTTTGAGATTGGTAACACGTAGGGAAAGTGTTAGCATTGAAATGTATACTGAATTTATAACATCGCGTGTATATGCAACTCTTTTATGTACCTATTTGGACACTTGTTTTGTGGTTTCTTTCAACAAGCATGCGAAAATTATGTCTATAGAGGAGGAAATGCTAAATGTTTCGAGGGTGAATGTGTGTCAGTATTAGTTCCGCCACACGAATATGTTGGTACATATTGTGGCAATACTAAATATTACACGAAGCGTGCGTAACTCCCATATTGTGTGTAACGATTAGACATTGATAAAATGTCCAGTAGATTTTGCATAAATATGTATAATCTACATACTTGCTTTATAAAAACAAAGTTTCTTTATTAATGTGTGTTTTGTCGGTTATCAATGTAATAAACAGTTTGGATAGTTTTTCTCTAACTTGATTGTGTGACACTTACAGTGTTCTAACGGTTCCATACACAAAATGACCAAAGAAAATACAGAACATGTATATTAAAACAGGCAATATTACTTTTATTTTCAATTTGTTTTCGGTGCGTTTACTTTCGAGAGGATTAAGCCTGAATATTTATAATGCAAAAAACCGGGTTTGATACTCGTGGCGGACACAGCAGAGATAGCCTATCGCATAAATTTGCCCTTAACAATATTAAATTATATCCAGTACATTTTAATGTTTGAAACCGATCATTGTTTTTGTTAACCTAAATGACAAAACTATACATCGTGTGAAATACCTTTTGTTCAGTTTGAGTTATTGGTTTAACTGAATGATATATACAACGGGTTAAGGTATTGTTTTAACTGAATGATATACAACGGGTTAAGATATTGTTTTAACTGAATACGATACAACAGTTTGAGTTATTGGTTTAACTGAATGATATATACAACGGGTTAAGATATTGTTTTAACTGAATACGATACAACAGTTTGAGTTTTTGGTTTAACTGAATGATATATACAACGGGTTAAGATATTGTTTTAACTGAGCAATATATACGACGAGTTAAGTAAGGCATTGTTGTCTCGACTGAATACGATATAACAGAGTGAGGTAATGTTTTATGTGCATAGTGTAATCTGATGAAAGTTTCAAGTGCGCGTTAAACATTTACAATGAAATGTGTAAAACAACTAGATGGCTAATTAGATAAAGTACAAACACTAGAAAACTGACAAATTGGTTTAAGAAACCAAACTTATTTTGTACGCGAAAAGATCTCCACAACAAGTGGTGTGGTTATGCTTTTGTGTATGTCTGTTTAACTCAATGAAATAAGATAAAATCTACATGCAGAATTCAAAAAATGGTTTAGGTGACGGACACGATAGGTTTGGCTGTGCACAAAAGCTAAGCAATATCTATATGCATATGAAGCCTACTAATTAACAACAAGCGTACACTCTAACCATCATAGGTTTTGAGTACTTGGTCAGTCCGTTGTACAAAAGATAGACTCCCTTAACTTCAAAACATAAAACACAGTTTACATCGGTAAACCTTTGTTATTTTTTAACAGAAATCGTGAACCGTACATTCATAAAGTCGTTTTGTTTTTTCCCTAATCATTACACGTTAATAAGTAATAATGCCAGTATTGAGTTCACCACTTACTTAAATTTGAATTTAAAATTCAAGCTGCATTCAGATAGACAAGTATGTATTTTTCAAGTAAGAATTTCCTAACGGACGCCATTCTAGAGGTGAACATATCACGTACTGTAAACAAAACTTTTTTTCTCTAAAACTTCGTGTTATCCCACAGTGTACAAAACGTGTACGCAAGATTTTGTTATTATATTACCAAACCTGAATCTCGGAAATTTGTTTTCCTTCTAATTGCCGGGCAGGTGACTTCTCTGATTTTGTAAATGGTCCTTGAACATTAGATAATTTGGCAAGTAGTTCTTGATTTATATATATAAATTTACAGCTCATTTGAGTGTGGCGTAATGACTAGGGTGCTATTACCACACAACCACGAATTAAGTAAATAAAATCGTGCTCCGTACCCCAGCAGTCATGGGTGCGTTAACAGAGTGACTACCAAATTCCCCTAGTCGGTCAGACAAAAGAAGCCCATGAGTTGTTGGCTGTGGGTGTTAGAGTGATTTCCGTTTAGTTTATCAGTTTAAAGTTAGGGACAGCGTACTTAGCTCTCGAGTAACTTTACGCGAATCTCTGGAAACAAGTGGCAAAAACAACAAAACTGAGTGGTTTCTAAGGTGTCAGATATTAGCCAGTAAAAGTATTCAGTCTACTTTTTTCTAGAATTTATATTTGTACAACTTATTTATGGTAAAACCAAACACAGTATTTGTTTTCTTTTTATTTCAGTAACTGGTTTTATTATGTAAAGTACGCTCCATAGTGGCACAGCGGCATGTCTGCGTACTAACGCTGCTAAAATCCGAGTTTCGATACTTGTGGTGGGCAGAGCATAGATAGCCCATCGTATAGCGAGCGTTGTGCTGAACAACACACAACCAACGTAAAAGAGTTCATAAATGTATCCCAATACACTATATTTATACGTTTCACTAGCAGTACAATTTTAAAAAAGGACAGACATGTATTCGTGTAAAAAATTTCTGTCATAATCCTGTCATCATACGAGCCGAAATGTTTGTCTATTAATGTCTGAAAGACACCGAATTTGTGGTTAACTGTAACAACATTTCATAATACAATACTTTATGCATAAGGCTTGTGACAGGAACGTCCAGAAATAACAACTTTCACCTTGTGTCAACATTGTTTTAGATTTTGCAACCAATTTCCCTGGAAATTGTTGCTTCGATTGATGTCAATGTTTCCAGCAGTTTACCTATGGTTAGATGTTAATCAGGCCCGGCATGGTCAGGTGGGTTAAGGCGTTCGACTCATTAACTGAGAATCGCGGGTTCGAATCCCCATCGCACCAATCATGCTCGCCCTTACAGCCTTGGGGCCGTTATAAGGTAACAGTCAATCCCACTATTCGTTGGTAAAAGAGTAGCCCAAGAGTTGGCGGTGGATGGTGATGACTAGCTGCCTTCCCTCTGGTCTTATACTGCTAAATTAGGGACCGCTAGCGCAGATAGCTCTTGTGTAGCTTTGCGCAAAATTAAAAAAAAACAAACCAAAAAACAGAGATGTTAATCTATGGGTGTTTCACCAAACAATTTGTGAAAAAGTAACCGTTGTGAGAAAACTGCATTACAATTTGTATCTTTTAAAACAACATGGAACGTTTATACAAACTGGATGTCGTAAAGAATAGATGGTTGTCGTTTACAAAACGAAGAAAATGATTTTGATTTGAGCAGGGTTCGAAAGACAGTGAGACAAGATCCCATTTTTAAACAGAGTTCAAAACCCGGGTGGGTAAATATTTGTACTACATTGACGGTTATTCCTTCAGACATTGTTAAGGGCAGAGTTTTTCTCTTAAACTGTAGTTACGTGTTTCTAAAGGTAAATAAAATAATGCATGGTATATCTTAATAACTGTTGTATTTCGAGCAAAGTGTTACTCAAACTATTTCGGTCGTAATTACTTAAAGAGTTCGTACAGACTTACACTAATGACCCATCATTTATACTGTGTCATTAAGCATGCATGTTTAGGTTATTAAATTTTTTAATCATTTATTCTTAAGGTTTGCATAATTATTCATAATACTAAATATGTTTAAAAGTGCGACAAATACGTTGGTTGCCACATGCGAGATACTTATCACACGTTGTTTGTCTCTGTCTCTCACTTGTTTCACGAGATAATTTTTACGTTGCAATCGGTATATACAACCTATACATGTGTAAATTGGGTTCTACACAAACGAAAATGTAACAGTAACAGCTGTTATAAAATATAGTTTTCAAACTGATCATTCATCCTTCATATGAGTGTACTTCAACATGTTATCTCGCGCGTATAGTCTAGACTGTGTCAATGAAAATGTTTTTTGTGATGCTGTGTTACGATACATTCAGAGTTGTAGTGAACAAAAAAAAAACATTTAGCGCGAGCACTATAGAAAATAGTGTACATAACGAGTACAGATAATATGAACGTCAAAACAAATAAAAGGATATTAAAATTTTGTGTATTTATTTGTGGGTTTTATGATACTAAGTGAAACCAAAGTGCAAGAATTGAACTTTGTACAGCGACTTCCTCAAGTTATACCGTACAGGTAGAGACACATTTAATAGTATTAGCATTATATTGATTTCACAGTAGAATAAAAGGTGTAATTGCCAAAGTAACTGTTGCGACAGTTTTCGACGTTTTAAATAAGTCGTCGGAGTGTGTACATCCAAAGATATGTGCGATGGTCGTAAATGAATGATTACCTGTAATAAAAAAAATATTAATAACTGTTAATACTATGCAGGGCCAAATTATGTATTCTGCAATTCTCCAATATATTTGTTTATTGTTAAGAGCACAGTTACATACTGGGCTGTATGGAATGCTCACTGGAAACATGGAAACACGAATTTTGGCGATATAAGACTTCAGTCACTAGAAATTTATAAGAGGTAAAAACTATACACAAACGCAAACACACAAACACTGAATGGGTCATCGTTTTTATTTACTGACACAAAGCTTATTCTAATGCAGTGATTGTTTCTAAATTATGATATGTATAATCGTTAAAGATATTACTTAGTTATTGTAATCACTATTTACTGTGCTGTCCTGTATGTTAAAACGTTTTAATCACTTGGACCTTCACCTAGTGGCAATTTAGCCTCCAACCTTAAAAGTAGGTCACGTGGTATTAGCGGTACTTACGCATACCTTTTCACCGGCGGTGGTTTGTGCTTCGTGCCACGCGGTTTGTTACCGTCAGCGTACGACTAGTTTGTTTTGGTCGGAGTTTCATCGTGTCGCCACCAGAGGGTCGCATTACAATCTGCCATATTGGATCTTATAAGGGTGTTCAGACAAGTGTAGTAATAACACATAAAATTTATTACATCGCGCAGTAGTACTAGTTGTAGCAGGTTTTTGTGTGGATTCAGCTCACAGTATTTTCATTTTTCATGCCGTGAGGTTTAAAGATGACACGTGATTGAAAGACTTGCTCTAGTGTTATTTATAACGGCATATGTGAGTAACCTAGTTTTAGGGTATCAGTAACACGAGAAATAGTACAAATATCGTCATTGTAGAACTGACCCAAGGTTATCTTCAGAGACAGTTTATTAGGCCTTGATGTTAGTGTTAAAGTAAATCCTTGTTATTATCTTTATGCCTTAGGTGGCGGTAATCCCATTATTCATCAGAGTTAAGTCATAAATGATGCAAAAGATAACTGTGGTAGTCTTAGTAACGGTGCTGTTCACGTGAAGTATTTTCTGTGAATTTTAGGTCTGCGAATTGACCTGCATCTTTGATGTTTAGACGTATTTCTTGTCATGATCATGTAGAGTTTAAATAGTTTGAAAATAAAGTACGAGGTTATTGTTAAGAAATAGGCTTAATCATGTAAGACCAACTCTATAGTTTTTAAATGACAATTTTGACATTAGTAGTAAATAAAAAAATATTTCATTTGAAATTATAAAAATATTGTACGTTTGAATATTTTGTTAATGTTATATGTGAATTTCATAAGTAAAGAAATGTGCAACAGAGTTGGAGGAATGTTAAAATAGATATCTCTTAATTGATTGAAGATATTAAAGAAATGTAATTAAAATGCATTGCAATTAATGAAATCTCTGCTAAATAGAATTACTTTTTGCAAGAAAGTAAAAAGCTTGTTGCTTGTGGTTATGCTATATATCTGTGTTAGTGCATATAGAAATCATCATAACTATGAAATCATGTATTTGGCACTTATAAAATTTATTTTATAAGATATTTTGAAATAGTGTTTTCAAAAAACTAAACTCAGAGATGTATGATTGTGGGTTGTATTGTATACTTGAATAATAGACTAGTTACAAAGAATACAAAGTGGAGATTTTACATCCATATCACAGTCTAATAAACATTTAAAATAATTTAACAGCATACCATGGGGGGAAAATATTTCAAAGCATATGATTGTAATGCAGCAACACGTTTGCTGATTAAAAAGTATGGATGTAGATGTTTAATGCTTGAAATTGTTATTTCTTATAGTTTACAATTTACTAATATAATAACCATATGTAGATTATCTCAACATTTTAATAATGTTTAACATGGAAGTGGTCTCTAGCTCTCAACTACAGAGAGGAAACAAGTTCATGTATTTAAAGTGTGTACTCAGTTCTAATTTCTGAATCAGTTGTTTTTACAAACTCTCTAGTGTGATAAAACCTTTCTCCTATTAAGGTAACCAAAACTACTTTAAAGTATCCCAGTTAAATTCCTTAAAATACTATATGTGGTCAGATAATTAGTTCATCTTTTTTTAAGATTATTTAAATTAACTAGGGCTAAGCTAAGTACCAGGAATGTATTGTTACTGATATGTAGGTATGATACTCCAACAAAATGTTTGTAAACAAGTGCAACTAATCAAAAAGTTTACGTAACCCATTTTATTGTTAAAGTGAAGCCGTTATGGTTCAAACTTCTATAACTATATTGTAGCCCTAGTTTAAATGAAACTACTGTAAGAAAAGTTTGTGTTTTAAGTAATTCAGAATATACTGAACAATATTTGAAGCTTGAAGCACTGTTAAATATCTGTAGCATAGACAAAAACTTGGAATGAATAAAAGTGTGAAACATTTGCATATACTATGCTTGTTTTAACTTGTAAAGCTGTAATGTGTCTTTTGTTAAGCTTTACTATTGTGTCTGGTAGAAATATAATGGTGTTAGAAAAGTTCTTACGTAGGTTGAATAATGTACAGATATGCTACTATTTATTTATTTTGTCTGGTAGATTGTTTAGGCAGAGTATTCATGAAGAAACTTTGTAGAATGGACGGCAACTTGAAGACGAAAGGCATAAGACTTTCAAATCGTCGTCCTCTACACTTGTGTTTTCACAACAGGCAGTTGTCGTCCATTCTACAAAGTTTCATCAAATACTATTTCTCTGACTTTTTCATTGCCAAATAATATGATACAGTAATGAGAAGTGTAGATAATTTTAAAATAGATTTGCTGGCAAGTAGTGCCATTAGTTGATGATAATTTAAAGCAAGTCACATTTTTATTTAGAGCTGTGATGATTTGTAATTTATGATTTTAATGTAAGTTATATCAGGTATAACTTTCAATGGCCAGACATTAACTTGTACATTGGTATTCAGTTGAACTGTGTTTACCCTTTTTCAGATGTGTTATGTGTCTACCAAATATGTTTATTTCATTATTGACAATTAATTATAATTAATTATTTAATTGCAATTACAAATAGCTGGTTTGATTCCAGAGTTATTTATCCTAGCTCAATATTTAAAAAGGTAATTGATAATATTCAGGTTCTTAAATTTTACCAGAAACTGAATAATTAGTGATTGTAAAAGTATCCATACCTGCAAATGGTATTATCATTAATAGTTGACAAGTCACTGATCATTTCAGACACATTCACTGATTTCAGTCAGTGGCAGAAGTAATAATGCTTTAGTTCTAGCTTATTATACAGTGAATAATAATTGCAAAATCCAGAAGAGATGTTGGTTTATTTTAGTTTATATGCCAGCATGTTGATTTATGAGATATTTTTGAAGCTGGAGGTACTTTATATTTAGGTCATTAAGAAATAGCATGTGTATATAGTGTGCTCATTTGTTTATTTAAACTGATTAATTGCCATAAGCCATATGTATTTTTGAATTTCAGGGAGTAACTGTGTACCTGAAATCTTATTGAAAGTCAGTAAGCAAGAATCTAATTTTCCACTAACTTCAAAACCACACAGAATGAATGTTATTTTTTTGTTCACTCGTAAACTGTGATATTATTTACAGAAGCTCAACATGGAAGTGTAAGATCAAGCTGTCCCAAATCTTCAGAGGACCAGAAATGTGAAAATTTTCAGCCTACCAATCATGTCTTTAAATCGCAGTGCAATTTATCATCTACAAAAATGAAATCATCTGTTGCTCTGTCCTCTCATCCATTGGAGTCACGACCTCATACAAAACTGTCTGGTTCTGGTGTAAGTAATATCACTAAATCAAAAGCTGAAAAGCCTGGATGGGGGAATAAAGGAAATAAAAATCACACTCTTGCACCAGTAGTGTTTGTGGAGAGGATTCCTGATAATGCAGTAGTTAAAAATGTTAACTCTTCCCCAACATTTAAAAAGGAACTACCTTCACCACAGAAACCTCCACCTCTCTTAATACCACATTTACCATCCACTTGTTTAACAGCACTATCAAAAACGAACATAACGGCCGTATCTCATCCTGTTTACTCATCAAAGTTAGCAAGTACCATGCATCATCATTCTACAACAGTATCCAAAGATAAACAGATCTTGATAAATGTTGAGACTAAAAAAATCTCAAGCTCCAGCAGGACTAAGAAAATGCCAAAAGAACGAAAACTTCTGCTTTGTAAAGGTAAGAATCTATCTTATTTTAACAAATAAAGAGTCAATGTAAAGTAATTTTTGATTGTGTAAAATAATAAATGTATACTTGGTTCAAATCACTTTTAGAAGATTAAAAAACATAACTTGCCTTAATAAATTGGTTGACCAGCGAAAAAGGTTAATTTTAACCTGATTTAAGGTACATTTTGAGATAGTTTTTAAAATGGCTCGACAATCTGTGTAAAATAACAGTATTTTTATCAGTGTAAACATTATCATTTTCTCTGTGTTTACTGTTAAGAATAAAAACAATTTCTAAAATAAATATTTTTAACTACCACTCAGAGTTAAGCTAAACATCCTACTATTTCTTTAGAATCATTAATTAAATGCTGTAGGTTGGTAAAATGATTGATTTAAAAAGAAAAAGAAAGTTAAATTTAACAGTTGCTTATGAAATAGCTGTGGTTATTTATGTGTGTTCTGTAATATAAGCCTTTGAATATTATCTTATTAAAGAAAAAAAGCAGTTATTTGCAGTGTCAGTTTTTCTTATTTTTTCCTTTATGTTCTATTTCAGACCGGGAATATGATCCGAATATACATTGTGGTGTTGTCATATCTGAAACTGGCAAGCCATGTACCCATTCTTTAACATGCAAAGTGAGTTTCAATATTTTAACTACACACATTCCCAATAGTTTTCTGTGAGGCATATTCACTTTAGTTTTATTGTTTCTTTGAAAGGTGGGGAGTTGAATTTAAGTATTATTGTATTTTACCATTAGCTGTACGTTTCTCACATGATTAATTTTGGTTTCAAATATTTAAAAAAAATTCTTGAATTTATAGTTTTTTTCATGAATGAATCTTGGATTAAGTTCTGTTAATGAAGTAATTTTGATTTATTCGTGTTTGTTTTTTACATAAATAATAAACAGTATAGTCCCAAGTGGGTGAATTTTTCTGATTTAGTTTTTCTGAATGGTTATTTTAAAACAAAGGTTAAGTTATGCAGAAATTTGTCTCAGTTTTTCTTATTAACCTATAGCCAAGCTTGTTTTTATTTTTTAGACTCATCCTTTGTCTATGCGAAGAAAGGTTTCAGGAAGAAGAAAGAAGTTTGATGAACTTTTAGCAGATCATCGAGCGTCCAAAGAAGCAACACTCAAGGCAGTTAAAGCCTCAGCAGCACGCACTGATTCAGTTTCTTACCCTAACCAGTTTAATTCATCTGGATCACAGACTTGTGTCTCACAAACAGGTATATACTTAACCTCATTTAGGTAATAGTTATAGGCAGGGATAATGTACATAATTTGTATTTTAAGAACAAACATCTTTTAGGACAATTGATGAGCATCAGACTGTTGCAGTGTCCAGATACTGGATTCAACTGTCCATGTGGGTAAACCAGTTTTATCATAGTCTCCTTCTAAAGACAGCTTTCTTTTTTAAACTGTTTGTAATGTGCAAGTAAAAGTGAAGTACATTCTATTAGAGAATCTAGACAGTTGAAAGAAAGTGGTGAAACTATAATTTCACTTGGACATTCCTCACAGGAACAGACCTCTTTTGCCAAAAGTGAAATACTTGTAAAGTTTGAAATTAGTACAAAACTACTTAGAACTTTTATAAGGAAGTGCATAAAAAAATCAGGAACACTTGTAACATCAAGCCTGCAGTTACAATAGCTCTTTAAAAAATGCAATGTTGATCATGTCCTGTTTGATTTGATAGTGCATAAAGAATATTGATTGGTGGATATAACTATTAATATTGTATAAATAATGCTTGTAAATACAGTTTGTATATTGTATTGTCTGTGATACAGTTAGTAAGTTGTGTTGTCCATCATAGGGTCTGTGAGTCGTGTTGTCCATCATACGTATAATCTATGTAGAAATTACTTAGTTAAGAAAGAAGCTGCTAGAGTCATTTGGATGATTCATTAGAGCTCTGATCTCAACATGTGATATTTGATAGATCAAAAACTTGCTACACCAAAAGCTACTTCCTAAGAAACTTTATTGGAGTGTATTAGAGATATTTGGAATAAAATCCCAAAAGGATGCCTTGGTTAAATGTGGTGACAATGTATGAAAGACTGTCTGTAGTTATTAAAGTAAAAGGGGAGACACAAAATATTAACTGTTTGCTGAACTGAAACACTTCCTGTTGTATTAACTATGAAGATTAATATAGTTTTGATGTTTCACCTGTGATTTACCTTCCATTGTTTTTTGAAAGTAACCTGAAATACAATTTTTTGACTTTGTCTTAACACTTTTTCACAGTACTGTGTATCTTTTATTTATCATTACAAAAATTAGAAAATTGTTAGGTTAGATAAAATGTAAGTGGAAAAATTTAAATAAAAAATTTCTCGGCAAGATATGCACATGAGCTGTTCATGTGGTAAATAATTTAATAATTAGTTTGCCATTACTTGAGCAGTGTGCTCATCATGTGGTTTGTGACTTTGTTTCACAGGTTCAGTAGTCAGACACTGCTCAAAAAGCAGTAAGAGAATATAAATTAAGTGAATACATGTAAATAGTTATGAGACTGTTTAGAAAATATAATTGTAATTTAATTACTCTTATACAATCTAGAGTTATTCTAGAAAGAAAAGGAAAGTTAATTTAGAAAAATTTCTTGTTTTTTAATATGGCAATTACAATTTGTTGGTAAAAGAGTAGCCCAAGAGTTGGCAGTGGGTGGTAATGACTAGCTGCTTTTCTTCTAGTCTTACACTGGTAAATTTGGGACAGTTAGCACATTTAAAAAACAAACCAAGCCAAACCACAACAGTCCCCTCCTAATGAGTGTGGGTTTCATGTAAATAACTCTTCCATCATCGGTTTGGTTGATTTGACTATCCATATGACCTCTTTTACTCATATAATATTTTTATAGTTTTAATACTAGTGACTTTCAATATAATATGCATATCTTCACAAAAGTTTACAGACTTTCAGTAAATATTGTATTTCACATACAAAAAAGTTATATTCTTAGTTATATTTTTAATAAACTAAAAGATTTGTCCATGAATATATTGAGTACTTTTTTCACTAGGCTGTAGCATGCAAAATTATTTTAATGTAAAGGTTAAAAAATACTTTTCTTCATCTCAAAAATTGAAATTTCATTTCATAATATCTAAAACCCTCAAAATATATTTCAAATTCTTGTTTTCAGCAGAACTTTATTTTTTAGTTATTTTTTCTATCCTAATTCTATGAAAGGTTGGTCAATTTAACCAACCTCATAATTAACAAAAAAAACTAATTTAAATTACCATATTACCATTTTTGTTTCTTTCTAGAATGGCATTAAATTGTAACATGAAACTATATTTGTTTATCCTAAGTAGCTTTAAACTCATAACATTATACATGTATTTAAACTTAAAATTTATTGCGATGTGAACAACATCTAAGTACTACTACTTATGCCATTGTAAGTTGTATATCACTTGTGAAATGTGTAGCTCACTTCATGTTATTGAATTAAATTACCTAATTTAATTTTAACTGACTCAAAGTGGTCTCTATTTTTACATTTTAGTTACTTTTATAATGTTGACAATAAACATTCAACTCTTCTTTTCGGTACTAGTTAATTTAAATAATTATTTAATCAAGTAAAGCACAAAAGAACATAGAATAATAGCATGCAAAAAGTAGAGGATATCTTATAACTATTACAGTTTTTCTTCCTTTTTAATTGTTTGCCAAGAGCCATTACAAATTTATCCAAGCTAGTTGTTATCTTTCCTGTGGAAATGAAGTTTATACAGACAGAAAAAATGACAGTCCTCTGTTCAGAAAACAACATAATACATCATTTGATATATGTAAATGGCCCTCTGTTGGATATACATAATACAGTATTGAGAGTAAGAAAGAAATATTAAATCTTTAAAGAAAGGATGTTACAGGTGGGTATAGTAAGAGGAATCTGATATTCTGTTTATTGCTCTTTAACCAAACAAAACTGAAGGCTGTAAAAATTATTATTTGACTGAGCTATGACAGTTTTATACTGAGTAATTTACATTACATTTCATACTTACTGGAGGCGTAATAGAGAATAGGAAAGAGGGGATACCTATAGAAAATGTCACATTTCTCACACTAGAGGAAATTCTGGAATTTTTAAAATTTAATATTTACATGTTATTAAGATATTGATTATTAGCTATGATTTTATGCTATACAAATTGGTATAACCTAAACAAAAAGAAGTTTAATTAAACTTTGAATCTAAGTCACTGAAATATTGTGAGGTGGACAGTAAACAATACCCATGCAGACAGGGCTAATGAAACCTGTGTTCAGAGTGTTATCACTAACAGAATTAAGCATAACAAGAACACAATGTGAATGTTTCTCTCAAGTTAAGGATTTTCTTTGTTTTCTTGACATTGTGCATATCATGCTATGGTCCATTCTTTGCAGTTACAAAGTGTATGAAAGTAAATAAACCTGAAAAAAACACTGTCAAAATTGGTTAAATTCTTGAATATTTCTTTGTCAAAAGTATTGATACAGTGTATAAGTTGAGGTGAAAATTAACAGTAACTATTTTTGCTTCATACCTTGACTTGTACACCATCAAATGTGGTAGTCAGTAAACAATTCATTATATAGGTGTTATACTTAAAATGCTTGACAAAGTTATTGTTACTTACAATAATTACACTGAAAACATTTTTGAAATAACTCGTCTCTGAAGTGACAAGTGCCATTTAAATACAAAAACAACAGTTTTCTGCTACACAAATTGTCTTTTTATAGTTTATCCAGTATGCAGCAAGTCCAGTACATCTGCTTCTGTTTCTCAAAAAGTGACCACGGCTCCTACAGTTTGTAAACCAATCTCCCGGACACTGCACACAAAGAGGTGAAGTGAAATCATTAGTAGATTAATTGTGAACAAAGTTGAAAATGTGACTTGTATAGCCAGTAAGGTTATTAGACCTTTATTTACACATTTTGATATTGGGATTTTTAAATAAAAACTGCACTAGAACATATTTTACTTTTTGTGGTAAATCAAAATAGCTTATTTTAGGTAATATCTAGTGGTCATCAAGAAAGGTTACTTACCTGTCAGTACAGGAAGAATCTGCAAACTTTCGAATTATGTCTACTATGTAAATATTATAGCTTTACAGTTGCATGTGCTAAGTGGAAATGACATGAAGTGAAACAAGAAATTAGAATATGCAATAATTGATATTTTAAATTCTGTTTATTGGTGGTTTGTGTCTATCTTTATGCATGGTAACCTGTTAAAATTGTTATTTATCTATCCCTATTTTTTCACATATCATTTGCTTGTTAATAGCTGTATTTCCTGAGTTATTGTACATTGTGTCTTTAATATAACTTGTACAAGTTTCTATTTGTTTTATTTATTTCTGAATCATCTTGTAGTTTCTACTGTAGAAATTATGTGGGATATTTATTTAAGTTGGTTATTTCAAGCTCATTTTCATGGATTACTTTCCTAATTTGGATTTTTCTGCTTAGTGGTAAAGTTGCACATCATGTAAAGGAAGCTTTACAAATTATATTTTGGTTGCAGTTTAAATATGTTTTTATTTTTGTAGTTATCATAACATTGACTTAAAGAATAACAAAATGTTTAGTATTTTAAACTTTTACAGAATACATTGTTTAGTATAATAAGGATAATTTCAGAAATTAATATTAAAAATAAACCAAAATCATATTTTTCACAAATGGTAAAGTATTTATAAAGTAATAATTTTGTAAAGACCCATTACAGAAACTATAGATTTTAAAGTGCTGCTGTTTGGTGGGATCTCAAATTTATCCAAGGGTACAACACACTAATTATACTTTATTCTACATTATATAGTGATCAGAAAAATAAAAGACTGATAGAAACTGTGAACTGTTCATCTGTTTGTGGAGTAACAGTATTTGCGAGTCATTGAATTTGCATGATTTTCTGTAAGTTACAAGATCAGGAACATAGTCAGCTTATTTAGCTTGTTATTCTTGTGATTACAGGTTTTAAGTATTCTCAGTTTCTTTAAGACAGTCGAGTATCAACTGACATAATTGGAAAAACTGTTTTTCTGAACTTTTGTCTCTTGATAACCAACAGATTACCATCAGTATCTGCAGAAGCACTTGGTAAACTGGAACCAATGCTATCTGCTGAAGATGTCTGTGTGTCATCTTTGGCTAAAGAAGAAGAAAAGGAAGAACAGTCATTTAAAAGTATTTTAAACCCGGATAATCCATACATTAAGCACCATCCCTGCCCTACAGCAGTAAGTTTTTTGAGTTAACTTTGATTCTCTCTCTCACTTGCTAAATTTCCAACTCTTAGAAGATTACTTCTTGTCAATTAACTCATTTTTTTTCTCAGATGAACATTTTTGGTGACTTCAGAACAATTCATTTTAAAAGATACTGTTACATGTAGTAGATGAGATGTCTGTTTTCCATGGACTCTGCAAAAACAATCATGAAACTAGACTTTTACATGCCATTCCTTCATTTTGTTTCTTTTTCTTCCAACCAAAAATTAATTCTTTTGTTTAAGAGAACTAACAGATCAGAATTTGTTTGTTATTTTATAGAAGTCACTTATTCTCCCTTTCTCTTTGTGCTGCTAAAAAAAGATTAAATACTTTTTAATTAAATTATAATTAAATATTTTGCTAACATCCATTTTGCACTTATTTCTCTATAATTTGATGACTAATAGGTATTTGTTCCTGAACTGTCTATGAATTATACAAGCCAGAACAATTAGTTAGGTGCTGAAAGTACTTATTGCATTTTAACCTCATTGCTGCAGATTTTTCTGTAGTCAGGGGTCAAACAGCATGTCATTACATTTGTAGACTAACTTTCAAAATTTTTTGAACCATTATTTTATGAATGTATTTTATAAGTTTGTTATCAAACTGCAGATTATTATTCAAATTTTAGTATTATACATTTGTTAATTTCTTAATTTAAAAGTAAATAACAAAAATCTTAAATATCAATTTTTGTGGGTCATGTGGTATTAATAAGCTAGAATATAAAATAAGAACCTTCTGTCTTTTCTGTTTATTGAGATATCACTGTATTTAGCAAGTTAAACACAGTGACCCTGCCCAACTCTTCTGTTTTTGAAAATAATTGTTTATGTACACCTATTTCTCTTTATTATGTGTTTATAACCAACCAAAAACTGAAACTTTCCTCCAAACGATTTTCTCATTGTCTCGAAGGTGGTAATTTGCTAAGATTATTTCTTTCATCTGCAATCTCGGACAGAAGGAATAAATATCTTGATCAAAAAACAATTTCTTATTTTGACCCACATACAGTTTAGTTAGTAAGCCTGAAAAGCACAGTGGAATTCTGTAATATTGATAAATAATTTATAATATTTTGTTATTTAAAAATACATATATAAGAAAAAATGTTTGTTTGTTTTACATTCTTCAAAAACAAAGTTTGGCAAGACTGAATAAGTATTTAAGGTGTGGCAAGTGAATACTAACTTCTTTACAGTCATAAGTTATAAAGATTGTTGTGCTCTCTACTTTATTTACCATCTCTATTTTAAGAAAGGTAACTGAAAGTTAAGAACTTGTTTGTGAATAGTAATATATACATGTGGAACATACTGTAATCAAAATGTAGCTCTATTTTACAAAATACTGATCCACTAGAACAAAGCTGATACAGGTCACTTTACAAAGGCCAGTTTTATACTTCAGGATATAAGTGAGTGCACATTTGCCAGGCCATTGCAACTTCTGTGGTGTTATACATGGCTGGAAGATAAATAAAATAAAAATATATAGATGTCTAATGTTATGAGGTTTAAGCTATTTAGACTAAACATATTTTGTTTCATGTTATAACTTGTGTCCATTTTAGAACAAGAAAAGTATGATTTATATTTATTTCCTAATTTTTTATAGTTGTTATGATGTTTGTCAAATTTACCAAACTCATGTAAGAACAATAGCGAAATAAAGTGATAAAATATAAAGGTTTTTTAAAAGAAAATGAATGTGTGATAACCACTTGGAGGTTATGAAAATTTGACAATTTTCTGATGTATAAAAGTATTTTTAATCTTAAAATCAAAATTACTTTGTGTGTTGGATGATCAGCATTTGAAAAGAAAAAAAATGTATGTATAAATCATTACTTTACAAAATCTTAACATTTCATTTAAAAAAAAGTCTGATTTTTTTGTGTTTGAAAGCCTTGTAATGTTTACTGATAAGCTACAAAATTTTATCAACATATGCATACTGTATTAAAATTATAGTGTACATATAAACAAGCATAAAGTTGTTATGAGATCATTCCCTGGGACTGAGGCCATGGTGAGAGAGTTAATACATTTAGTCTCTCTTAGTACACACCAAGAACGAAAGAAGGACAAATGGAAAAATACGACAGTAACAGATTACTGATTTACTGAGGTATATTAAAACCCAGTTTTAGTTTATAAGGGTGCAATTTTCAACTCTATTATGTATATTTTGATCAGTTAGTTTGCTGAACTTGTATATGTTTATCAGCAGAATGGAATAAGTGACATATAGCCTTTCGTGATGTTAAAACATATTTTAAGAGTAAAATATGTAAACGTTAAAAATAAAGATGTAATTTGTTACTAATGTAGTGTCAGTATGATATTCATAGTGGTGTTCATTGTGTGTAGAAAACATGTGCTTAAGAACTGAGGCTTCATTCTACTAAAAGATTATTTACATGACCTAAAACAGAACGGCCATGTGCACAGTTCATAATAGCACCATAATTTATATTTATTCTTTCTATTGTTGTAGATATGCACCTTTGGCCTGAGGCAACTGGGAAACGGGATGTTTTTGTATGATCGACGATGGGACCTGCAAAGAGCAGCATTTAGGGCCATTTGTACAGATAGATCAACTCAGCCTTCTCCTTTAAAGTAAGCTGAGTATAAAAATGTTTTTTCACACAAGTTACAGGGGTTTTCAGGAGAAAACTGACAAAATGCTCAAGAATGTCTCATTTTATTAAAATTCAGATTTTGTAACTAAATAATTTTCTTAAACAAAACCGAATTTTTCTTTTACCAGACATGTTAACTTCCTCTAGACAAATACCTAAAAACAAAATACACCATTAAAATCACTACCAGTACACAAAATGTAACTATTTGTCAATAAGCAACTGATAACAAATAGGAAATGTACCAGATTTAGTTATATTTATAGTCAGAGCAGTGTGAGAGTCAGTAGAATTTTAAAATCCACTTTTCTTTATCAGTTAAATTTAAATATACTTTAAAAATAATTAATTCTTATTGAGAATATATCTTAATTTTAATTAAAGTCATAGAGAATAAAAAAAAACTGGAGATTAAACACTTACTCAAGTTCAAATAGTTAAGACCAATCAAATATGAACAGGACTTTTGTTAACTGTTTCTGTTCTGTAAACAAGACAGTCAGCACGTACTTATTTGTAGACAGTGATGTTTCATTCTTTTTGCTTAAGAGTGAAATATAACTTTTTTTTAAGAAACTAAACATATTAGACTGTTATCATAGTATATAAAACTTTGAGGTAGATGATTTAAACTTTTGTTTTAAATTATTTTTGCATGTGTAATATGTGGAGATGCAAATCAGTATTTTGTTACATTATGTATGAATTATTACAATTTCTCTTTTTGTACTATTTTTGCATATTTATTTGTTTACCAGTCTTAATGATTGATAACTTTTAAAATAGTATATGTACCTCAGATGGTTTCAGTGTTACCTAATGTTGATATTCCACACAGACGTACATATTTAGATATATACTTATGTTTTTAATAATGGTAATACACATTTATTAAAAGGTTCTTTCAATATCTGAGGAAGTTCAAACAGTGAAAGTGTTTACATATTTAATTTCACTGATGCTACGGATTTGTTTTAAATCTGCTGTTCAGTATCGTAACACTTTTTGATACATAAGAGTAAGTCCTTATAAAAAAAAAAAAAAAGGGAAATTGAGGTACAAAAGTTTCATTGCATGATTTTTGTCTAATAACTAAACACTAGAAAGTAAATAACTTAAACATTCTGAATTTGATGTGGCTGTCAGTTCTGTAGTAAATTGATGTAGGACGTTATTTAAAATATTTAGCCGATCCAAAAATATGATATCATTTGTAGAAAAAGTTCAATACAGTGCATGTCTGAAGCTTACAGATGTTAAAACAAATCTACCTATAAGCCAGTAAAGTAATTTTATTAGTGTGAGAAATTGGTATTGAAAACAAATGTTAAAGTATTATGACTATTAATAAAACTTGTTTGAAAGAAAGTCTGTGTGTAGAATTTAGAGAAGGTGAGTGGAATTAAAATACATTGATTCCCAGTGGCTCAGAAATAAGCTTTAGGTTTCTTTAATATTAAAATTCATGGTTTGATTTCTGCAGTGATCACTGAAAATAGATAAAGACATCTAGAAATAAATCTTGAATTATTTTTAATATTATGTTGTATTTTTAAAGTAATAAACTTACAAACAATTTTGGTTTGAGATGTTTGAGTACTTACTGTGGAATACTGTATGAATATAACACAAGCTGTAGCAACATTGTTATATGTAACTTTAATATTATGTTGTATTTTTAAAGTAATAAACTTACAAACAATTTTGGTTTGAGATGTTTGAGTACTTACTGTGGAATACTGTATGAATATAACACAAGCTGTAGCAACATTGTTATATGTAACTTGTTAAGCATAAATGAATTATTTTCATTCCTAGGCCTAGATTAGTGTGTGCTTCACAGAATAAATAGTCATTGTAGGGTGTTTGTGTCAATTTGTTTCTGCTAGCTTGATTTCATGTTGTTGTTGTTTTTTTATTTGATGCAGACATTTTGAGACAATAATAAAGGTTCATTTTTTGTATTATTTTTATAGCAACAGCATGTAAATGAACTGTATGTAAAGAACATATTACTAGATTTTGGTTTAGTGAATGTTGGCAGTTATGATTATGGCATTTAAACATTTAAAAAAATGTTTAATATGAGTATTGACTTATCATCTTACAGAAAATAAATGTTTCTGTTTAGAAAAACTAATTTAGTTATAGTTTTTTTTAAACTAAATGTTAGTACGTGATCAGATGTTTTTATTATTGATATTTTTCTTGTGGGTATCTAGTAACACATGATTTGCATTATTTCAGGAAGCTCTGTGTTGAGTCTCAGCTTCCTCCAGTTCCAGAGCCTCAGAATGATCCGTATGATTTCACGTGCACGGACTCTGCAGTTCAGGAAGGAGTTCTGTCTTCTAGCAACAAGTCAAATGTGCTTACTACATTAGCAAATGGAGTTAGAACTAGTGTAGCATCACCTCATGGACCCCAGCAGATCTCAAGACCAGTATTCAACAAGGTGCCTCCATCTCACACAATAAATCATCAGAAGTCTTTAAAACCCAAGTCCAGTGGGAATAAATCCACCAAGTCTAAAGATGGTATTTTATTGCATACATTTGACAGTTCTCCTGCCAAGAAGACAAAATCTAATGGACTGAATGTCAAGTTAAGCCAGTCTGGATCTGCCATATCTACTGACAGTGTATGCTCATTGTCTCCATCTGTGATGACACTGGAACCAGGAGACACAATCACACTAAATTCTGTGAGTTCTTCCCACACTATCTCACTTCCATTCTCTCTTAGTATGGACGATAGCTTGGCAGCACTGTCAAAATTACACCTTGTTTCATCTGTTGGCAATGGAAACACATTGTCAACAATCTCTTCTAGTGCACCAAGCAGTGAATCAAGTAAAAACCAGACAATTTTTGTATCTGAAATGGATATTGTGAACAATCAGTTGCCTTCCTTATCAAAAAATTCCATGTTAGCATCTACTGTAAGAAATAAGGAAGTAATGGTAAACTCTGCTTTCCTAGTAAACCAGCTTGCAGCTATGCAGAATAAACAAAGATCTGCTGTTTCTAATCATTCACCAAAGCATAGCAGCTGTTGCAGTGGTAAAAAATCAACAAAAAATAATGTCAGGACAAATTCTTCTGGTGCTACACAAATTAAACTTAGCAGTAATATTGTTAAAGCAAAATCTAAAAATCAGAAATTGTCACCAAAAGCTGTTTTAAACAAGACAGCTTTTAAGAATCACACAACCTTCCCTGTGAACAAAAGGGTAGAGCCAGTGGCATCAGTTACTTCTGGAAATAATGTTCATGGTGCTGTTGGAATGAGTCAAAAATCATCAAAATCAAATAGCTCATTCTCCACATCTTCAGTTGTTTCAAGTTCCATCTCCCATTCTGTAAGTTTGGAATGTTAATTTAAAACATTAAATGCTTATTTTGTAAGTAATAAGTAAAATCATTGATCAAGTGTCACACAAAGTTTTAACTTATTTAATGTTTTGAACAGTTTTTGTTTCAGATTGTTTCCTTTTTGTGAATCAGTAACTAATAAACTTTTATTTTTAATACTCTGCCTGGCTAAATATTTTGAAACCCCTGTCATTGTATATTTTTTTGAAACCCCCATTATTTGATGTGTGGATAGACAATGAGATGTGCCATATGTTGCATCAGTGATAAAACAAGTTTTTTTTGTCTCAAACCTTATTAAGGTGCTGAAAGTAAGGGATATGACTAATTGTAAAAGGCACTCCTGGTGAGATCTAATTAGCTGAATCCAGTCAGCAAAAAAGAAACTGACTGGGAAATGAATGGTCAATCATCTCAGCCTTGTAGTAGAAATCTCAACAAAAGTCCATAAGCAGGAGAAATTGTATGTTCAAAAAATTTGTCAGAGAAATTTAGATAATGTAAAATAAGGATTGTGAATACCAGTCATTATTCATCTGTACACCATTTGAAGGATGACATTAACAATGGACCAAAACCATTTATTTCAAAATGAAAAATGTTCATGTATCTGCAAGAATAAATTTTGGTAAGTGTTGTTCCATCTGCAAATTATTAATTTCAATTGCTGATGGAGAGGTGTGGCTGCCCAAAACAGAAAGGTAGTTGGAGTTGGACTGTTGACCTCTGACATGTGTTGTGATCAGATGGATCATTCATATTTGCTTTTCTATACAGATGGGCCAATGGGGCAGTTATAGTTCGAATACAGTACTTCCCTCTGTATGCACATTTTTTTATTATGCATGCCAATGCCTTCTACACCCCCTTATTGGAATCAGGTGATTCCAATGTGTCTTTCACGCAAATTATCATGTGTCATTTCTCAATCAATAGGAATGTAATACACTCATGTGACTCCCTATGTGCACCTCTACAGAACTATTAAATCTCATTTGGTAGTACTTGTTCAGAGATGTTTTTCTTTTCTGTCATAATTAATGCTTTAAATTGACTTGGTTATAGATGTGGTTTCAATTTCATATACTTGAAAATTTGAAAGCACCCTTATTGTGGTTGTATTTCTTTTACTTTAAATGGTTTTCTCAACTGCTACAACATTAATTCTGAAGTCAAGGTCATCACTTCAGGGGTCTCACATTTGACAAGCACTTTATCATGAGCATCATGTGCTGATGTCCTGTTGGAAGAGTTGTCTACATTTACCTGCAGGGAGATTGAACATTATTTGGGTTAACCATTATCTCCAAATGTTGTCTCACTTCTTCCTATGGATGTAGAGCCTGGGCCTTACCTTTCCTTTGAATTCTGTTCAGCTTTCCATGGTTTTCTAGACTTTATTTCTGAGTTATGTGATGTTTGTGTTCTGCATATTTTATTAGAGGGACTTGACATTCCATTTCTAATCCCACCTCCTTTGTCCCAGGTTCTTGTTTCCTCCTTTCTGCTTGGAATCCTATAAGTTGCCAGCAGTTATAAAAGGCAGTACAGGATCTCTTTACCCAACAGGCTGTCAAATGTGTTTCTTATCAGTTGGTGGGGTTTTACTCTTGTCTGTTTGTGATTCCCAAAAAGACTGGGGACTATAGGCCCATCATCATCCTGTTCTGCCTCAACTGTTTTGTTCATCTCCCATGTTTTGTCATAAAGTTCTACCTCACTCCTTGGTGAGCATTTTCTCTAGTGCTTATCTGCATTTACCCATCTTGGTATGATTTCAACCTTATCTTCAGTTCATCCATTGAGGGGGTGATGTACCAATTTTGCACCCTGCCAATCAGACTGGCTTCGGCTCCTCATGTTTTTAGTCGAGTGGCAAGGGCTTTTCATCTTCATTCTCTGAGGCTGTTTTCTTTATCACATTGACAACTGATTACTTCTGGCCCATTCTAAACAGGAGTTGGCCAGTCATACTCATCAACTCCTTAAAACTGCTTGGGAAGACTGCACAGTTATGTAACCTTGATTGGGATCCATTAGATGTTCCCATTATCATTCCTCCCTCTTTTGCAGATGATCTCTTCTGGTGGTTGGAAGTGACTAGCACATTGGCAGGTGCACTATTTCCTTCTCCTCATTGGAATTTACATCTCTTTAAGGACACATCCCTTCAGAGCTGGAGTGCATGGAGTGATCACCAGGAGGCTTTGGGTGATTGATTTGTTGACACATGGTCTTTACAGGCGAATATCCTAGAACTCCTTGCTGTTCATCAGGCTTTGGATCACTTTCTTCCCATTGTCAAAAATTGTCTAATAATGATCCATTCTAACAGTTTGGTAGTGGTAGCTTATATCGGTCACTAAGGAAGCACCCAGTCAAGATTCCTCTGTCTTCATACATTATGTCTTCTGTATTGAGCCCACATCCAATACATTTGTTTAATTGTAAGTTGTGCCTTATCCCAGGTGTTTTCAACCTCTTGGCAGATCAGCTTTCCTGCCATAACAAAATTTACCTGATGGAATGGTCCCTTCATCCTCTCATTTTTAGGTGGCCTTGTAGTCTGTGGAGTTTTCTTCATGGTGCTTTCACCACAATCCTTAATCACCAGTTGCCCGTCTTTTAGTGCTGGTACCTAATCCTCAGACTTTGGCTATAGATGTCTTCAGTCAGAAAATTCCTATATGTTTATCTTTCTGTCCAGTTGCTTCATTGATTTGTTTCCATTCTACGTCTTTCTGATTGCTCTCTACTAGCTGGCTCAACCATGATTTTTTTATTTACTTCAACTGCAATTATTCTCTCCTGTACTACTTCCCTTATTACCCAGTTTCCTTCATCAGCTCTAGTCTAATTCTGTGTTGTACCCCAAAACTGGAGTGATTCTCAGTTCCTTGTTTCATGGGTTTGAGGTGAAGATGGTATGAGCCTCATGCAAATGTTAATATCCCACAAAGAGATTTTGGATCTTGCAGACTTACCACGCAAGTCCATCACACCTTAGCCATTCTACACCATAAAGTGCATCCTCATTTATCCATTTTTCTTATTGTGGGATTCAATTACTATATCTTTCTCCAGGAGATCAATTTCTTACCCTCTTGGTTGTGCTTTTCTCATTTTTGCCTTGATTTTTTAGACATTACATGACTAGGCAAAGAGCATACTTTGGTCAGAGGTGGCTTGGTTCCCTTCTTTCGGTCTTCAGAACTTAGTCTTATCTACAGAGGTATCCTTCAGATGCTTTTGGGGGTGTATCTGTTTTTCCCTCACACCAGTCCCTCCTCCTAATCAATGTGGGATTATAGCTAATCTTGTGAGAAGAGGGAAGTACTGTATTGGAAATTATAATTTTCCAATACTGAAATTGTATTTCCTGTAGGTACTTTCTTATGCTCACATATCCCACCCTTCCTCCCTACTCATTTTCAGTTCTTATGTCATCTGTCAAATTTCATAATGATAATTAGACAATAGAGGGATTCACTTGCATCACATTAATATACTATGCTTCTGGAGGTGGAGAAGTGAAGCATGATTATTTTCATGAGAGAAATTTTGGAGTTGTTGTATTCCAGTAGGGGGTTGCAGAATGTTTGTGGCATGCATAATAAAAACGTTTGCATGTGGAGGGCAGCAACAAATGGGAATAGCTAATATAGGAAAATTATAACTTTGACATCAGTCTTCTGAAACTGTGTAAGTCGTGTTTTTTTCACCGTAAGCTGCTGGAGATGGATTAATACTGTCAGATGCACTTTTGTAGTGCAGATTGGGTTTTTTGTAGTGCAGATTGGGTTCTTTGTCTCTGGATGGCAGTATTACATCTTCAAATATTTCAGTGTCCATGGGAAGCAAGTCTATCATTTTAATGCTTCAGTTTTTTGCTCAAGGTCTCTGGTATTTTCAAGATAGCATTGCCACCATCCACTTCACCATTTTTTTTTTTTTTTTTATAAGTACTGCCCTCAGCTTCAACCCAACTTATATTCTGTGGGACATATCAGAGCATGCAGACAGAGGACATACTTTATATTTTCAACCTGTAAAGAGCTGGAGATGATATTGTGTGTAAAGTGAAAATCTTATACTCCAGAAACTGTAAGAGTTCTTCTATGGTGTATGCAGTGTGTGGTTGAAGCAACATACTGTTAGAACAGGGCTTCAAATTTTTTTTGGTCAGGCAGTATAAATTTGGTATCATTCATTGTTAATTAGGTAATCACTAGTAAGTATAAATTATTGTGACAATTATCTTTTATACTGTTTTTTGAAGGTAGTAGTGAGGCAGTAACCCTTGCCTTGAACTGATTGATCTTTATTGTAGACTGTTAAGATTTTAAATATGTTTCCCACTAATTTAGTTTAGACGATGCTGTCCATGTATGTTATCGTATTGAATAATATTATGTTGTGCTCTGAGCCAGTAACCTGCATATTTTGCTAATTAGTATGGCTGATTGCTATATTAATGATATTTTTGTTTTTTCTTTTTGTGATTCAAAGAGTATTCACTCCAAAAAATGAAATGTCTCTCTTCCCCTTTTTTGATTAATTACTGGTTGACTTGTCCTGAAGAACATCCAAGTGGTCTTTAAAATTAATGTCTACTACATGGAATTAAGAACTACTTCTGACCATTATTAAGTTGCTCAGTTCCAAATCATAACTCATAGTTAATCCCATGGTCTCTGATGAAGTGGGTGTCTTTTAAAGCAACGTGTATTTGTCTCTGTGTTTTATTTCGATAATGTGCCAAATATTTACTGTCTTGTTGGCATTCTTTAACAACAGAAATTGCATATATTTTTAATCCATACCCATGATGGCATTTACTGCTACTATCTTTCACATTTACTGAATCTCCACACTAAAGGAGAAAGTGAAAGCACTTTAGCTGTCTTCCTTAACCCTTTTGCAGTGGGTCACAGGTCAAAGGTCATCTCAACCCATTTGTTGACTTGCATTCAAAATTTTATTGAACTACTATTTTATGAATTTATGTAAATAACTTTGGAATCAAATTGTAGATTATTATTCAGACTTTAGTGCTTTGTATAAGTTAATTTAAAAGTAAATATTAAAAGAACAAACCTAAATATAGATTTTAGTGTGATGAGTTCAATGCTGTTTAAAAGACTTAAATATTAATAATGTCAAAATATAAGGTTATAAGAGTTGAAGAGAATGGAAACTCAAACTAGTAGCATTGACAAGCTAGAATAACAAAATAAGAACCTCATATCATGTTCAGGTATGACTTGTATACTGAATCAAACATGGTTCAACTCCTTCAATTTGTTGAAATATACTCTTACTACAGTATATGATGTGAATATTCAATCAAGAGCTTAGAATGCTCTATTAATGGTTTTCTCAGCCATTTTAATATGTGTAAAGGCTACCCTGTTCTTTCAAACCAAGATTTTATGAAGGTAGATTCTGTCGATAGTCTGCTCGAAGTTTCATATTTTTCTAAATCTAAATACGTTTTAGTTACTAAGCTTAATAAATTATAGTAGAACACAATGACATCAGTGCAGTTATTTATGACTTTTTGGTTATATACAAACCCTAAAAAAAGACTGATACCTTTTGTGTGTGAAATTTTAAAAGGCTTAGCAACCTATGTCAAGCAGTAACCAAATTCAAAATGCTGTAGTGAGAAAAGATGATTGTTTCCTTTACTTCTGGATTTATTGTTTTATACTTTAAGAAATACAAGTTTAATAATTTCTGAATAGTAATAATCTGTATACATATATAATGTATGATAATTGAAATGTGATTGTATATTGCAAAATATTAAACCACTAAAACTCAGCCAAGACAGGGAAGACTAAAGGTCAGTTTTATATTATGAAACATATAACATGAGTGCACATGCACCACATCATGTAAGTTATGTGATGTTAGCTAGGCATGACTGGAAGATGAATGTAATAAAATATATATAGTGTGATGAGACTTAAGCTACTAAAACTAAACATTTATACTTTTATGTTATAATATATAGTCATTCTGACATGAATAAAGCATAATTTATATTTTTCTAATTGTTTTTATGATAGTTATGAGGTTGGTTAGGTGACATCCTGCATGGTTAAATTATAGAAAATAATAACACATAAAGTCTTATTGAAAACAAACATTTGAAATGTACTTAGGAGGTTATAGAGGTAACATAAATAATATATTTGAGATTTTTGGGATAGAGAATAGTTTACAACCATAACATAAAGTCACTCTGCACTCAGACTACTAATAAAGCAGTTTTTCTTTTCACAAATAAATCTTTAGTAAAAAATATTTCATTAAAGAATCTGATTTTCTGTATACAAAAAAAACTTGTAATCTTTACTAAAAGTTTACCTAACTTTATGAAGATACACGTGCTATATCAAAAGTTATAGAGCAAATACTGAATGTATGCAAATACATAGATGAACTCATAAGTATTATATCGAGCTTTTCGCGAAAGGGGTAGTTAATCATTTAATAGCAAACTAGCCATACTTGAAATCTTAGACAATCTCAGATTATCTGCTTGACAATCCTGCTGGTTTGTCATACTCAGAATACGCTTCTGTATCATTATTTCTTTATTGGGTTTAAGCACATCTCATTTATCCAATTTCAGTATGCTTTCAAGGAATAGTAATTTCCACCACAAGTATCTTCACATAAGAACCAACGTGGAACCACATAAGACTGACAACTTGTTTGTCTGTGATTAATTTGTCACCACTAAGTCACATGACCATATAATAGTATAACTGGTGAGAATGGTATTATCACTGAATCCCAGAGGAATTATAGATAGACTATAAGTTTTGTTAATTTATTCATTGGTATCATACTCATATGGATGTGTAGGATTCAGTTATTGTTGAAATTTTACAATGCCCAGTGAATACTGGAAGTATGCACAACAAACACACCATATCAGTTAAAGTAAGGTGAAATGTAAAAGTGTTTTGTTGTTTTCTTGCTGTGTGTGTACAACTTAGAAATCCATGCAGCTCTCATTTAAGTTAAAGCATTTGGTAATGGTGTTTTGTTTTGTACTCTGACATGGCAGTTCAGTAATTACAAAAGTCAGTAGCAGTAACATTAACCATAATAAGAGATATAATTGAAGATGCCTGTAAATTATATTTTTAACAGTTGGGTGATTTCTGGTTCAAATGAATGTTTTAACAAATAATTTTAAGTTTGTATTTTAATATATAATTAACTGTCTCAAGCCATCCTTGATTCAGATCATGTACTTAAGGCTTCATTACGAGTTATTATCTCTGTAGTTGTACTACGTCATTCATCTTAAATATTTACTGCAACACTTTTTTCTTTTTGTATTTAATACATAATAATTGTTTTCTTCTTAATCTCCAAATTCATAACATGCAACATTTAAATCATCATTCAAATTCATAGCAAGCTATGAGAAAGTTTAAACAAAATAATTGTTTTGTAATAGTCACCTTGTTTTGATGACTTTCAGTAAGTGTAATGCAACTTATCTAGGATCGTGAGGGACCTGAAACAATCCTAGATGTGCAAGCTATGTCTCACTGTGATTTAAAACTCATTTTATTTCTTCAAACTCTTTACAAAAAATTATAAAGAATAAATATTCTTCAATATTTTAAGCAGATGTCTTTTTTCAGGTAATAAATAACATGTTAGATTGGAATTAGGGTAGACTATTTATTTGATATATGGTTATTTGTGTATATATATAAGTGATTTGCCACCAAGGAAACTCAATAGTTGAATCTGTTTTATTCACATGATGTAGGCCTGGCATGATCAGGTGAGTTTGACTTGAGTAAGGCATTTGACTTACTCTGAGGGTTGCACCAAACATGTTAGCCCTTTTAGCCGTGGAGGCATTATAATGCGACGGTCAATCCCACTATTTGTTGGTAAAAGAGTAACCCAAGAGTTGGTGGTGAGTGGTGATGAATAGATGCCTTCCCTCTAGTCTTACATCAATAAATTAGGGATGGCTAGCACAGATAGTCTTCATGTAGCTTTATGTGAAATTCAAAAAACAAACAAACATGACATACATTAATGTATGTTGCATGATGTAATTTGCCTGATTTTATGTGATGCTAGTAATCAGAAACTCAGGGTACTTTTACTACAAGCATTCGAGCCGTATTCGTAATAGAATTTCTTTTTTTAGATATTTCTACATATGTATTTAACTTTGATAATTATTAAAACAATTTACAACTGTGTCTTCAGATTGGTTACCATTTTGCTTATGTCAAACTTCTGTTATATATAATCTACTTGTATATCTGATAAAGTACTTTTGATTTGATTAGGTCACTACTTCAGGGGTCACAGTCCCAAATGGGTTAACCCCACACAAAATAGGTGGAGTTTTAACTTCCACATCTGGGACCAAAAATGGCAGACAGACAATATCTAGTCCTTGTAGTGAAGTTCCTGTCTCTGATGTTCTACCTACATCTGTGTCTTGTGGTAAGTTTTCTGTTCTTAGGTTCTAACTTTGTGTATATAAATATATATTTTCTGAAGAGTGACCTTTGAACCTACAAAACTGGTAGAAGAAATTAATGAAAGGAAAAAAGTCTGATATTCCATTGTTTTCTTATTTTATCTACTGGTGAATATAATTAACATTTGGGGTTTATGTATGTATAATTATTGAGCTATTTATACAATATATTGTATAAATAGCTCAATAATTATCAATTACAGTTCTTGCTGATAGTCAATTTAAACTATTAAGCAATAAAGAATTTATAATCATTTAATGCATTTCATTTCCTGGTTAGTCATCAATAGTCATAATAGATTAAAGCTTGTGGTAATAGCACCCAAAAAGCATTCTGGATATCCCATTTATAAAACAAAATGCCAAAGTTAAACAAATTGATTATCATGGAAAAATCAAAACAAGGATATAAATGTGAGTGTTTAAACCCACAACATCTCATCTTCTACTGTCTTTTGTTGTCTGCAGCCAGATGTGGGAAGGCAATTACCCTTAAAGGTTATTTAGGTTTAAAGAGTAGAAATAAAACTGCCCAAAATTTCTACAGTATAAAACTCCCAACCATCACCCTCAAAACAATGACAGTGAAAGTAAGAAACTTATTTAGAAATTGTTGAAGATTTAATCAAGTATAGCACAGGAAAACTGAGATGGCCCAGCTACTCAAAGTTGGTCTTTCCAAACCTGCCATACTGAACGAAAAAAAACTAGTTGTTTTAAACTAAATTATTCAAATAATTTAAACTAAATTATCAACTTAATAATTCAAATTATTATAACTCTTAATATACTAACAACACATATATATTTTTTTTCTTTTTTTGAGAGAGTCATGTTTAAAACTTGTTATAGTTTTATACACTGGAACTTAGTCTTCTCATGGCAGTTATGTATATTTATTTATTTTGAGGAGAGGGTTCCACATCTAGGTCTATTGTTTTGATCTGTTTCATCATAGTTGTGTATTTTAGTAAACTTCTCACAGCAGTTATGTGTGTGGGTGTGTGTATGGATGGAGGGTTTTGGGTTAAGAATTGTCATTATAACCATAGTTGCTGACGAGCATACTGGAATGGACAGTCATTCCTTTCCTTCTGCTATGTTGGTGAGTTTTTGTTGTTTTTTTCTCAGCCTTGTCTCTTCTCACTTGGTTACTCTATTGCTAAATTTTGTTGGGAGAAAAATGCCATTCTTATTCAAGTATGTTTGCCTCCTTCTTATCTTAGAGACTTTGGTTTTTTGGTGGAATACAAGATTCTTTGTAGTCATGACCTGAGGCCACATGCCAGTATTATTCCTTGACTATGCTAGTGCCCTGTTTGTCTCAAGCCCCTCTTTTCTTTCAGTTGCTGTTCCCCATCTTTCCAATCCCTGTCCTTCGGGGTTGTCTAGTCAAACTGAAGAAGTGCCATTGTACACCCACCAAGTATCTGGTTCATTTGAAAGTGTTATTCATTTCCCATTTCAGCAGGGTACAACCTTCTCTGCTATGTTTGCAGACCATGGATGGTTTGGTTTCCACAGCTTTGTCCTCTTCCTGCTCAGAAGATCTCTTATCTGTTAAGGGCTTGAGCTCCCTTGGGTCATGCTCACTTGCATCTTTTACTGTTAACACTATATAATCAGTGGAAGCTCTCTTGGGATCCCTTTTACACAGTGGTCTTTAAATCCTTGTGTTTTTCAATGTTTTTGCTTAGACTGGGCATTCATCACATTGATGCCTTTGCCACTTAGCAATGCAAAGCTTCCTTTATTCAAGTTTTCTATTCTGCATGCAATAACACTGGCAATGGATGTTTGCAGTTAGGAATGGTCTTTGTGATTACTTCCCTGTTCACCTTCTCCCTCAAGTTCTCTTCAACATTTTGGGCAATCTTTGTCAGTTCCTTCTGGTGCCATTCTTTTGACAGTATCAATCACAGTGTCCTTTTCTCAGCCTTCTGACTTCCTCTCCCTTTCCTCTTAAGCTTTGTTCTTCTTTTTTCCATCCAGCTGTGTAATCACTCTGGTTTCATGCATAGGATTTGTCCAATCCCTCTGCAGGATGGTCAAGATTGTCCTTCACATCTAGCCTTCTTCCTGTCCCATTCTATTTGTCCATCCTCCTTAAAAGTTTTCCAGCAGAAGTAGCATATATTTATCACTACAGGTCTAGCATTGATCCTTCCCATTCTTTCATTTCATCTGTCTGTGTTCTTCACATGGCTTTTCAACTAGAACTGATCTGTCTCAACTATTGCTGATTACTGGATAGTTCTCTCAATCACTTTTTGTTTTTCCAGTTACATTGAATTTTTTCCTCCCTGTTTGTCTAGCCTATCTGACTAAGTTCTTAATACCCTTACCTTACCTTGAACCTTTGGCTTCCTGTTTCTTGTATCATCTGTTCCTTATAGGTTATTTTCTTCTTAGAAGGTATCTCGTGTAGATCGATAGTGTGTTCACTATTACACCTCTTCCTTCTGTTCTCCTTTTATATTCTTGTCTGTCCTGTTTGTGCAGTCCATTGTTCGTTGGCCTTCGTTTCTTTCTTTCATGGTTCCTAATTCCATTTTTTCCTTTTGTTAAATCATGATCTTTTTTCTGTTACTCTCATTTAATGAATCTGACAGTTTATTCATTTATCATATTCTTTGTTTGATGGAAAAGCATGTCAAAGTTTTCAGGTGTCCTTCCCTCACATTTATCACCTAATTCACTCATTGGCTGCCCACTTCCATTGTGAATTGGAAGAAATTTTATACGTTAGCATATAAACAACTTGTACTTTTTTCCACACTATTTCCATCATCTAGTTATTTCTTCCTCATCAAGCTATAGACTGCATGCAGTCATTGTTTTTCACATATCATACAATCTCTGACTGGGTTAATCTTTTTCCTCTAACCATCTGCTTACAGTGCACAATAGTCTCTTACAGGATTACTCTCAGTGGTAAATGTTGCCTGTCAGGGTATACTTAGCCAAAGTCTACACAGTGTAGGACTATTCTGGCCCAATATATTACACATGAAATAGGGTGTTCCACAAGATTGCTAAAGGTATCCTCACAATGCTCATTTTCTGAATCAATGCCTAATCCAGACCATATCCACCACTGAACTAGTTGGTAATGCAGACCATATCCACTATTGAACTAGTTAAAATAAAGCAGGTAAGGGATTTTCCTGTATATCCTCCATGCCTAGTTTAAAACTTAGTGCAAGCATCCTTTTAAAAATAGAATTTTCATGGTCACCCATTGCACCTTGTTTATAGTGATGAGCTATTTCAGACTCTCCACCATTCTTGCACTCTCTTTTTTTGTCATCAATTGAAGCAGGGAGTCCTTTTTGCCCACTATTTTCTATCTGCTGGATGGTGGACAACAGAGGATGCTTTCTGAGTGTGACCAGTTCCACTCAGTAGAGAGTAGTGTGGTTGAGTTGGCACAGAATCAGTCAACATCAGTTATATGATGGATATTACTTTCTTATCATACCTCACTGGAAGCCACATTCTTGGTGCTGCCTGGTTTTTTAGACTGGAATTGACTTACTATGTCCAGTCTTGCATGTTCTAGCCACCCTACACATTTAGCACTTCTGTAAGGCCAACACAGAACTGTGCTTGCATCTTCTGCATGTCTTTGTTACACTTCCCTAACTTTCTAGGTGAAGAATGTACCCTGGTGCAGATGAGGTGCTGTACATTCCAGTGAAATAAAAACCTTTATGAATGACAGATGAAACCCAAACAAGCAAATATTACTTATTATTTAGTACATTCACAAAACGCAGCATTAGGTAAAAGACATGCATGAATTGTTTACAAAACATTAAGTCTTTTTTACACACAACAATCAATGGGAGCATACAAATTAAAATCATTGGAAATCTGCTTCAATAAAACCTGATTGGATCAGTTCATGTTTTTTACTAATTACTTATGGCTTTTAACCCTCTCATGTCATCTTCTGTGTTTATTTGCATTCAATAACTTTAGTATAAAATTTTAGTGTTAAAAATAGTTAATTTCTTAATTTAAAAGTAAATATTAAACAAATCTGAATATCAATTTTTGTGTCATCTGGTATATTGAATGCAGCATTGCTACATATTAGATGTTTGTGATGTACAAATACAAAGCATAGAGTTTCTTATAAATCTAGAATATAAAGTTAGAACTTCCTATCATTTCTATTTGCTGAGATATTGCTACGTTTACAGACACAGACACGGTGGTCACGCCAACCTCTTTCCATTTTTGTAAACACTTGCTTATGTACAACTGTTTTTGTATATGATACGTGAATAACTAGTCAAAAGCTCAGAATGTCCTCCTAGTGGCCTCCCCAGCCTTTTCCAATATACAGGTATGGAACTGTTTCTTTTAGAACAAGATTTCAACTGGTAAGGTAAAACTTTAGTGAGCTCAAAATTTCATATTTTATTTTAGACCCAAGTATAGCTTAGTTACTAATTTTGATAAATTATAGTGGAAGTCTATAGTTATTTCAAAATGTATATATAAAACCTAAAAAAATTTTGTTTCATATCCTCTGCATGCAGAATTTTAAAAGGCTCAGTGACCTACAGCAAGCAGCAAATGAGTACAAAGTTTGTAACTAGAAGAGAAAATTGTTTGCTCTATTGTTCTGTGTTTGAGAAGAGCTTGTTTGTAAATAGTAATAATGTATGTGTGTGTATAATGTAATATAACTGAAATGTGATTGCATTTTGGAAAATGCTAGTCTGCTAAAAGACAACAAGACAGGTTACTTTGTAATGGTCAGTTTTATAGTATTGGACACATTATGATGAGTGTACATGCACTGTGTCATTGCAACTTCTGTAGTGTTAGCCAGGCATGGTTGGAAAGATCAATATATTAAAAATGATAAATATTTCTAAATGTATAATGTTATGAGATTTAAGCCATTTAGACCAAAACATTTGTGTTTTCATGTTGTAATTCTAGAAGGGAAAAAAAAACATAATTTATATTTATTCCCCATTTTTTATGGCAGTTACAAGGTTGGTCAAATTTACAGATCTCATAAAGAGATAGAGAAAATAATAGATAAAATATCAAGTGTTTCAGAAAACAAACGTTTTAAATCTATTTAGGAGATTGTAGAAAGTGCACTAATGATATTTGGTGTTTTTGAGATGAAGAATAGTTTAAATCAAAGCATGAAAATCACTTAGCACACACACTAGTGATGAAACACACTCAGTATATTCACAAACAAATCTTTAGTAAAAATACTTATTAAAATGTGATTTGCTGTGTATAAAAAGATATGCAGTGTCAAAATATTGAAAGCCTGCCATATTTTGTGAAGATACACATAGTGCATTAAAAGTTATAGTGTAAATACCTTATGTGTGCAAATGTGTATATAAACTTGTATATTTTATACTGAGCCCATTTTGAAAGAGTTAGTAAGCCAATGTGCATGGATTAATTTCAAAATAGCTGTCTTTACAGACACATCATTCTTCTCTCCAAGGACTAGAGGTGGGCCACTTGGTTGCTTTGGTAAGCATACAACCCTCTTCTTTGGATTAGTATTTTTGTTGCCTCACAGATGTTGATTTTATACTTTAACAGTGTGTTTGTTGACTGGCTTCCTAGTTTGGCTTGGAATTTTTAATTTGTTCATGCAAAACAGTTCTTGATTGCTGTCAGTACAATGTTAGCTCTGATCTCATCTATGTAATTCCTGTACTTGCCACGCCTTTGTTTTCATGGATTTGTGCCCATTAATTTGTTCACAGAATCATTAGCAGCTTAGGTGGTATGCACTTCAATTTCTGTGTCACATTATTATGGGTTTGTGAGGCCACTGGTTTGGGGAGGATTGGTCAGTTTTATCCATTTTCACAAAGACATTTTGAGAGAGGTACATAATAAAGTTGTGACTGTTTGTTGCTGCTTGATATTGCTAAAAAATGAAAGGAATTTTATACACACTAAGCCAGTTGAGTAAGTGATATCAATATGCTATATGCAGATAATAACTTGTAATCCAGAAACAGCAAACAAGGAGACATCAGCTGTTATCAGTTAAGTACCAGCTGTGTGTGTCATGATGTTCCCAGGTAATTCATTGCTTTTAATGCATGGATTATCAACTTATCAGTTCATAGCACACCACAATCACATCAGCTTAGTTTCCAAAATGCTGATTAAAAAGAAAGAATAACATCTAAAAACTTTTTTTTCTAAGTTTATGTAATGGAAAATTGATGCAATTTCAGTTTCATTTTTCTGTAAAAATAAAACCTCTCAAACAAATTTCAGCTTGTTAAACCATAAATAATAATTCCTGTGAATGTTAAGTAAACTACGGTATTGGGTATTGTTTTTCATGGGTTTTCTTTTGGCACTTACTGAAGGGAGCTCATCTAGGTAAAATTTGTACTGGCCCTCCTACCACATCATTATGGGATTCTAGCTTTGAGTGAGAGAACATCTTATCAAAGGTTAATATTTTCCAACACTTTTCTTTGATGCATGTTGCTTTTGTGCTTAATTTTGAAGTCATAATTGAACAACCAGTGTAGGAGGGATCCAGCTGCACTAGGATGTTATATCACAATCCTATTGGTGAGGGGTTGTTAAATGGTTATTTACATGTTATCACATGGAAGCATGTAAGATTAGGTGAGAAATTTAAGGCTGGTGGCAGTCAAAAACATCTACATACAAAAGGTGGTACTGAATTGGAAAAATTAGATGTGACAGGTGGTGAGTATATATAAATACATTTTCAGTGTTGGTAAATGTTAACTTGAGGTGGGGTTGAGGATTGGTATTAGAACTGATGTTGTAACCACAGTTATATAGGTTGCCAGTTTAGCTTCTCATAGCAGCTTTGCCTCAGTATTTGGTAGGTAATTATTCATGTATGGTAAAATGCCACAGAGAAAGTTGCATTATGCTTTTCTGTGTGTTTTGTTAATTTTTAAGAAAATATTTTATACAGTGTTTTCTTAAGAGCATTTTTTGTAACTTACTGAAATCCAGAAGATAATTATTTAATATAATCCCACATCTTTTGTTTTTATTTAATTTTAGTATAATTAAAAAAAAAATTCTCACTTTTTCAATGAAATATCCTCTTTGTAGTACAATATGTTTTAATGAACTACCTTCATGAATATTATTCTGTTAAAAAACTTGTAATATCTATCAATGCTGCTCTCTCTATGCACAAACATTTTGCTTGTCACTAACCTTGAAATACTCTCACCTACCCAGATATTTATTTTGATACAGCTATGCTGTAACATGCAAATAAGCATGTGGCAACCCTTCACCAATAGGAGTGCAGCATACTCTCCTACAACAGTTGGCTCCCTCTATCCTGTACAACCAAAACATTACTTCTTGTTTATCCACTGTGTCATGAAGACATTCAAATTTCACTCATGTTTGATTTATAATTTTGCCTTTTCAATTTCTTCAACAACTAGCTTGTTCCTGTTTTGTTTTTTTTCCTTCAGTTAAAATTGAGTTACTGTAGGTTGTTAATATTGTTTCCACTGCCTGTTGATTTATGAATTCTGAATTTCAAGTCACTACTATTACTACTACTACTACCACAGTAGTTATGCAACTACTACACCTTTTCAGACTTTATACTTTCTGCTGAGGAGGTCTTGGTTTTAGTACATGTGAATTGGAGTCCATTTTGTGGCCTGTGGTGTCTTCTGATCCCAAACCAGATTTCCTTTTTCCTGGTGAACCTGGATAAAAAGATAATGATTTGTATAGTCTCTTTCAACCTCATTTCTTAACTATGCAATACTGTTTTCCACAGGTTTCTTCAGCCTTTCTGGATGTCACACGTTACCTTTTGTGTGTGTGTTCCTTATAACTCCCTCCTTCCTTCTATCATTCTGCCTCTTCCTCTTACTACATGCTTTTTCCTCCCTCTCTTGATGTTGAGGTCAGCATGTCTTGTCCCATCCTATCTTGTACAGTTACACTTTGGCATACTATCATTCAAACTTGTCGTTTCTCAGCTTATATTAAAGAGTCTTTTACCAGGTGTACAGTTCTCACTTGATACCACTGTGAGATTTACCCAAGCCCAGTTATCCCACCTCTGTTTGTCCCTCTCCACCCTCCTGAGATGAGACTATCCACTGCTCCTGTTTTCCTCATTGCTTTCCTTTCAAGTATAGGTTCTCTGTTTAAGATATATTAGGTAGAGATGCACTGTTGAATAATATAAGCATACCGATGTCTTATTTACAGGACCTCCATTTAAAGATCATATTATGTTAAAATGGGCTCCATTTTGTAACATAGTATGATTTTAAAAGTCTTTTAAACTTTTTGGAGCCCAGGATGGAAGCTGCTTAGCAACATTCTTCCTTTTTGTCCCTGGTCTCTCACCTATTGCAGATTGCTTCTATTCCTGTTTCACACCCTCTTTCTATCCCTTTACTTGTTCCTTTTTTCTGACTCTCACAGTTAGCTGCCCAATGGTATCAGTAACTATCGTGTGGGTTGTGGCAAGGTCAGAGCACATTTAGCCAAGTTTATGCATCTATAAAACAATTTCACCCTAGATTATAGGGAGCTTCAAGTATTGTCAGTCTTCCCCTTCATTTCCTTGGCCATCTTTTCTTATCCCAGTTCTCTTCCGGACACATTTGTCATCTCTCTCAGTTCTGAGCTATCCTGTTTTTTTATTCTGATTCCACATGTTTTGGCTTTTGCATTAGATGCCTTCAGTCAGGATTTATTCTACCTTTACATTTATGCCTATTTGCTTCCATAGAATTTTATCCATAATCCAGCCCATTCCATGTCAGGTCCTTTCCATCACACCTTTCTGGGCTATTCAACCTTGGTTTACATTTCTTACTATCCTTCAGTCAGCACTTCTGTCACTGCATCTGCTATCTCTCATCCTGCCTTGACAACCTCAGTTTCCTGTGTAACATCCCAATGTCACCATACTCTAGTTTCACGTGCAACATTTTGTTCGGTCCCTTGTGAGACTAGGTTCTACACATAAGTAAGTTCCATTCTTTCAATCCTTTCTCCTGATTGGTGTATGAGAAAAAATTGTTTGTTTTTTGCCAGTGGTCATATTGCCACATGATTACCTCCCTTCCCATTTTACTGTTCCTCATGTCTCTGAAATTTTTCTCTTGCTATTTAACAGTGATTCTTCCATATCTACCAGTGCTGGCCATAGAGCAGTTTTGTTCATTCCCAAGGAGTGTTTTTCTCTTTTGTTTCTTCCATACTTTAAACCAACATCTTCATTAATTCTTACCTACCTGTTTCTTATACCATTTGCTCTTCATGACCAATTTTTGCTCTTTTTTGCCTGTGGTTATCATTGGTATTTCGCCCTCACTGTATTGTATAACCTTTATCACCATATTCTATATCCCGATCACAGTTTTTTCCAAGATGTCAGCAGCTTCTTTTCCTACCTTTCACTTCCTCTTTGTATTCCTGATCCATTCTGGACCATCTTCTCTCTCCTGTTCATGGTCTCCTGTGTTATACTTCTTGTACAGCTTCTTTTCATGGTTTCATTTTGTTTATCCATTGGAACCTTTCCTCTCATCATGATATTTGTCCTTACAGTATGGATTTGTCAGCTTCTCAGACTGGCTTATTCTTTCCTATTTTTTGATTCCCAGGTTTTTTTCAAATGTCCTCTCATCAAATCCTGCACCCTGTTTTTTCCTGGCTGCCCATTTTTGTCAGTCATTGGAAGAAACCATTTAAGCTAGCATGTAGAACACCAAATGCCTTTATCTCCCTTTGCCTTCATCATGCGGCTGTCCTTTTTCACTTGGATACCAATTACCACCTGTCTCCATGCTCCACTCAGTGTTTCAACTGTTTATATTTATTTCCCTTTCAGGGTCACTATTCTACATGTTGGATTTAGCACTGAGAAGTGGTGCCTGTCCAGGTATAATAATCCATAAATCTGCTGTGTACAGCCTTTCAGGTCTTTGTAACATGTATTGTTTAGATTGCATGTTCTACAAGACCACTTATAGGATCATCCTTCTCATGTTTTGCATCATAATTGTGTCAATTCCAGACCACAACAACTTATGGATTATCATGATCAAAGCAGCATCAGAGTAGCTGCCCATCCCTCTGATTCTGGTTGAATAAATCAGAATTGGCTTACTTTTAAAAATAGGTTTTTGTAGTCACACTTTATACAGTGCTGTATTCCTCTGGACTCCCCATTGCATTTTGTCTCATTTTTGAGTTTATTATGGGAGTCATTGTCACTTATCAGCTTTTAACTGCTGGGGTGGTGGACCATAAAGGCATCTTCTTGAGTGTTCTCAGTCCCATTCATTTGAGAATAGGGTTGTAGTGTTCTTTTGGTGTAGATGGTGTTGAAACCTCCTGTAATTGCAGACCAAAAGAAAAATATCCAGTGCTGCCTAGTTATGGATGATCCACCAAAATACAATTTGCTCTCTAGCTGGGGCCTCCTTATCCTACTGTCACCTGGATGTCATTTCCCAGATGATCTAGTGTTGAATATAAAGCTGTATCAATGAGCATGAGCTCTCACATGTGACTGGTAGGAAGCCCTTATCCTAAAGATGCTCTGGATGCTAAATTTCCAATGCCACCTGATTTTTGGATTTGAGTGAAACATCATGTGGCATTCCCTCTTCCAACAATTTCCCAAATGTTTATTTTCCAGGTGGCCTGGTGTTGGTTGTGTACTGGGCCTGCACACACATACCCTGACCGGGATGGCAGGACAGAAGCCATTTATCCTTTCTGCTTACTTATCTTGAGGTGAAGTTGTAGGGACTGGACAATAAATACCAGATAGCAGGAGTTGACCCACTGATTATGGTCTAACATACCCTGTCTACTCTATACCATTTGATATGTCCAATTGAGTACAGAATTTACTTCTTTTCTACTTGAATTAGCAACACTTATTTTCACAATAGGTAAAAAGTATATCTGATTCAGATGTGGTGTGGTCTTCATATACTAAGAGTTGTCACAATCCTTGGACATTTTTCAGATGCTCTCTGAAGGATGCTCTTCTAGGTAAATTTTGCACTGGTCTATTCTTCATTTCACTGTGGAATTCTGGCTATTATGTGAGAGCAGGCAAGGTATTGTCTCAGAAGTTATAATTTTCCTCAGTTAATAATGTATTTCCAAAGGAAAACTTTCCTTTTTTCATGCTTACCACCCTTTCTCCCTATTTGATAGAGGGTTGTTGCATGCTGGAGTGCAGCTGTACAATGATAAGTCGCTGGGGTAGGTGGGAGTATGAAGGCTAGTGGTGAGTGAAAACATTTTGCATATAAAGGAGGTAAATATCTCAGAAATACATTTTCATTTTAAGTATTTTCAATTCAGTGATAAAACATGTTGACTGTGTACTGGAATTTTATATTAATAGTCAAGAGGTTTTAGCATCTCATTTACAGTTATTATGGGGTTAATTTATTAATGTATTTACAATTTTGTTGTGATATGATTTTGGCATTTAACATCTAGATTTTAGTCCAAAACAGTTATGAGGTTTTACCACTGGGTTCTAATAAAAAAATAATGTGATTTATTAACCAGGCTTATTTTTTTAACACAATGCTTTTCCTCTTAAGAAAATCAAAGGTGTTCATAAAAAGTGGCACTAAAAGTGAAGAAATTAATCTGTTTCTGATGTTTATTGATTGAAGCTGGATTTTCGTAGGTTTTGGGTTTCTGTAACTGCATCCTTTGTCAGATGAAAAAATATGTATTCATAACCCTCTCTCTCTCTACCTAATATAAATATACTGGATATGGGTTAAAACTTACAGTATGTTGAATAACACAATCTAATAAATAACCTGAATGTATCTGGAATAATGTACAAGAGAAACAGAAGTATACACAACACTTCATAGTTTGTTTTAATGTTTACTTCTTTTGATTAAAAAAAAGTGATGTTTTGTGTTGTTCATTTATTAGCACAGTGTTGATTACAGATGAGGCTTGTAGTGTAAGCAAACTAAAATGGACAGTAATCAGTTGTTTGTGTATATTATGTGGAACACAAAACATGGAGAGAAAAAAGGGTTTTAATATATATTTAATTATTAAAATAAAATTCTGGAAATTTCAAACCATTTTTAAAGGAAATATTAATTGGTTCCTGTATTATTTTTCAGAGTTAAATTGCAGTGCACTGTTTAACACCACAGAGGACTCTGAAGAACTGGGAATCAGCACCACATGTTCTTTATCATCTCCAAGTAAAACGGTGTCTCATCAATCAGTCACTTACCAGCAAGTGTTTACCAGCCAAATGCTTTCTCCAGCAGAACTCAGTCAGTTACAGATTCGCCCAACAAACAAACAGAAGACCACAGCTTCAACCACTAGTTCACTAAAACTTCCTCTTATGAATTCTTCTCATATTTCTTCATCTCGTTTATCTTCTAAAAATGATCAAAAGAAGCATTATGTCAAAACTGAAGACACTGTAAAGAAGTTATCAACATGACAGTGACAGAGTTTAGCCATGTATGCTTCTGTCTCATGTTCCAAGTCGTCCGGTGGCCTTGATTCTAGCCTTTTTTGAAGTGTTATTCATGTCCTAATGTTTTCATACTTTTCTACCAGCCATGATAGGGCTCACCTTTCCTCTGTACATCAACAAAGTTTAATCATACTATGGTGCAGTCTCAGACCACTTACTTAATGCTATTAGGTGCTAAAACAAGATCTAGATATTGTTTTCATTCATTTTTCTGTTCAGCAAAAACTCTTGTCATTTAAAGGCTACTTGGTTGAAATATACTCAAAATTTAGATTTTTTTTTTCCACATTCCATACTACACTGTTAGACCAAATATATTTTATTTATGGTATTGGTGAGATAATGGGTCATGTAACTAAAGGAGCACATTGATGTTTTATCCTTGCAATGTAGAGGAAAATAATTTATCTTGTTATTGTTTTTCCTGATGTACTTACGTACTTTGACTTTTTATATCATTTGGCCATGTAATTGATGTTTGGGTTTACTGATGGTGTGTAAATCTCCAGGTAACTTGTTAAAATGACTTTTAATTATTGAAATTATCAAAGTATTCACCAAAATTTGGATTAGTACAGCATTCTGGTGTAGTATCCATAATAAAAAATGCTTTTTTTTTTTTCTTTTTAGATAAAATGTTTTTGTTCTTCATAGAATAAGAATTCTAAGGCTGCATATGTCAGTTGAACAACCTTATATGGCTCACATGTCTAATTTAATCAATTGTTTTGTGTTAAACTTCTTGCATTTTATCACTTGCTAACTTACAATTTGTATTAAACATATTTATTTTTTGCAAGATAATGGTTATTTTTACACCGTAAGGAAGCTGCTTCTTTTTATCTAACATTTTTAGTAACTTATTTTTATATTTTCACTTTCAGCTTGTGTCTTTCAAATCCTTCGTTATAAATAATTTGTACCAAATTTTAAACCTGAATATTTTTCCAAAGATTAACTTTTTATGTCCTCTTAAAAAGATAACATATTTATTATCCCAGGCCTTACCTAATTTTCAAAAACATTTGTATAATGACTTACTATTTATCACACCTATACCCACCCACTTACACCCACTTCTCATACCTTTTGCTCAACAGACTTTTTTTTATTTGACATTCAACTTATTGTGGCATGGACCTTTTTTTTTTCTTATGATATCATATGGTAACTAGTTTGTTTTCATCTAGCTTTTATCTGTAACATAAGATAGCTTATCACACTTTTCTGTACCTGCTTTCGGGTATCTTCTCTCATTTAAGTTTCATTTTGAATGTCACATCTAGAATTTGATAATTTTTTAAAGACCTAACCTTATTGTTTTGCATGTGCATTGATGATAACTCATTAATGTACACATGTATCTAACCCTGTTATCTGGTTAACTTGTTGTACAGATTGTTGTATTGAAGATTTTATTGTTTGTGTCATAGGACATTTTAGTTGGGCATACTGTTACAGAGGTTAATTCTTTGTAATTTTTCAAAAAGGAAATGGCTGGGAACAAGATTATAGGTTGGTAAATAATGTAACACAGATGTCATAAACTGATCTTTTACTGAAGTTTTTTTAGGCACATAAATCAAATTAATTAAATACATTCTCTTATATGTAATCATCAGTAAATTGTGTTCAGTTAACACACTAATCACAGGAAGTTGTCAGTGATGTAACATAATAGTGAAGTGTCAGCTCCATTACATAGATTAATACATTAGACCTATCTAAAATATATGTTGCCACTTATGTGAATGACATACTCTGAATGTTACCAAATTATTGTAAGAGTAGAAATCTTAAAAACACACAAATTAGTAATACAACTTATAATTTTCTTTTAGACATCATAAAAAATTGTTTTGATATATTGGGCATGAACAATGACACTATTATTATGTGAAAATGAATGTATTTTAAACTTGTAATGTTTTTCAGCTCTCCTTAAAATTTCCTAGCTTTAAGTTTATTGTAAAAAATTCTAAATATAGAAGAAAATACTTGTTTCTGTTTATCTTGATCTGATAATGATAATATAAATGCTTACCAGGTGTAAGTAACTGAACAGTTGTGTATTGAGTGGAAAATTACTTAGGTGATATTGAGATTTCTTAATAGTTTACATTTGGAAAACCTCTAGGGGTAATCTTAAGACATCAGGATAAACACCTATATCTACAAACAAATGGTAAGTAATCTGGTGTTATCTGAGAAGGAAGATTTCAAGGCATGTTTATTGATATTAAATGAATGTCAGTCACCATGGTGAACTGAACATTTGTTGTAATTTTTGCCAATATATTTTTGAAAAGCAAACCAAATTTTTCACTTCAATAGCTTTAAATTTATCCCTGAGATTTTTGTTTTTGTATCGGGAAAAATCTGAAATTAATCTTCAGTCTAGAAACTTGTAACAAAAGATCAGAAGTACATGATTTGAAGCCCTGTTGTGGAGTATACAATGCCTAAAATATGATCAGAGAATGACTGTAGAAAGTGAAATCAGAAGGTCAAGAGCCTTATGAAGGTGTGCTACATAACTGAAAGAATAGATTTCCTTTCAAAAGCTGTTTTTTTCTCCCTATCATTATTATCTGGATTGCCAAGATATTAATTTATTTTAAATCACTTTCTGTTCACTTCTTCATTGAAGCACTTTTTAAAGCAATATTTTATATCAAAAACTGAAGTACTGATTTGGTGCCAACATACTTCAATGTAATGAACTGGGTCATGATTTTAACCAAGTCACTAACACGTTTCAGAAGCTGGTGCAATTCCCATCTTATTACATAACATACTTATTCATACATTTCAATGCAATAAATGTGTTAATTATAATGATCTAATTGAACAATATTTAGTTTTTGTTATAATGTTTTTAAGAGCCACAATGTTTATGGTGTACTTTAGTACTTGGAAAATGTAGAAGATAAAATTGTTAAAAGAGAAAGCTGCTGAAGAACATAATGGGGAAAATTGAAGAAAATAAGAGAGCTATGGTAGGAGAATGGCTAAAATACTGCACTTAATTAACAGTATTTTTTATGTGTTTATATCTCTGTGTAAAATGTGTGACCCAAATATTATGAACAGTTTATCAGCAAATCAGTATGTTAGTTTTTGTATTGCACATATTATTGGAAATGAGTATGTAAATGGGTTAGTTTGAAAGTGTGGTTATTATGATAACTGTTTCATGTGAAGCTACATTTTTGTTATTACTAAGTTTAGTGTGTTTTTTACATGTACAAACATGTGAAGTAAAATAATAGAAGTATAGACTGAAAGAAGTCTCGTAATATTAGCTCAACATTTTTTTATATATTCAAAAATTTGCTCATTTTTGTTTGTGTATACAAAATTCCTAATATCTTGTCAAAATTGAAAATTTTGACACTTTGTTACTTGATACAAGTAGCAGGAGAAACATTTAACTTGTTATCTTAAATCTAATATATTTCTATTTTTATTGATTTATAGGTTAGTGAGGGTTAAAAATATTAAGTTTCACCTTAAAAATTAATTTTTTTTTAAGACTGAGTGTAGTAAACTTGTGGTTGTGACTGCTGACATCCTTCAAAATAAGTCATAATGTTTTAATTTTTAATGTTCACTTGTTTAGGAAGTTACTGCTAGGTATATCAAACAGATTTGTAAAACAAGTAATATAACTTACTTTATATTATACTAACTAATATATTATGTGAATTTACATTGTTTCCTCACTAGATAATGTAGTAAGCAGTATTTCATATGTTTAGATATCTTTGCTAAATAATAAGTCTTTATTTTCCACTCTTCAGTTTTAACTTGCTTTTAACTTTGAAAGGTATGTTTTCTTTCTGGTGTTTTTAACCATTGTATCTGTTTCCATTCCCAACAGATTTTAATAAACCTTGGAAATTTGTTCCAAGTGCACAAGTTAGTCAGGCAGGAAGGTTTTAACTAAGATTAACCTAATTTCACAATAGTATGCGACCATATACCATTTAGTCTGACATCCATGTTTTCCCACTAAAGGATTAATCATAAAAATGACAGGTTTCTTTGTTTTGCTTTTGGTGGCTTAAATCATAGTAGCAGTGGTAGGTTTAAGGTTGTGTTGGCCCAGGGGCTAATAATTTTTATGGATCCCACATGCCATATAATTTTACATGAATAAAACTCAGTGGGCCCCCCATTAAGACTATTAGCCCTTGGGCTGATCCTCTTCTAGCCCTACCTAAATACACCACTGCATGTTAGAGGTTTTTGATTCTAACAAGAACGTATTGGTGGTGTTCATTGTGTTTTCTTTAACATGGAAGACCTGTGGCATGGTGATGAATATTTTAGAGCTTTTAATATTTCTGTAATGTACCAGTTCTATTTGACATGTGAGGCTTGGGGCTAGGTCATGGAAATGCTGAAATTTCTGAGGTTTCAGTTAATATCACCATTTCCAGTTTTAGGTACTCTGGAGAATATTTAGATATTCCAAGTTATCATCAAAAATCCAGTAAGTTTAGTTTATTTACTGAGTCCTTTTGGCCATTGCAGGGTTAAATGTCCTGTCATAAAGAACTGTAGCATTCTGTTAGGTAACTAACTGTATTGGTCTAGTTTGTTTTTCGATGATTTTGAGGCAGGGAATATTTGAGTGGAGTAATATATATTTATCGTTTACTGAAATGTTTTGTTGTTGTTTTTTAAAAAGTTCACCAGTCAGGAAATTTAAATTTTATTTCTTGAAGGATATGACATAGCTCTTAAAAGAACTACATCTAAAAATTGTACTGCACGAAAAACAAAAGATCTTTGCAAGCTAAAGGTGTGTACGTTAATTTAGTAAAATACAATTTGGTTCATATAAGCTACTATTTAGATTCTGATTAGCTATTCTTAGTATGTATTGTGCATCTTATAAGCAATTATTTGAAATGTTGCACTAAGATTTAATATCTTGTTAATCAGGTGAAATTCTTTTTTTGTGTGTGTTTAAAGTATCTTTTTTCATTACATCTAAAATTTAATAATTTATAAAAGAAACTTGTAAATGTTAGGCCATATAAAGGTAACTAGTTTGATCTCAAATGTGCTAGTAGTTTGTAACTTGTATTTTTTAAAAATGTTTTCATGTGAAAACCACTCTTTTTTTTTTTATCATGTGGCTTTAAACTACTTTTTTAAATAAAACAATCAGAAAATATTTATATTTACTTAAAGTGCATTGACATCTACCGAAGTAATTAGTCAGTACAAAAACCTTCCATGTTTTGTAGTCATAACAAAACTTAATCCACTTAAAGCAGTTCAAAACATTTGCTTCTTATAATCACAAAAGCATTGTACCTAATTGTTTCTAACTTATGTTTATTACAGAGAAACTCATGTGTATATATATAAAAAATAGCCATGCAATGTTTTAACCTTTTACTTAGGTCATCATCAGTCAAAAGAAATAACAATAATTTGACACTTTAGAGAATATTTTAATCTTGTATTCTCTAATGTATCAAGTTATGGTTATTTAATCTTGTTTGATGAAGGCCTAAGTAGAAGGTTGAAAGGTTGCATGGCCATTTTTATATATACACATGTAATTTTCTATAAGAAACATTTTTCTTATTTTTAAGTTCTTAAAAATTATAGGCTCAAACTAAATGAGTTTTTACACCTGCTGCTTCTGTGTATAGGTTTCAGTCATTACTTGTGAACTTTTAATAATATTACTTTAATATGTATACAAACCATTTTCCTTAAAGTGATTTGTTTTAACACTAATTATATGTGTACTAAGTACACCTATAACCATCATAATGTAATCAAATGATTTACATAGATAAAATTCAATACATTGATTCTTCAATTCTTTATCCACTGAACTTCTAAATTTTGTACTAATAATATATCTCATAGATTAATAAGTAACCACTTTTATTTCTTACTCCATGATTATATGGTGTGTTTTGATCAATTTCAACACTTAATAGTTACTTGTGGAAATGCAAGCCAAATTTCATACAGCCATCCAATGTTAGTAGATATTATTAGCATGCATATAGATATATATTAATATATTATATAAGTTTTATATGTATTAAAAACAGGTTATGAAAAATACATAACATTACTTTCACACATTTGCAAAATAAGTGAGTGGTTGTCACGTTTTATTAGAGTTATTTGGTAACTATTTGTTAAATTCACTTGTGCTCAGTTTGTTGGTTGTGTGCATGTGAAAGGTGTTTGTATTATTAACTTAGGCATGCAACAAACATTTTAAGAAAGGTAAATGTTGCATTTGATTTTTTTGTATTTATATATTTTCCACATGAAATCAAACTTGTATCAATTAATATATTTTGATATGATTTTAAAATTTGGTAAGAAAACTTTGGTGTGGAAATAGTAACTTTCTTATTAGTTGAAAGTAACTTTTAGACTAGTATTAATTAAATATTTTGGTTGAAAAACTTAAAACTACAAGCAAGAGAATGTTGCACACACATGTAAAAAAGACTGTTAGACAAAGGTTGAAGTTGTGTAAAGAAAAATACGTGTTTATCAGATATGAAAAACAAAACATTTTGCTGTTTGTACAGACATCAAAGTAGTGTTTAAAACATGCATATATAAATAAAAATAAAATGAACTCGGTCAGAAAAACGGTTTTTCTCGTTGTGGTCAGTTTGTAAACTAGATAGTCAGAAAAGATGTTTGTTCCATTTATTGATGGACTGTGTTGAATTTGGTAATGAAGATATTTAATGTAAAAGGCATGTGTTGGTTTTTGGTATTAGTATGATAAAGTTAATATACTATACTTATTTAAAGTAAGAAAGACTTGCATTACAGAAGTCACATTACTGAGTCTTAGTGATGTAGGAATTTTTATTACTTTGTAAATAATTAACACTACTTTAAGATATTTTTACTTTGAGATAAAAAGAAACTTGATGCTCCTGTCCACAGAGAAGACTATTTTGTGTGGTAAGAAGTGTATTATCAGTTTTTGGTAAAACTTGTAAATGTTGCAAATATGTGTGCAAAACTTGTAATCAGCTCCTTGTGGTCAGTGGCAATTATATGATTCGAACGATAGAAGTAGATTATCTTACTGTTTCCATATTTTATTAAGGTTTTTTGCATAACCAAGATGTTCTCAAGTTTATATTGTATGTCCTTGTGCAGTGACATGCGCTGTGCTATAAGTCTTGAAGATGCCATATTGAGATAGATTATTTCATTAATATGGCCGCCTGTATATATGAGCTCGTATAAAGTTAGTTTTTTTTTGTAAATAAAGAGTTGATTTTATAAATGTTAAGTGTTTATGCATTAGATAAGTGACTTGTCCAGTCAGAAGGTCCCATGTTGGGATAAATTATTTGATAAGTTACGCTATACTTATCTATTAATCTTTAAATTAGAATTTTGTACAACCCAAATGAAGTTTACGTATGTCTATAACCATGCATGTGTGAATTTTTTCAAAATTAGAAGACTCCAATGTGGGATAAGTTATTTCATGGATGTATCTAAATCAGCCCCTTAAAAACAAATTAACAAAATTTTTTTGTACAGAATGAAACAAGTCCTGTATATAAATAAAACCTATTTATCTACGTGAGTATAATTAGGTGGTGGACCTTGTATATCAGTAATTTGTACAGAAGGAGGCCTTGTACATAAATAAAATGTTTATTTACGTCTGTTTAAGGGAGGAGGTTTCCCATACATTTATTTGTAGGTTGAAAACTTAGTCGTTGTGTGCGAGAGACATTGCGTTGATATTTTGTACAGAAGCAGATCTTGTACGTTAATAAAGCATCTATTTACTGTGACTTGGTCAGTTTGTTTTGCACGTATCACACACACACAGTTGAATGTGCATCTGTAAACAGTCGTTTTTAAGTATGCGATAAAATTGTCACTATTGCTTATTTAAAAAGACAATTTGAATAAAAACCTTTAAGATGTCACGACTCACGTATTCGTGACTCACTTAATAAACTTAAGTTTGTTACAATATTGTTTTATGCTACATAGTCTTTAACTAAATAGAAGTATCCGTTAAATAGTTATTTTGCACGTTTTATTTATCTGTTGGCAATACTGTATAGCTGCTTTGTTCACAAGTACTTTACAGAGCCAAACATGCAAAACAATTTTACCAAGTCTGTATCGAAAGAACAATTTCATTTCGAATCACCTTAGTAACACACACGGACTACAACTATCTTTATCCCTGACGAAATACTTCCTACATCTTGTACAGTGGTTACGATACATGTTAGTTTCCAATGTATTGAAAATGCCACTTTTTCGAAAACGCCTTTTTTGTATTGCCTTATAACGGAGTTTCTAATCACTTGGCGTTGCTATGATGAATTTTCATTGCCATATATCTATAAGATGTTTCAATCACAAGAGCAGTTTACCTAAGTTAAGAAACTAATGTTGTATCGTCATGCAGTCGAAAATAATTCATTAACGTAAACTGGTATATACACCCTTGTGCAAATTAATTGAAACAAAACGGAAAATTACGATTTTTTAAATTTTTGGCGTTTTATTTCTGAAAATCCAAAAATTACGATTTTTTAAATTTTTGGCGTTTTATTTCTGAAAATCCAAAAATTACAAATTAATACACGATATGACCAACTTTATTTTTCAGAAGATCATTATTTGGCATCGAGTCCACGAGTTGACTGCAATCTTTACTAATTTTTGTATCGCGGTACCACACCTCAATTATGGCCTCAATTAGCTTATCTTTCGTAGTACAGTCTTTCTTTACAAATCGCCCAAAGATTTTCAATAGGATTTAAGTCTGAAGAGTTTCCAGGCCAGTCCAGCACCTTTATTCGCATTGTAGTCATAAAGTTCTTCACAAGTTTCGATGTGTGGCACGGAGTCGGATCTTGCTGAAAAATGCCAGATCCATCTCTTTTTTTCAATTCTGGAATGACTCTTCTCTGCAAAACTTCGATGTACTGTGGCCCTTGCATCATAACTTCTACGATATGTAAGCCTCCGACGCCATAGTAGCTGAAAAAGCCCCAAAACATCTTCAAGGAATGTTTTATGAACTGATGTGAGATTCTCGAAGTTTCTCACCTGGAGATCTGTGAACATGCAGACTTCTTTGACCCTGTACAAAAAAATGAGTCTCATCACTGAATAACATCTTCATCCATTGTTCTTGAGTCCAGTTGTTGTATTTCAAACCTCATTAATATAGTTTTTTCTTCATTGAGTTGATAAGAAGTTGTTTTTTGACTGGTCTCTTTGACATTTTAACGCAATTTCGAATGGCGTAATATTCCTCAAAATTTCGTCATATATCCCATAAATAGATCGACAGTACTACAAAACACAGCTAATGACTATTAAAGGAAATAAGCGGGTCCAGCGAACTTACACCGGCCGCCATGCTGAAAATATTGTAAAATGACCATTTGTTTCAATTAATTTCCACAAAGGTGTAAACATATATACAAGTCCATTACATGAATATGTTATCGAATTTTTAAGCTTTTTTTTGTGTGGTTTTCGTTTGAGCAGAAGTAAAACCATCGGGTATTTTGTTTTAAATACAATTTTTGAAGAGATCTATTATCAAACTTTTATTAGTTACAAAAGTTTCTCATATATGCTACACTCCTTTTTATTTCTGTAGTTTTAAAAATTAAATTTATTTTTTATGTTATCTTTATAGAAAAAAGTTTAAATGTGATATGTTTAATTATATAGTATAAAAAGTTACATCCGTCGTATTTTAGTGTTAACTCTATACCAGTATTCTCTACTAGCTGAGTTAATAAACTTGTTTGTTTTTACATTACAAAAACGTGACAGTCGGTAAGGGCTGACCTACGTATCTCCTGTAACATTTATACCCGGTATCAGTTGTCATGTTAACATTGTTTCTGTACTCGTATACTATTTAGTTACTATGTTTATATGTTGCGAAAGGACGAGAAGACCGCCAAAATTTTACACTTTACATCTCAAAAGATATATTTTACAATGAATATTAATTTCAGTATTCTAATTAGAGTCCGGTATGGTCAGGTGGTTAAGGCACTCGACTTGTAATGTGAGGGTCGCGGGTTCGAATCCTCGTTGCACCAAACATGCTCGTCCTTTCAGCTGTATGGTAGTTATAAAGTTATAGTCAATCCCACTATTCATTGGTAAAAAAATTCGGCGGTAGGTGGCGATGACTAGCTGCCTTCCCTGCTAAATTAGGGACGGCTAGCGCAGGTAACCCTAGTGTAGCTTTGCGCAAAATTCAATAAAACAATCAAAATCCTAGTTAAATAACCATATATTTAAGTGATGGTAAAATTTGTTATTAATATTAACTGGAAACCAATGATTACGAGTGAGTTAAGTATAATTAAATAACCCTTCTGTTACAAAAAATCAGTCAGCACAACTGAGTATGTGTATTTTTTTGTAGCAAAGCTTCATCGGGCTATTTGCTGAGTTCACCGAGGGAAAGCGAACCCCTGATTTTAGCGTTGTGAATCCGTAGGCTTACCTCTGTACCAGCGGGGTCCATAAGTGAGTAAGTTAATTGATATGTTTAAACAAATCTTTAACTGGCTGAAGCCAATAATCATTACAAGTGAGTAAGGTATGATTAATCCTCGTATTGCTTGTGTGGAACTAGTGATTATAAGTGAATAAAGTCCAATTAAACAAATCTCGTATTAATTACGGTATATCAGTACTGACAAACACATAAGATCTAATTAAACAATTTTGTTTATACGTAAAACGATTAACACTCCTACGAAAAGACGTTTCTAGTCCTGATTTCTCCAAGCCCGTTCCCCTGGCTGTGGTTTCGCTAGATAGTAGATAGGGACAGTGGGAATCTCGTTAATCCATTCATTAATGGATTTAAATGGCAATTTCATTTAAATACAAAATTATTAGCCTAATATTAATAACCTTTCAAGTTGCTCTGGGGCCTATTAGGCCCCACTTTTCGTAGGAGTGTTAATTAGAAATTAATAAGGTCTAATAAAACAAATTTGTTACTTCCGTGAAACCAATGATCGCAAACGAACAAATCTAATTAAACAAATTTTATGTTACTTATTTAATACCAGTAATTTGAAATGATTGATTCTCGTAAGACAAATGTCATGTTACGTGAAACCAGTAATCACAGGTAAAGCCTGATTAAACAATGTTTGATTGGGGCATAGGTACGAATATTTTCGTTCCTGGTGGTCACACACCTGGTAAACCTGACATTTAGCAAGTGGGGAATGATCAACATAATACCTAGGAGACTTCTCCAAACAGGAGAAACTTATAGGAACAAAAGCCATCTGAGGGTATATTCTTTTGAGAAGTGATTTAGTTAGGATAATTTCCTTCCGGCTATGGATAAAACTCAATGTAAATTAAATGATAATTTAAGATGGACAAGAAAAACAAGGTTTGTTAGGCAGATTTATCCAGATTGTATGTAATAAATTCTTTCGGATTTGACCAGTTTATCAGAAAGATAACAACAAATATAAATTACACCATCCTATTTTAAATTACAAATCAATTATTTTTAGTTATTTTCACCGGAAAATTAATTTGAAAATCGGTCTAAGTTCGACTTAGTTAATAACTATATAAACTTGTTCTACAGTTAATGTTTTTAATCATAAATGTTTTCAAGTGGCTCAGTGGTAAGTCCGAAAGCTTTTATCACTAAAAACCAGGTTTAGATAACCGTAGTATATATAGCGAAATGTGTAGCTTTGCGCTTAACTAACTACAAACGAACAAACCTACAAATATTAAGTTGACGAAGTTTTTAACGTAACTTTTAGTTTTACTGGTTTGTTTTTACTTTAAACAATCCTCGCATGAAACCACATTATAATACTCGTGTAGTTTAATCTGTGAAACGTAAACTCGTAACTAATGTTAAACTAACCAAACTAGTTCATATTAAAATATAATTAGGGTTAGATCGATTTTTGAAAAAATAAAGACTTAACATTTAAAATCGAGTTGTAGAGGTAATAAATGGTTCACTTGAAAATTATTAATTACAAACTGATTTCATGTTCCTACTTTATTTTAAACATAAGGTAGTTTTAATGTGATGATTTTCTTTCGTAACGCCTCTTTTCAAAAAAAGACATTCGGGAAACGTTTACATTTTCAACCTTATTTTTCGACCCCTCATGTTAGATAAAGTCAAATACGGAACGAAAGTTATTTTAAATCATTTTGTCTACAGCAACTAGGCGTGTATTAGCGTCATATATTCTAAGCCTAACAATCAAAGTACAACATGAAAAATATAGCTCATTATGTGTTTTGAATAGCCTCTTAATTTATTCACTTGCCTACCTTGTATCTGTTATTTCCGAGTCCAACCAAATATTTCATTAAAAGCAGGTAAAAAAGGAAAGTTGACATTCTTGAAGCGGGACAGTGCATTTCAAGCTGAAATAAATACATTAATAATTTAGATGGTGATCAGTAACATGAATAACGAAACTGTCTATACTTTCCTTGGTTTTGAAGAAAACGCAGAGTTCAACGGTTATAACATCACACAATAAACTAATAAACATGCTGAATTACAATAAAGGCACACTGTAGGACATCAAACTACCTAATATAATGAATTATACTATGCTACAATCTTGGCCACTAAACTACATAAATAATATACTTAATTACACTAAGATACAAATTAAGTTAACAAACTATGTAAATAATATGTAAATTACACTACTCCCCAAACCAGGCCCTTCAAAACACGTTAATAGTGCTGCAATCTGCGTTTGTGTTAAGTATATTGATTTATCGATCTGTGTTTTTTATTGTTAATTTGTTTTGCACTTTTTGCACAATATCGGTTAAGTACGTATTTGTATGTGTATTAAAACACACACACAAAGTGCACAGGAGCCGTATTTATGTTTAGTTATGACCTTTGACCCATTTTCAAGTAACAAATACATGTACTTCCAACATAGTGGTTCAGTTGTAAGGGCGGATATCGTTTAGCGGATCTTGGGAATCTGGCCCGACGAGACCTAACTATATACCTTATATCTGAAACCGATTTTATTTTCGTAAGTAAACGTGAGGAGGGGAGACGGGTGGGTAAGGCTTACGGAATGGTATATAACCTATATATTTTACTTATTACTTGACGGTGTTTCAGTAAACACCTAGTCATAATAAAACACCTACAAAGTAATCAGAATGTGTAATTGAACACACTCTTATTTTTCAGTATCTTTTGAGATCGATAACACACAGTCTCTGTGTAGCAGCGCCACCTGACCCGTGATTACTATAAAAAGTTATAGCGCGAAATGTTTACAAATACAACGGTAAATGACAAGAACAATAAAAACAAAACAACATGGTAAATTCTTGTTACGTGTTTAAAAAACGTCCCAGGGACTTGTACATAACTGATTTATTTAAGAAAACGGTTTGTTTCTAACTAAGCACAACGATATACAATGGGTTATCTATGCTCTTCCTACCACGGGTATCTAAAGCAAATTTCTAACGCTACTAATCTCGCGAATTTACCACTATATCACTGGGAACTGTAGTGTAAACAGTTTGTTTTTTTTAGAGCGAAACCGCATTGGGCTAAATGCTGCGTCCAATGCGGGGAATCCAACCCCCGGATTTTGGAGTTGTAAGTTTCTAAACTTATCGCTATTCTCCCAGGGGACTTATGGGAACGGTAAACAAAACAAAAACATATTGTTAGAACAATAAAATAATACATTTCTGTTAGTAATTTAAAACTTGAAAATTTATTTTACAAAAAAAAAAGTATTACAAACATGTTTTTTAGGTACAAAGATGTCCTCTAGTAGCTCAGGGGTAAGTCTGGGGGTTCATACCACTACATACCAATTTTTGATGCACGTAATGGGTCCATCACAAACACCCAGTTGTGTACCTTTGTGTACACTGGCCAAAAGTGTTCTGGTTGTTAGCGTACCCGGAATGTGAATCTAAGGGTTCATGGTTTGCGTTCAACTTTTGCAAAAAAAGTATTCCAAACTTTTGGGGTAACAACTGCGTTTAAAGAATGAGGAAAATCCCACTATTCGATTAGACAATAATAGCTCAAAAGTTGACGGTTGGTGTTGTTCAGTAGCTGTCTTCCGTCTAAGGTCGTTTAGGCTCAAAGAACCTTTGAGCAGTTATGCGCGAAAATTAAATAAAGCATTACAAATAATAAACTGTATATTAAACTAGTTCTAAAAATAGCTCACAATCTCTTGACTGTTGCTCCTAATAAGTACAAATTGTGATAGTAATTTGTGTAAGTACGTGTTGCATTGGTTTTGGAATAAAGTAAAAAAGTTTATCACCTTATTTCTGGGCCAGTATGGCCAGGTGGGTAAGGCACTCGACTCGTTATCTCAGGGTCGCGGGTTTGAATCCCTGTCACATTAAACATGTTCGCTCTTTCAGCCGGCGGTCCTTTTACTAACGAATAGCCTAAGAGTTGGTGGCGATGACTAGCTGCCTTCCCTCTCGTCTTACACTGCTAAATGAGGGACGGCTAACGAAGATAGCCCTCGAGTAATTTTGCGCGAAATTCAAACCAAAAACTACATTTCGACGAATCATCACCACAGTAGGGCATGTAAATTAAAAAAAAAAAAAAATCAAAATTTCTCGAAAAAAAGTCACGTATGGAAATATTTAAAACCTAAATCTAATTTAAAAATTATCAAATGAAATCAGCTAGTTTGTTTTTCCAACTAGAGTTCCTAGTTTATTTTCAAATTTCATCATATTTGCACCGACAATTATAGAATTAATAAATATAAAAGCCCTGCCCCACCAGTAGTTATTTCGGCGGACTTGTAATCATAAAATATGGTTCCAATATCGCAGTGGTTCCCAACCGTTTTTATGCCCCGCACCCCTAAAAATTTAATATGTTCTCGCACCCCTCACAGTAATTATCTATTTAAGAATAAAGGTGAAGGTGGCCAAAACAAATGTTATCTCACACCCCTTGGGGGTGCGAGCACCCCTGGTTGGGAACCACTGCAATATCGTGATGAGCACAGCAAAAACATGGCCGTAACTAGCTATGAGTTCACTGAGATTCGTATCTCAAAAATTTAAAAGTAAATGTAACACACTAAATTATTTAATGGGAAAATGTTTAAGTTAACCCTATGTGCTTGCCACTAATTGTACTTCAGGTACATTTCCAATCTCGCTATAGGCCAGCCATGAGCACAAATATCTCTTTCTGAAGCTTTGTGCTTAACCAATAACTAAAAACAAACGAAAATCAACCTTTCTCAGTATGTGTATAATAATTAGTATTTCCATAGATGGTGCGAAATATAAAGGGGAAGTTAATTTCTCTCTATTTAAGTTTTGAAAATCACATCGTCTTATTTAATGGTCATATTTCTGAGACCAAGGGCTTTCACCTTGAGTACATGAAGGTTAGTACCATTTTCACCTAATATAAATTTTCGATAAGTTTACAATTTCTACAACTTGTCTTGTAATATAACTTGCCATAAGCAAATAAAGATTCTAAAATTAATTAGATTGCTGGAAACAAAATAGTTGAAAATATAAGTAGGGTAATTTAGGTATTGTAATGCTCGTTTTTTTTTTCTATTGTCCCTGATTGCTATGACAAGTTGGTCAAAATTGGCTTAAATTGCCGGTCTGTTTGTAAAATAGATAAATATAAAAACAGTGGGAGAATATCCCGGATGTCAATTTAGTTCTCTCACACATTTTGTTTCCGACGCCTATGTAGTTATTTATTATTATTATAAAATATTACGAAAAAATCTAAGATTCTCTATTATTTTATGTACTTACAAAAACTTTTTTTCTTTTAAATAGAAACCATAAGTTGTTATTTTTTCTTAAAATAGTTGTTATAAATAACCTTTATAAATTATCTCTAGGACATTTTGCAAGCATAAACTCTCCAGCTTGTGCTGTAGCTAACAAATGCAGTATGATCTACAGTATGTGACTAAATTATGTTGTTTTAAATCATGATATAAAAGTTTTTGTTGCCTAGTGTTTATGAAGAAAAAATGAGTGTACACATTTTTCTTCAATATATCAATGAAGTTAGAATTTCAGGCTTTGAATAACGAATAAAGGATGTTAAGCATAATAAACTCATAATATGAGTCATATTGGTGGTGCTATTATTTGTTTGTTTGTTTTTGAATTTCGCGCAAAGCCACACAAGGGCTATCTGTGCTAGCCGTCCCTAATTTAGTGTAAGACAAGAGGGAAGGCATCTAGTCATCACCACTCACCGCCAACTTTTGAACTACTCTTTTTACCAACGAATAGTGGGATTGACCCTAACATTATAACGCTCCCATGGTTGAAAGGGCGAGCATGTTTGGTGTGACGAGGATTCGAACCTGTAACTCTCAGATTACGAGTCTAACGCCTTAACCGCCTCATCATGCCAGGCCCTGGTGGTGCTAATCGAACCCTTAAAATATTAATTATGTTTAAGTCTGCTTAGAGTGGTAAGGTAATATTTTAGTTGCATTTTAAACATAGTAATTTGTTTGTTAGTTAAAGATTACGTTACTAGAAGGTTCAAATTTGACGTCAAGGTTTGTTCTGACATATTCGAATGGTGATTATAAATATGAAATCGTATTGAAACGTAGAGTTAGTTAAAGAATTATGCACTTGTTTTAAGATAGAGATTGAAATAATGTGTTAGTTATCATGGTTTCTTTGCACAAGTAAATTGCTTTGAACTTGTGTTAGTCCCACAACTGTCAGAGAGGTGAAAGTCATTTGTAACGTAAGCCTCAAATAGTTCAAGTTAAGGAGGAAATAAACTGATATATTCTTATTAAGTGAGCTGGATGTTGCATTATTTTTATTGCAAAAAATGAAAAATGTTACAAACCATAACATTAAAGTTATAATTGTTTCTGAAAAACACAAACAAATTTGTATAGGTATGATAAAAGATAAGTTACAGTTATGTGGTAGTATAGTTTTGTCTTAATAATATAAAACATGGGATTGTGGGATAATAAAGTACATGATTTTTATGACTGAAAATATCGTGGTACGCAAAGCTCAGTTCTTGTGGTCAAACTATACTCCACTTTCTGAAAATATTTTTCTCTTTTTTTTTCTAATATTTTGTTTATAAATTTGAAAAATTATCGAGGCTTGTTATGGTGTAGTGGTTAGGGCGCTCGAGTCGCAATCAGCGGGTCAGAGGATTGAATCTTCATCAGTGATCATGTTAATTCTTTCAGCCATGAAGGTGTTGTAATTTACGGTCAATTCCACTATTCTTTGGTTAAAAAAAAGTAGCTCAACAGATGTATGTAGATGGTGTTGACTAGCCGCCTTCCTTCTAGTCTATCACTGATAAAGTAGGGACGGTTAGCGCAGATAGTCCTCGTGTAGCTTTTCACGAAATTAAAACCTGATAAGTTATCAAGATAATGTGTAATAATATTTTCTGCACACCCTTTCCTCTATCCATCTCTATCAAAATATTACTAACAACTTGTTACGCTGTGAACCAACGGTAAGTTTACGTTCTCACAAATAATAAAATCCGGGGTTCGATTCACAGAGCTCAGATAACCTACTATATAGATTTGCGCTAAAAGAAACATAAAAATACAACACAACCACAATTTTGTTGTCCTTATAACTTTTCTAAGTCTGAATTATGCAATGTTAAATGTAAAGATATTTTTATATAACATGCATAGGCTTAATTTTTCAAATTCCGTTGAGTATTTTTAAAAATTCGTGGTACGATGAAACTGAAACTCAAGAGTGTCCTATTAATAACATAAAAAATCTACAAATTAATATTTATTTTTTTAAATTTTCGACAGATTATTATTATTATTTATACACGTATATAGGTCGTCTGTTCTTTCTCGAAAATTATTAGGTTAAGTTTATGTCAAGAGACTTGGATAAGGCAATTATTGCTATTTTTATTATGCGCTCTGTCATTGAGCAGATTTTTTAAAATTCAATTTAAGTAGTGATAATAAACTAACTTATTTCTTCAATGCAGTATTTTACAGATGTACTTGTAGCCTTTCTTTCGAATACAACACTTAAATTATCGTACGCCTAACTCACAAGTACGAAACTAACTTGCAGAAATTCAAAGACATACTAATTATCACTGCGAAGGTAATGCTGAACTAATTCAATTATTAACTGGTTACTCATTTATTCTCTGATTCTCGTATTTATATTTTTCACGTTTTATACTTACCGCACGAAATTTCTAGATCATTACGGCATCGTCATAACCTAATGAAAACATCACTCCAGAAAACAAACATTTTACATAAAATATCAAGAATAGAAGAGCTTACAACATTATTATCAGAATTATATTTCGAATATTCTACTAGTTGTTTTATTTGTGAACAACCGAAGTTTATTTTGTTTCTATTTTAATTTACCTTAACTGTGCAGCCCCCCAGTGGCTCAGCGGTATGTCTTCGGGCTTATAACGCTAAAATCCAGGTTTCGATACCCGTGGTGGGCACAGCACCTATAGCCCATTGTATAGCTTTGTGCTTCATTTAAACCAACAACCTTAACCGTATAGGTTTATCATGTTCATGTAGTTTACTCTGTCATGTTACAATGTCTTCATGATGATATTATTTATATTTTAATAGCGTAAAATTTATGATAAAAATTTCTCTTAACTTGCTGAAGTGAAGCGATTTGCTATTCACGTTCACTCTCACTCGAATTCACGCAGATTGGATAACTTCAGCCTCACTTGGTTTTAATTAGATTGTGTAAAGAACTTTTAAGCGACATCTCTCGAGGGTTTATGCTTCTTCACTGAAGAAGATTTTGTTTTAATTTCGCCGATTTATTTTCAGCCGCGGCATAGTGGTTCATAGAGAGGCTCTGAGTTTTTGTGGTTGTTTTCAAGCACAGAATTTTAACTCGTATCTCCGTCACATTTTGATTCATATGAGATAATAATTACACTTTTGGACTTAACAGGTCAAACCCTTTGGATGGATGTATTTGACCATGCCCACGGTCACACAAATTTGTTTACTCTTACCCTGCCTAGAATAATTTCAATTTGATGGCAATCTGATAGACATTCTGATGAGTAATAAAACTGAAACAGGTGTAGGGTTACAACGCCAAAATCAGGAGTTCGATCCCCCTCGGTGGACTCAGCAGATAGCCTGCTGTGACTTTGTTATAAGAAAACACATACAAATAGGTGTAGGCGCGCCCCACACTTGGCATTGTTGGCGCATAAAAATAAACTAATAGAAAGGTAAAAAAAACTCTCATAAATTAATTTATTATAATACTGCCTAAAATAATTTCAAGCGACGTGGTTATTGAGGATTTCCTCTTGTTGTCCTCCGTTATTTTGTTTCATGCGATAACAATGTTGAATCTAATTGGCTCAGTACCCCCCCCCCCCCCAAAAAAAAATGCGGGTTTTATTCACTTTTTTGGGTTATTATTATTTACGTTATATTTCATCAACTACTTAGCAAACATTAAAAATAACTTTGATTAGTAATTAACACACTTAAAAACCAGCAGAATCGTTATCATGTTTGTACCAAATTCTAGATGTCAACTCAAAATAAAAAGGACACCATAACACAGTAAGCTGTAACTATCTAACGATAAAAATTGCACTTTCGCATTTTTTTTAGGTTAATTGAGAAGAAGTACACCACACAAATGCAATAACAATGCTTGGTTGTTATCTGCATGTATATATATAAGTGATAATTCACTTTTAGAAAACTTTATTAACCTTAACAAATGGAAGGTCTATATGAATGCTATTACCCATCCTACACGAATGCGGAAGTTATTGTTTGGAGGTTAAAGAACGTCACATGACTTGGAACGTATACAACAATACATCATCTACCACCACTGTAGACAATACTATTCAACTTTCTTTAAAAACAGGAACGTAACAAAAAAAAACAAACTAATGTGACGTATGTCTTTTCTTAAGTACCAGCTTTATAACCAACCATGTGTAACCTGAACTTTTTGCCCACTGTTGTATTTGTTTCACTGTATTTTATCTGATAACACATCGCATGAATAAATATTCGTTCATAAGTATAAACAAATAAAGATATGAAGTTTTAGAATAACTTTTTTTTTTAAATTTATGTGAAACCTGAAATTTAAGTAAAGTTGAACAACACCAAGGAGGTTTTAAAATAAGTTTTAGGCTTCGGGATAACATTTAAAACTAATTTCAAATAAATATTTTTTATAAATATTTATATATTAGTGAGAAAAATGTTTTACAATTAAATTTATAATAAAAAGGATGTTAACATCCTTATATATATATTACTTGTGTCTATAATAGATCATAGAGTGGATTCTGCTTTATTTCTAATAGCGTTTGTTATTTTTTTACGGGGATAATATGTTTTTTGTTGTTGTTTTGTCCTTTATATATTTATAAACTAGCTGGTGAACCCGTCCCGTGTAATATTATACATATATCAATATGAGTAACAACAGCCACCATATGATTTCAGCAGAAATACTATTACCTCGTAACTCCAGTACTACAACAATGTAATGTTACTCCAAGAAAAATAACAAAGTATGTATCATCAGGTCAAGCAGTTTTAACTGATATGTAACATTAAGAGGATAAATACTGGTTCTGTAACTTCGGTAGAAATAACAGGAAAAATACTACCCAGTTTAACTCCAGGAAGTACAACATCAAGCAGGTAACTTGAAGGAAAATAGAAATAACAAATCGTTCTACAAGTTAAGCAACATTTTATAATCTCAGGGGGAAGTAATGTTTAACTTCTTGTTATATCAGAAGGAGAAAACAAAACACGTTTCCTGCAAGAATCTCAGCATATGACATCAAGAGAAACAATACAGATTATATAAATTCAGGAGAAACAATACAGATAATATAAATTCAGGAGAAACAATACAGATAATATAAATTCAGGAGAAACAATATAGGTCATATGAATTAAGGAGAAACAATACATATTGTATAAGTTTAGGAGAAATAATACAGATAATATAAATTCAGGAGAAACAACACCAATTGTATAAATTTAGGAGAAATAACACAAATGATATAAATTCAGGAGAAACAATACAGGTCGTATAAATTAAGGAGACAGCATACGTAGCTGTAATAACAGTACGAACGAAATGAATATCACACTGACTTAACTGAGACGTGGGATACAAAGTTATACACAATGTTCGCTGCTTTTACATCTTTGTCAACATTCATTACATTTTTGTTGATACACATGTTGCTGATTTAACGCAAAGCTACGCAATAGACTGACTATCTGCGCAATGTCCACTACAGGGAATTGATCATCTGGTACATCCTAAAACTTATCGCTGATCCACCACTGGGCGTTAAACATGTTTAATGAAGGAAGGCGTTGTGTCAGTAGCTCTTGACGTTGATTCATTAGGTATATGATTTTAATACGTAAAAAATACAAAATGGTTTGAAACAAGTTAGGCCGCTAAACACGCAGAAGAAGGTAGTGATAGGGAAGTGACATATTTCACCAGATACTTTTTATAAGAAAGATATTACATTTAAGTTATTGAGATATGTAGATTTAACTTGCGCCCAAGTCGCGCCAAACATGCTCGCCCTCCCAGCCGTGGGGGCGTTATAATGTGACGGTCAATCCCACTATTCGTTGGTAAAAGAGTAGCCCAAGAGTTGACGGTGGGTGGTGATGACTAGCTGCCTTCCCTCTAGTCTTACACTGCTAAATTAGGGACGGCTAGCACAGATAGCCCTCGAGTAGCTTTGTGCGAAATTCCAAAAGCAAAACAAACGTTTTCGTTTAGCAAACGAAATTTTACCAACGAATAATGGGATTGACCGTCACATTATAACGCCCCCACGGCTGGGAGGGCGAGCATGTTTGGCGCGACGCGGGCGCAAACCCGCGACCCTCGGATTACAAGTCGCACGCCTTACGCGCTAGGCCATGCCATGCCCAAACAAACACAGATTTAACTAGCAGAATAAACATGTGTAAACCAACGAATATACTTGATTTGAGTCACAGTTTTAATTACTCTAGAAATGCTTTTATTTTACAGTTTATTCTGATTATCTTGTTAATTTGTATAATATATATTTATTTCTTAGAAACGTTGAGTAAATTTTAAATAATCAAGTCTATGTTAAAACATACCTCGCCTTCAAAAGTCGATAATTCCTTAAGCTCGCTGGGCCTAATTTACCTTATACACTTTCTTTAGTCACGAATTCAGTGTTACTCCCACAAATATGCGTGATAACGTTGATCGTGAGTCATGATTGGGCGTAGCAGTTAAAGGGGTGTGGCCTAACTGGTCAACAATAACTAATGAAACTCGGCCGAACTCTAACTGCTCGACCTTCCGTGACTTCTGAGACGGTTTTATATTGTTCTATTAGATAAGATTATCCTATATGAATTATGATAAATAACCTAACATACTCTATAAAACTGTGACTGAGATAACACAGACCATTAGAAAAAGATAATAAATGATTTTTTCTTCTCTTATCAAGATGCAACCCATATTCAAACTAAACTCTTTTGTGGTTAACATATTGATAAAAATACATTTGAACATTCCCCTTTCACACATGAGAACCACCGCACCTCCATTATCTGCAATGCCAATTATATATTTCACAAAAGAATACTTGAAGGTTTGTCTGACACACAAACTTAAGTCACATGAAGTTTAGTTAGTTATTCTTGAAGTACATATTCCTTAAGCCTAGTGTATTCAAGGAATACGAATTTCGAATGAACCAAGGGTTCGCTGGTTCGACAACTAACTCTTTATTACTGACATATTTATTCACTGGTTCGACAACTCAGTATTTACTACTGACATGTCCACTCACTGGTTCGACAACTGAGTATTTACTACTGACATGTCCATTCACTGGTTCGACAACTCAGTATTTACTACTGACATGTCCACTCACTGGTTCGACAACTCAGTGTCTACTACTGACATGTCCATTCACAGGTTTGACAACTCAGTGTTTACTACTGACATGTTCATTCACAGGTTTCACAACTCAGTGTTTACTACTGACATGTCCATTCACAGGTTCGACAACTCAGTGTTTACTACTGACATATCTATTTAATTGTGCCTCTAACCTACGTGATACTCATTCACTGTTTTCATCATTTCTTATTTACTTTAGTCATACTTATAACCTTCATAAGGTTTATTCATTTTCTTGAAGACCCGATATTTACTTTAGTGGTACTAACAATCTACGCGATGTGTATCTAACGTTTTGTTACTCGCTGGGACAGCTGTAAGTCTTAGGATTTACAACGCTAAGATCAGGGCTTCGATTCCCCTCGGTGGACACAGCAGATAGCCCCGTGATATGAGAAAACACACACACACACATTTGCTGTTTTGACGACAAAGGATTTATTTTTGTCATACCTATAACCTAGTGACGTTTATTTACTGTTTTGAAGAGTCAATCTTTAGTTTAGTCATGCTTAGAATTTACGAGCTGTTTACCCATTCAGTCAGTGATATCTGAGTATTTCAGTTTTAGTTTTTAAATAATTCTATGCATATTTTCAAGAATAATTCTCTTTCATTTCTTGATTGGTTCAGTTTTCATAATATTAAACACGTGTTTCTCAATATGACAATTTTAAGAAATTATTGATTGCAACTAATTTCACGAAGGCCCCGGCATGGCCCAGCATGGCCAGGTGGGTTAAGGCTCTTAATCTGAGGGTCGTGGGTTCGAATCCCAGTCGCACCAAACATGCTCGCCCTTTCAGCCGTGGGGGCGTTATTAAGTGATGGTAAATCCCACTACTCTTTGGTAAAAGAGTAGCCCAAGAGTTAGCGGTGGGTGGTGATGACTAACTGCCTTCCCTCTAGTCACTTCTAAATGAGGGATGGCTAGTGCAGATAGCCTTCGTGCAGCTTTGCGCGAAATTCAAAAACAAACAAACAAATTTCACGAAGGAAGATGGAGAAAGGTGACCCTCAAATAATAATAAAGAAATATCACTTCTCATATTTATTTTGTATCTAACAGTATTTTTTTCGTAAGTCAAGGAAAAGTAACAAATTTTTAATTCAGCTAAATCCATTATATTATTCGATTTTAGAATGCTTTATTGAAATATATATATACATACAAACTTTTCTGAGGCTCTCTCTCTCTAGGTATTTGGGTATATATATTTGTATACTCAAGAGGGTCAGGTACCTCTTTCTCCTTCCATTACTTTGTTTGAATGGACTCATTAATATATTTATAGTAAATACAAAGGGCCGGAGTAACAGCATAACTTTAAATCTGCTCCTTTTCAGGACAATGTTTATATTGTTCTTTTTTTAAAATACGCCTAGAACGTAGGTGGCCTTTTTTTGAAGCACTAGTTTCTTTTATTATTATTATTATTTTAAATCTGATTTTATCTTAATGATCTGACGTACAAGTTTAACGGGGAGAGGTGTTTAGGTCTCTCTTCATTATATATGCAATATTTGTCTAGTTCACATAACAAATTATTTTTTCGCCAAATTTATCAACATATTTTATTGTACTATGTAGAAGTCTATCTGGTATTGTTTGTGTATTTGAGTATTTGTGCATGAACTTTGAGAAAGTAGTTTTAGGTACTCTATATGCTGATTTAATTAATGTATTCTGTAATCTTTGGAGTTTTTTCTGAGGCTGAAAGAGGGATTTGGTTTGTTTGAATTTCACGCAAAGCTACACGAGGGTTATATACACTAGTCGTACCTGATTTAGTAGTACAGGTTTTTTTTTTTGGTTTTTGAATTTCGCACAAAGCTACTCGAGGGCTATCTGTGCTAGCCGTTCCTAATTTAGCAGTGTAAGACTAGAGGGAAGGCAGCTAGTCATCACCACCCACCGCCAACTCTTGGGCAACTCTTTACCAACGAATAGTGGGATTGACCGTAACATTATAACGCCCCCACGACTGAAAGGGCGAGCATGTTTGGCGCAATGGGGATGCGAACCCGCGACCCTCAGATTACGAGTCGCACGCCTTAACACGCTTGGCCATGCCGGGCCACTTTAGTAGTATAAGACTAGAAGGAAGGCAGCTAGTCATCACAACTCACCGCCAACTCTCGGGCTACTGTTTTACCTACGAATAGTGGGATTGATCGTCACATAATGTCCCTACGGCTGAAGGGACGAGCATGTTTGGTATAACGGAGATTCAAACCCACGTCTTTCAGAGTAGGAGTCGAGTACCTTAACCACCTGGCCATGCCGGGCCCCAGAAAGAGGGGACATAGTGAAATAAAACTATTTGCGATATTTTACAGGGTATGTATGTTAGATTGATTTAATGTTTGTGTTGATTTTCTTACTGTTTATAGTTTATAGTATCACAATGCAAAAAAAAATTACGTGTTAGGAAATGCATTATTACTTGTTTTAATTATTTTAATTTCTTTCTCATTCATCTATTAAATACTAATCGTAGATTTTCAAAACATTTTTCAAAATTTTAATTTTGCTTCTCTACATCCAAAAACCGGGTTTTGATACTCGTGGTGGGCAGAGCACAGATAGCCCATTGAGTAGCTTTGTGCTTAATTCAAAACAACAACAACAATGTTAAAATTGGACTTACTTTGTAACGTAATCTATCACTAGAGTGATTCTTTTGGATTATTTGATAAAAATAAAGCCAAGTCCAGTCTAGTTAATGATAACGAATTAGTTCATTTCTTTTTTTAGCACTCGTTACAGGCTGCTTTTACGTGCAAGACTAATTTCCCAAACAATGTTGGAAGTGGAAATGTAAGATCGATGTTACCCCAAAGTTAGAAATAAACTTACTTGTAGAAATCAGCATTAATTGGCCAAAAGCAAACCTAATTAATTCACAGTTTAGCTTGCTAATTTAATCACTCATTAACTTGCTAATTCACTGATTCTGGTATTTATACAGGGTGGCCGTAAGTCCCTAGCCATCCATATATCTTATGTATTATCCAATGTATCTCTGTGATGTCACCAGTATTCTTGCGCTCATGTATACACGTACTTGTCACAATACGCTCTTCAAGTGTAAATGGGCTTACATCGGCCATATTTCTCTGAGAAAAAAAGAAACAAATTTATAATACATGCGTAATTGAATATAACATAATAACATATGGATGGGTACGGACTTATGGGCCACCCTGTCGTGTATTCTTATTTCCATGTACTACATGAAATTTTTGGATTCTTAATTTGGCAATTTTTTTTCGTAGGTTTTGTTATGCAGGTAAAATGCCTGTTGCTCTTTATATTTATTTGTTTTTCTGTTACTGGTGAACATATTGGTGATCCTCTCAAAATGGTCTCCTTGGGAAATCTAAGCTTTTCAGCAAGGTAAATTTCTACTGGCAATTTCTTACCTGCAATTACTCAGGTTATTGTTTTCTCATGAACCATGATTGTATATGGAAGTACATGTCTATCTGGATTCCGTAATCTACATAATTGATTCTTTCTAGTACAACAAATGGTCTTTCTTACTTAATGCTGAAGTGCGTCCTTCCTTGCAGTGGGTATTGTGCAATCACAACAAGTCAGTTCGCTGGAATCCAATGTAATCAGCATTGAAATCATGCTGACATTTCACTTGATCATTAACTGATTTAAGTTTCTTGCAGGTAAAGCAGTGTAAACAACAGATGCGTTTCTTAGTCTTTCTGCTTATTCTTTGTACGTTTTGATTTGATTTGTTTTTTCAATTTCGTGCAAAACTACACGAGGGTTATCTCCGCTAGACGTCCCTAATTTAGCAGTGTAAAGCTAGAGGGAAGGCAGCTAGTCATCACCACCAAATCTTGGGCTACTCTTTTACCAACGAATAGTGGGATTGATTGTACCATTATAACGTCTCCACGACTGAAAAGGCGAGCACGTTTGGTGTGACGGGATATTCTATGTAAGAGTTTACTGAGTGATTATCCTCTGTATATGAATACAAAAGGTCCAAACATTATTGATAACAGTGTGTTGCTTGTAGCTTCACATATTCTATAACTCGTAAGTAGCAGTGGATGAACTCTGTACATTTTCTGATGTTTATCCACATAAATGGCTAACTGGTTTAAAAGCATACATTTTTATATCTTAACCATGTGATTAAAAGACGGATGAAGGGCTGCTGTCCTGGTCTTTCTGACACATTTAAGCAAATAAAGTCAACCCAAAGTTTCATCTCTGATTTGGCATCCCAAATTTTAAAACAATCTCGTTCACGAGTTTCTTTGCTGGTGTTTCTGTTTTCTGGTTACGAATATTGTGTGGTTTTGGCTATGTAGTAAAATGGTTCACCTTAACCATGATGTATTTATTTTCACTCTTACGTTAATGCTGAGGATCAAGCACATCAACCACAATTCGCTCCAGATGCGCTCCAATACAGTCCTGCTGTACCTGCTCGTGCCGTTTCTTTCAGCGAAGGTTTTGCTCATGTCATATTTCAGATAATTTACACCGATTTTCGAAAGACCATTAGAGTTCAATTCAATAGAAGCATTCTCTCACTTTATCTCTTTAGGGTTTTCTTAAACCTAATTGTTCAGTCATTGTATCTTTTGTTTGGATATCTTTCAGTTGAGTGTTGAGTCACACTAGTTCTTCATCATCACTTGTGAATATCCCAAGTAGAACTTGAACTTGAGGGTGGTCCTCTACTCTGTTGAACTTGAGGGTGGTCATCTTTACCGACTGGCGCTTCCCTCTTTTCATGCGACCGAATGGCTCAACGATAAGTCTGAAGGTTTATGACGCTAAAATTCTGGTTTTAGTACCAGAGCGCAGAGAGCCCATTCTTTAGTTTTATGCTTAACTACAAACAATCAAAGATATCCACTTTTCATGATACTTATGTTTTTAATTAATGCATTTTCTTTGAAATAATACATCAGCATGTCCACAATTCCATCCAAAGTGATACATTATATTATAGTCTCATACCTGAAGCTTTTAGAGCCATCTTGATATCTCGTCTTCTGTATTGCAAAGGATCACCAGCCTTTTCAATGTTACGTTATCTATTTGGAACTTTTGTTCACGTAGATGATGGAAACGGCTTGGAACTCGAACAAAACTTAATACTTTTACTGCGTGATGGAACTCGAACAAAACTTAATACTTTTACTGCGTGATGGAACTCGAACAAAACTTAATACTTTTACTGCGTGATGGAACTCGAACAAAACTTAATACTTTTTACTGCGTGATGGAACTCGAACAAAACTTAATACTTTTTACTGCGTGATGGAACTCGAACAAAACTTAATACTTTTTACTGCGTGATGGAACTCGAACAAAACTTAATACTTTTACTGCGTGATGGAACTCGAACAAAACTTAATACTTTTTACTGCGTGATGGAACTCGAACAAAACTTAATACTTTTTACTGCGTGATGGAACTCGAACAAAACTTAATATTTTTTTACTGCGTGATGGAACTCGAACAAAACTTAATACTTTTTACTGCTTGATAAAATACTTCATTTCTCCAGCTTTCATTGCATTGTTTTAGTATTCAATCACATGTTCTCTTCCACGTTGTATTTGTAATAACATTTTCCCACTGCAAAATCATTAGCATATGTATCAAAATAGGTCGCACTTCAAAAGTTGGGATGGTAATATAGGAGTAGGGACTAATTCTTTCTTCAGTTTGTTAAATGTTTGTTCAAAATTAACAATCCAATAAAACATTTTTGATTTTACAGGTAATTTATGTAAAAGATAAGTTATGGCAGAAAATGGTTTTACAAAATAACAACCATGAAAGCATATTCCAAGAAATCTCCCTACCTTACGCATATTCTTCGGTGACAGCCGAAACTAAATAGATTCAATTTTAGATGAGTCTGTTGACGTTTGCTCATTGTCATCTGCGCCATCTGTTGATGAAATAATTCACAATTCTTGGAATTTAGCTTGAGGTTCTCTTTTTTTTTTTTTGCAGTAAATCCAGTCTTCGTATTTGCGATCATGTCATGCAAGTGAGCAAGCCGTTCGAGGGTAGTTCTCCTTTTTGAGTAAAAAATATCAGGTGCAATATTTAATCCAAATTTTGAATCAGCAAAGTGTTGCAACTCATTTCCTATAGTAAAGGCTTTCTACTTGCTTTGTCGACTTTCACTTGCCAATGTCCACTTTTAAGATCTTTAACAGAGTGTAGGTATCCATTATTTTGACTCCATTCATCTTCTGGTATCCCACAGGACTTTGTGGATCCATCCATCTTTTTCACAAGTGCAATAGGTGATCCATAAGGGTGTAAAACTTCTTGGTCTTTCACGTTTTCTTTATTTCTGAAAAGCATTAGCAAACTTCTAAAGTAGAAGTCATCTAGCTTCATTGTGGCTTCATCTCCTGTGTCATTCTTAAGTCAAAAATAAAGTATGTAACAAATTATGAAGTCTACTGAAGAAGGTATCTTGATATTTGGTGAGTAAGTCATGTAATCAATGACATTGATCAGTTGTAAGACTTCCACAGCTCTTGCAAGTGAGATGATAAATTGTCTTCATATAACGATTTTATTGTTTTGATTTTTCTGAATTAGAAGTAATACGCATACAACTTCATGTCTAGCAATTCTTTAACCAGATGTGGCTCAAATCATATGGTTTGATTTGTTCATAGCCCTGATGATGGAATTTTAGTATGAAAGTCCAAGAGAGTTCTTTCAGATATTAATCTCACTAGGATATGCTGCAATATTTGGTTCTACTATGGCCAAGACCCCAGATTTACATTTATTCCAAATAAGTCCTGATATAACATACTACATCTTCGTGGTACAATAAATGTCCTCTTTGTTAACCCTGGAATTTTAGCTTTTTGCCTAATATGTGTCATGTAGTGCAAAGTGGTTTCGTGGTCATAGACCGTGAAACTAGTTGAAGCTCCACATGAAGTCGATTCCCAATGAACACTCTTCCACGATGTCAATTCCTCACCCATCATGATATATAGAGAATCTTTCTACAGTAAGGGTACCTTCTAACTTTCTTCTTGGTAGACACTTATGTTTACTTGCTGTTCACTCCATCCCATCTTTCTTCATCATTGAAACTTTCACTACTAAATGGGGTCAAAACCAGTGTCTATCAACATAATGCAATGCTTTTATGAATATACTCATTGACTTAGAGACTGTATTTTTAAATAAAGAGCTTCATACCTCATTTGGTAGCGATAGAGTGTTCTCAGATAAACTTTGCCAAATAAATCCAACTAATGCGTGTTTCTCCAATGTCTGATTAGCTATTTTTGACCCGATTGGGCTCTGAAACCCATTCATATGGTATTGTCTTTTCGGTTAATAATCACCTGTTCAGGATTTTCATATCTTTAGCAATTCTGTTTTCCTGACGTCCTTCAGGAGGAATTTTTATTTCACACAGGATTTTGTCTACAATTGTTAGCAATATCTCAAGCTATATTTGAAACGTCCATTAGTTTGTGACTTATTTATTTTATTCTATGTGACTTGCTGTCTAAACAATATTTTTAGTTATTCTAGTTTGTCATCAGGGAAACTGATGTTTTCTATTCGGAATGAAACACAATGCTACACCTTTGCTCTGCCACCCCCCCCCCCCACGGGGATCGAAGCCTGATTTCTAGCGGAGTGAGTCTACAGATAAACCGCTGTGCTACTGAGGGGACGTTTCACTATTATCTGATCTAGATATCGTGTCTCCTAAACAGTGTTTTTAGCTGTTTATTTGCAACGTTAATGGATTCAAGTTCTACTGGCAACTGGAAAGCTTCTTTTAAAAATGTATACCTACTTAAGTTGCATATTCTCATTTGTTATTGGTTCTATAAATATATCACGTGCCAATAAATCTATCATTTCACATGGTAAGATAAATGGGTAAACCTTTCCAAATATCCTTTACGTTTGAGTGGTTTGTCTTCTTTCCTCTGGACCCTGCTCTAAAACTTTACGTTGGATACTTCCTTCTGGTGTACCGTTCAAAAGCTGCTGGATACAGCAACTAACAGTACTTGATAGTCATTATAATATTTAGCCTGAAGTTTGATTAATGTTGTTAGAGCTGATCATTTTAAATGAGCAACAAAATTAATAGATTATTACCCACTATTCAACCCATTCACTATGAAAATTACTTCGAGCTAAGCCTAATTTATCTCCCATGGTACCTTTCTATCATCGTCCACTGATTTTTTCCATTAGGCTGGTGGAGTCCTAGAAGATCCTGCAATAAATATTACAAAGCAGTAACAGTGATAACAGCTGTAGATTAAGTATATTTTTATGTTTTACAGTAACTGATGTTTCAGGTTGGATGTAGAAATTTTAGTGTCTGGTTTAATCATTGCATTCACCAATTCATTCTCAGATGTTTTATTCTTTCATTTCTTTTGTACTTCTTTGACATTGCTATTATGATCTTTCTAGACATAAAAAATGTCTTTGTGTATTTCTTCAATTTTGTCATTACAGTCTTTCTATATTTCTTCTATCAGTCTATCTTGTTGTTGTAATACCTCTATACATTCCTGAGTTTCATAAATCTTGCCTTCAGCCAAATTTGTTTTTGTCTTTAAATGTCCTGTTTCTTTATTTTAACTAAGTTACATCCTTGCTTTGATCTCTTGATTTCCTTTTTAACTTCCGTATATATTTCAGGCCTGGCATGACCAGGTGGTTAAAGCACTCGACTTGAAACCCGAGGGTCACGGGTTCGAATCCCCATCGCACCAAACATGCTCTCCCTTTCAGCCGTGGGGGCATTATAATGTGACGGTCAATCCCACTATTCGTTGGTAAAAGAGTAGCCCAAGAGTTGGCGGTGGGTGGTTATGACTAGCTGCCTTCTCTCTAGTCTTACACTGCTAAATTAGGAACGGCTAGCGCAGATATCCCTCGTGTAGCTTTGCGCGAAATTCTAAACAAACCAAACGTATATATTTCTTCTTTTTTTCTCTGTATCTTTCTTCTTGTTCTTCTTTTTAACTATTTTATGATTTCCAGCAGAGAACTGGAATTATTTTCTTCAAAATAATCCCACTTTTGGTAACAGTGGTTTTGTTTTCAATCGTTGGGCCGATTTTTTTATTATTATTTAATATAAATAGCGTGTAATTACAGACGCCGACTAATGATACGTTCAACTTACTCATAAATAAATTTACACTAATTGATTGATAATAACCATATTAATTACCTCATTGTATAATTAACATACTAACCAAATTATAATAATTATTAAACAAAATGTGTAGATTATTAACTTACATGAACTTACCAAATATTGCGCCATGTGTCCTCAAACAAAGAAAATCTAAATCAAATGATTAAAATACAGCTTTTAACAATATATATACAGCTATATATCAGTTTGTATTATATTAAAGGATTCTGAGAATGGCCTAATTATTGCTCTAATTTTGGTGTATAACAGATGCTAATATACTCTTATACAGATTTATAGTTAAAGTGTTTTCTACTTGGTTATTGTTACAAGCAGGTTCAACTTACAAAAGTGGGCTACTTTAATTTAAAACATCTTATCTCTACTTTGGAAAAGCACGGTAAGTATGTTAGGCTGAACTATAGCAAGGATAATATTAAGTTTTAAACAAATCAGTTTTTGTAGTTTTGCCTTTATTGGTCCAATACTTTTTGTAGTATTAAAACTTCTATATCACCGTAGGTCAGGTGTATATCGGTCAGTACTTGTCTTTATGAAATTGCCCCCCGCTAGAGCGGTATGTCTCCGGATTTACAACTCTAAAATCAGGGGTTCGATTCCCCTCGGTGGGCTGAGCAGATAGCCCTTTGCTATATGAAAAACACCCACAAACACCCTTTATGAAATTAAAGATTTTTTACTGTACTTGTTTGCTACCTTTTTATTAACTATAGTTTAGTGCACCAGAAGAATAAAGCGTGGGACACTTGAGTAATATACACTTGACTATACCGATTCGATTTTGTGTTATTAGGATTTCTACCACCCTACAGTCAAATCTAATTATATGCCAAAAGTAGTGCACTGTCTTATTTACATGTGTATAAGCCACTATCCTATTCAGAATAGACCCGGCATGGCCAAGCGTGTTAAGGCGTGCGACTCGTAATCTGAGGGTCGCGCGTTCGCATCCCGGTCGCGCCAAACATGCTCGCCCTTTCAGCCGTGGTGGCGTTATAATGTGACGGTCAATCCCACTATTCGTTGGTAAAAGAGTAGTACAAGAGTTGGCGGTGGGTGGTAATGACTAGCTGCCTTCTCTCTAGTCTTACACTGCTAAATTAGGGACGGCTAGCACAGATAGCCCTCGAGTAGCTTTGTGCGAAATTCGAAAACAAAACAAACGAACCTATACAGAATAAGAAAGGAATAATTGGAAGCCCAGATCGAAACTATTACAGCGATAAGGTTCGTTATTTTTTCCTGTACACTTATCTGGAAAAGTCACTTACTTACTTAGCTGAATTAGTCTGATTCACTCCACAAACACGTGTATATCAATTAAAGAGGCTTTATAAGTACAATAAGCTGTAGTTTCTCTTAGCCGATACTGTGAAATAGTGATTGTTACTTTGTTTTTGTATTTCGCGCAAAGCTACGCGAGGGCTATCTGTGCTAACCGTCCCTAATTTAGCAGTGTTAGACAAGCTAGTCATCATCACCCACAGCTAACTCTTGGGCTACTCTTTTACCAACGAATAGTGATACTGACCTTCATATTATAACGCTCCCACGGCTGAAAGGTAGAGCATGTTTGGTGCGACAGAGATTCGAACCCACGATCCTCAGATTACGAGTCGAGCACTTTAACCATCTGATCCGTGATTGTCAGTTGTTGATATTCAGATATTTTAATGGCAGTTCAAAATGGGCGATTTATTTGGCTGTTATTTTGTTTCAGCACGATTAACACTATTAAGTATTACCATACTTAAATTTTCTTTTTCACTTTCTGAACTTGATTACATACACTCCTTTGTCATTGTCTCAGTGTCATCTCTACTATATCTTGATTTTGTTTTTGTTTTCTGTTGGCCAATTGAAAGATTATGCTTTTGTTTTCTTTTTACTTGTGAAAGGTAAATGATGTTGAGTTAACTCAAATATATATAAATGTGCACATTTAATAACGTCATTAATCTATGTGACTGACCATTTAATAACATCATTAATCTATGTGACTGACCATTTAATAACATCATTACTCTATGTGATTGACCATTTATTAACGTCATTAATCTATGTGACTGACCATTTAATAACGTCATTAATCTATGTGATTGTGCCAAAATAATTTAATAACGTCATTGATCTATGTGACTGACCATTTAATAACATCATTACTCTATGTGATTGAACATTTAATAACGTCATTAATCTATGTGATTGTGCCAAAATAATTTAATAACGTCATCAATCTATGTGACTGACCATTTAATAACGTCATTAATCTATGTGATTGACCATTTAATAACGTCATTAATCTATGTGATTGACAATTTAATAACGTCATTAATCTATGTGACTGACCATTTAATAACATCATTAATCTATGTGATTGACCATTTAATAACGTCATTAATCTATGTGATTGTGCCAAAATAATTTAATAACGTCATTAATATATGTGACTGACCATTTAATAACGTCATTAATCTATGTGATTGTGCCAAAATAATTTAATAACGTCATTAATATATGTGACTGACCATTTTATAACGTCATTAATCTATGTGATTGTGCCAAAATAATTTAATAACTTCATTAATCTATGTGACTGACCATTTAATAACGTCATTAATCTATGTGACTGACCATTTAATAGCGTCATTAATCTATGTGTCTGACCATTTAATAACGTCATTAATCTATGTGTCTGACCATTTAATAACGTCATTAATCTATGTGACTGACCATTTAATAACGTCATTAATCTATGTGATTGTGCTAAAATAATTTAATAACGTCATTAATCTATGTGACTGACCATTTAATAACGTCATTAATATATGAGACTGACCATTTAATAACGTCATTAATCTATGTGACTGACCATTTAATAACGTCATTAATCTATGTGACTGACCATTTAATAACATCATTAATCTATATGACTGACCATTTAATAACGTCATTAATCTATATGATTGTGCCAAAATAATTTAATAACGTCATTAATCTATGTGACTGACCATTTAATAACGTCATTAATCTATGTGATTGACCATTTAATAACGTCATTAATCTATGTGACTGACCATTTAATAACATCATTACTCTATGTGATTGATCATTTAATAACGTCATTAATATATGAGACTGACCATTTAATAGCGTCATTAATCTATGTGACTGACCATTTAATAACGTCATTAATCTATGTGACTGACCATTTAATAGCATCATTAATCTATGTGTCTGACCATTTAATAACGTCATTAATCTATGTGAGTGACCATTTAATAACGTCATTAATCTATGTGACTGACCATTTAATAGCGTCATTAATCTATGTGTCTGACCATTTAATAACGTCATTAATCTATGTGATTGACCATTAAATATCGTCATTAATATATGTGACTGACCATTTAATAACGTCATTAATCTATGTGACTGACCATTTAATAACGTCATTAATCTATGTGATTGTGCCAAAATAATTTAATAACGTCATTAATCTATGTGACTGACCATTTAATAACGTCATTAATCTATGTGATTGTGCCAAAATAATTTAATAACGTCATTAATCTATGTGACTGACCATTTAATAACGTCATTAATATATGAGACTGACCATTTAATAACGTCATTAATCTATGTGATTGACCATTTAATAACGTCATTAATGTATGTGACTGACCATTTAATAGCGTCATTAATCTATGTGACTGACCATTTAATAACGTCATTAATCTATGTGACTGACCATTTAATAACGTCATTAATATATGAGACTGACTATTTAATAGCGTCATTAATCTATGTGACTGACCATTTAATAACGTCATTAATCTATGTGACTGACCATTTAATAACGTCATTAATCTGTGTGATTGACCTTATATGACGCCAAAATATCTTTTAATGGTATTTGGCATTTATGCTTAGTTTTTATGTGCCATCGATTTCGTGAGTTGTATTTTTATGCACTAAACTGAAAAAATGAATCTTGTAACAATAAATAAAATGATACATCTGTCACGAGACCTTTCTTTGTGCCCGTAAACCAACTGGTATTTTATGAATAGATAAAAATGTCAGGAATTTTAGAAATATTTCTAAAAATAAACTATGAAGTTCTTATAAATATTAAACGGTATTTAGACACTTTTCTATTAAATTATTTTAAAATAAATTTAAAACAATAAAAACGAATGCAAAATTTGAGAATAAGGCATTTGTTTAATCAAATAAAGGCATTCGAAGCGAATATTTGTTAGAATTGAAATGCGAACAATACAATCTCCAGATATTTAGATTTACTTTTTATGTATAAATACAGAGAAATACAATGATTTTCATAGCTATAAAAGCCCTAGTTACGATAGATGGAGGAAGTAAAGTGAATATATATTTCTTTTTTCAAATTTAAGTAGATTTACCTTGAACCAAACAATAATAAAATATAAAATCAGTGAAGTTTTAAAGTTAGAACAATGATTTTAGTTTTGTTTATTTACACAAAAGCTAAGCACATTTTATTATCGCATATTGCATTTAATAGTTTTGTCTTTGAAATTGCTATTTTAATTATGTGCATTACGGGTACGTGAAGCGAAATAACAAGCTATGAAGTTGACGATTACATAATCAGAAGGATATATATATATATATAACTTTAAGTTATATAATACATGTTAAAAAAACCTCAATACTTGAATTTATTATACTTAATACAATTTGCTGATTTATTCAGAAAGTTCAAAGCTGAAATTCTTATGTTTAGCATCACTTTTTGAGGTTTAATTACAATAAACAAGAACAAAAAACTGTATTGTTTATATTATTTGTTAATTGTAGACAGATATATTGATTTAAATATTTTTATACTGGTACAAACATTCAGTTGTTTAAAAGTTTTGCTAAAAGATGGCGACAACCCACAAATTTTATCCAGATATAAAAGGCCTTCCTCTGAGCTCGTAACGTCAGTCGTTGTTTACGATCTAACTTATAATAGATTTTCTGTTCCAAGGAAGACTTTGAGTTAGTGTCCCATTGTTTAAGGAAGATATGTAGGACGACACGTAGTCGGATGATGCTTTGCAACTCATTAGGTGACGTTTTCTTAAGTATCTGACGTAAACTAGACAAATAATGATTGTGAAGAACTGCAGTATTACTGTTATGATAGCGCATAAAATGACGTGGACTCGTGTGAAACAGACGTCTTCGTTACGTGGGTGACCTGTGTAAAAATATAGATTATATATTCCTCTTAGTTAAAATATACAACCAAGAGGTTTTGTTTTTTTTCATTTAAAAGGTGCAATATCGAAAGAAGAGAAGAATGATTTGTCGAGCACCTAGCAAACCAAAGGTTAAATGGTTTGAAATATTTTGATTCATTTTACTCAATCATTTTCAGTATAAGATAGCACAGAGGGATGCGTACGTTACATCAAAACAATTTCGAACACGCAAAGCAGCAAGTTACGTGACAACCGCATCTAATATAAAGACACAATGAAAATGCACATATTTTGATATTGTTTGCATGTCGTCATAGGTAATGTGACGCCACCAAAAAGTGGTCACTTTTGGGAAGGATATAAAGTAGTCCTTTCCATCGTAGAATATCCATACACTCACATCATCAAGATGTTTTCAACTCGGAGACTTAGAATATTGAGGGTAACCTTTGTATTTAATAGCACTGAAAGACAAAAGAAGCATGGATGAACTTGGGGTGCTAGGACCATCTGGAAGGGGGCCTGTAACGAGTCGCAACCCAAATGTGGCAATTAATTTGACGTGTCTTGTGACATATGAGAATCCGCGAATATGAAGGAGAATGTTAAACACTGACCACGTGCCCCAGGCAACAGTATGCAACAAAATGAAGAAAAATCTGTCTGAAAAAGAGCTCAGCTCACATGCACACAAGATGCTTTCACGAAATGTCAGTTCAACCATCGCGTAATTCATGAAGCTGGAGAATGAATCGAGTATTCATATTATTCCATACAAAGATAGATAGATTATGGAAATAATCAGGGAATAGAAGTATGCTTTGGATATGATAGCCTTACAACAGAGGTATTTGTACTGGAAACTCCGCTACGGAGCTACTGTAAAGATGTGTGGTCATCAGATATAGTGTGACTTGTTTGTTTGTTTGTAATCAAGCATAAAGGTATACAATGGATTATCTGTACTCTGCCCACCACGGGTATCGAAAACCAGTTTTTAGTGGTGTGAGTCAGCAAACATATCGCTGCGCCATTGGAAGGGGGGGCTTGTGCGACTAGACGTGGTGTCACGAACTGTAAAAAAACACTATGTCGTTCGACAATCGTTTTAATATGACGTACCAAATTCTGTATTAGTTGGAGCCTGCATAGACTAAACAATATAAAATTCGAGTTTTAATTCAAGTTTGGTATTTTGAAAGAAGTATTGGAACTAACTGTTTGCACTTACAACACCGAAGGTTTCATCTTCAAGACGACTTTGTCATTCACAGTTTACATTTATATCATCAGGGTTTTCATCTTCAAGTTGATATTGTTACCTGTAATCGATGTGTTCGTCTTTAAGATAACATTGTTACTTATCATTTCCATCTGTTCCACCAGGATTTTGGTCCTCAAGATATCATCGTCACTTACCGTTTACATCTGTTCCACCAGGGTTTTGGTCCTCAAGGTATTATCGTCACTTACCGTTTACATCTGTTCCACCAGGGTTTTGGTCCTCAAGGTATTATCGTCACTTACCGTTTTCATCTGTTCCACCAGGGTTTTGGTCCTCAAGGTATTATCGTCACTTACCGTTTACATCTGTTCCACCAGGGTTTTGGTCCTCAAGGTATTATCGTCACTTACCGTTTACATCTGTTCCATCATGGTTTTGGTCCTCAAGGTATTATCGTCACTTACTGTTTTCATCTGTTCCACCAGGGTTTTGGTCCTCAAGGTATTATCGTCACTTACCGTTTACATCTGTTCCACCAGGGTTTTGGTCCTCAAGGTATTATCGTCACTTACCGTTTACATCTGTTCCACCAGGGTTTTGGTCCTCAAGGTATTATCGTCACTTACTGTTTTCATCTGTTCCACCAGGGTTTTGGTCCTCAAGGTATTATCGTCACTTACCGTTTACATCTGTTCCACCAGGGTTTTGGTCCTCAAGGTATTATCGTCACTTACCGTTTACATCTGTTCCACCAGGGTTTTGGTCCTCAAGGTATTATCGTCACTTACCGTTTACATCTACATCACCAGGGTTTTGGTCCTCAAGGTATTATCGTCACTTACCGTTTACATCTACATCACCAGGGTTTTGGTCCTCAAGGTATTATCATCACTTACCGTTTACATCTGTTCCATCATGGTTTTGGTCCTCAAGGTATTATCGTCACTTACCGTTTTCATCTGTTCCACCAGGGTTTTGGTCCTCAAGGTATTATCGTCACTTACTGTTTTCATCTGTTCCACCAGGGTTTTGGTCCTCAAGGTATTATCGTCACTTACCGTTTACATCTACATCACCAGGGTTTTGGTCCTCAAGGTATTATCGTCACTTACCGTTTACATCTACATCACCAGGGTTTTGGTCCTCAAGGTATTATCGTCACTTACCGTTTACATCTGTTCCATCATGGTTTTGGTCCTCAAGGTATTATCGTCACTTACCGTTTACATCTGTTCCACCAGGGTTTTGGTCCTCAAGGTATTATCGTCACTTACCGTTTACATCTACATCACCAGGGTTTTCTTCTGTAAAGCGGGCTTCATGATTGTCTATAACGATAGCCAGTTGTAGAGGAATCTCTTCAGGTAATTGATCATCAGTTGTCGTGACGTCACTCACTTCCCGTTTTTTACGTCCATATCCTAGCTTCCCGCTACCGACACACTTGACCTGAAGTGAATAAACAGATTATTAGAAATTTATAATAAAAAATAGTGTGTTGATCACGGTAAACTGGGTGGTCCTTCTAACATACTTCAGTGTTATATCCAACTTTCCAACTGGATAAAATCTAATAACAGTAACAAAACATTATCCATTTATTTATCATCTAAGTTGTTCTGTGTCACAGTTGTTATCTGAAGCTCAGCTAAAAATAATCAACTGATTGTCTGTCTTAGAATTTCGCAGTAAAACTACATGAGGACTATCTGCGCTAGCGTTCCATAATTTATCAATGAAATACTAGAGGGGAGGCAGATAGTCATCATTATCCACCGCCAAATCTTTTATCAATGAATAGTGGAACACATCATTACATTATACATTACATCTTACGGCTGAAAGGGCGAGCTTGTTTGGTGAAGGGGATTCGAATCCGCGACCCTCAGATTGCGAGTCGAGCGCCCTAACCACCGAACCAATTGAAATGAACTAAGCCAGATGATGGTAGATCAATTATATTTTAAGTGTAGACGCCATGCACTGAGCACGAGAGTAATCCAGAGTATCTGTCTGAAAAACAAGCCATGTAATAATAAAAACGCTATATAACAATATTTTTTCTTGTTCCTGAGCAGAAAGTATTATTTCCCAATTGCTTATGCCTAAAGTAAAAGGAAAAGACCTATTTTTCTCTTGAAACCTCAGTAATGAAATTTTCAAATTTACCAATTTTCTAGAACGTACCAGATAGATTCAGTGCTGAGTATTTGATAGAGAATTTTCTCGAACTTGCAAAAAGTTTCAAGGACTTTCTAGAATGTTGTAGAACTTACGAGAATTTTCAAGAACGTTTTAGAATTTTCTAGAAAGTTCCATAATAATATATATACAGGGGCTCACCACTCACCACTTTTATTTAGTTCTAGCTGCCTAAGTGAACACAAAGACCTATCTGATTTTATCAGAGATGGTATCAGGAAGCCGTAAGCATTCTCCAGACGCATTCTGCTAAGTATGTGGCCAATTTATCAAGACAAGAGCGAATAAGTACTGTGTGACAGCATCTGCTAAAATGTGTGAAACCCACAAGGTATATTAGGGATCAAGACAAACCCTGGGAACCTCACTTTACCAGCGAGCACTGCAAAAAAACAAACAAAAACAACAAAAAATTCGAGATGGTAAGACGGACAATTTTGCTTGCTTGAATAGTAAGATTTTATATCATACAAATTTTAGACCTATTAAAATTTAAATATCTTTTAATTTATTTTATTTTAATTTCCAGTAGTATAGAAAAAATATCACATATAAAATATTTTGCATGAACCTCTTATACATTAGTTGTGGATGAAATAAATATATTCTTCATAATAACAATTTTATTATGAACAAAAGCAAATAATAACAAAAGCAAAGTTTGAAGGGAATAATAGTCATTTTCTGTACTTTTACAATATAAGTAATTAAGAAATAACAAATACTATCCAGGTACATAATTTGTGTTACACAGTGTAATAACTGATTCTATTCGTTACAACAAACGCTTGACCACCTAGCTTTATACAACAAATACTGGTAATTGTCTAAGTGATAATTGTTTGAGATAAATTCATAATTGGACTTTATCAATACTTTGGGTTGTAAGTACGGAAAAAATTATTTCTTCTAAGATTGACTGAAAACCGCCTGTAGTGTGTTGTTTGTCAATCAGTCAGTAGACACTAAAGTAAAACCACATAAGAGAAACTTAACTTTGCAATTCGTACTATCGTAACGTCAGTAAAATGTGCGCATGTTATGAATCACGAGAAAAATATGCACCATGCAGTCTGCAACACAGCATGACCCTCGAACATCAAAAGCAATAAATTAAAATATTTTTTACTCTTAATTGTGGTTTTATTTACTCTTGAAACAGAGAAGTTTTGGAGACCCTGCAGAAGAACATGTGGTATATACGCGTGTGTGTATGTAACGTAGAAAAGATGTTAGTTTTTTACATTATGTGATTCAGTATTATTTGCTAATGTTGTTTAAAGTTAGATTTTGACCTCTATTGGTAAGAACTTGAGTGACTTGGGACGTTCATTACGTAATGGCAATTTGGATTCACCAATATCACTCTATCTCATAAACAACGAAACTTTTCGACTGAGTTAAAGCTAAATTTTTTATTGTAATGGTTCTGTATACGGTAGGATAAGGCTAAGAGGAATCTCCTGGTACAAAGTTCTCGTAAAGATTAAGGTAAAGCTAAGAGGAACCTCTTGGTACAAAGTTCTCGTAAAGAGTAGGGTCAATAATATCTCCTGGTACAAAGTTGCTCTGTAAGAAATGTGTTGTAAGTTATTTTATTCACACCTCATTTATACTAATTGAACATCTGATTCTTCAGAATAATAATTTTGTAAAAATAATCGTACATAATGAAGGAGTGTATGATAGTTTTACAACCTAAGTATTGTCTTTGAAAGCAGTCTAAAACTGAACTGCTCTAATGTATTGTAATCAAAACTGATATTCTAACGAAAGGGCTTTTTACTAGAGCTGCAATGCACATATTGTATAAAAAAACCAAAATCTGTTTTTATTTTATCACGTCATCTCGTGGAAAATTTCACAAGTATAACTGACATATTTTTCAGTTGGTTGTGAACTCAGTGATACATCTTGTCATCACGCATCGCAACAATGTCTAAATTGTGACGCCCTATGAAACTACTCAAAACTTATTCACTCATCTATTTGAAAATTAACATCGAAGTTACTACCAAACCCTTTAGTCTCCAAACTGTGGTGTCGTAGGAAGTTTTGTAATTAATAGTGATTCAATAGATATATTAATTAACGATGAATTCATCGACAAAAAAGTTTGTCACCAAATGCATGAATCTGCGATAATTAAACTTCAGTCACTTCAACAATCAACATCTGAGTCGTCATTAAATTTATGATGACGTCGTAAAAAAAACATGGTGAGTCATTATTTCCAAGATTCAAACTTACAGGTTTACATTCTGCGAGGCAGAATTTGACTGTCACCTTGAACTTCACAATGGAGTCATCAGAAAACCTAAAGGCAGCGAACTTGCCCTTTAAATCTTTAGAATTTGGAGCACGAGTGATTAGAGGGAATACAGATGGCTCTGTAGCACAGCTGCAAAGAAGTACATGAAAAACTCATATCAGTACAAATGATTCCTCTAAGTAATAATTTTACATCGTAAATACAGAATGAAATTTTATACCAAATTCTATTAGCTGGTAGAACGAACTACCGATCTCTGCAAAATAATTTAACTTTTCAAAATTTTAAGATGAAAGGTAAAGTTGAAAAAACAATGATCTCAGGCTAATTAAAAATTAAACTAAATAATTATTTACTAAACATAAGTAAAGCGTATGAATTAATTTTGAGTGAATATAAACATATTTAATATTTGAAGTAACGATTAACTTTTTAACTAAACTATTTAAATGCTTAATAGTAAAATGATTCTTTAAAATAATATTTGGAAAATTCGAAAAGTAATTGCATGAATTTCGTTTTAAATTATAGCGAACCTGTTTTTTTTTTTTAAATATATGAACGATACAGTATAGTAGGGTTAGCTCACAAGAGGTAACGTTAAGGTAATTGATTTTAGGACAAAACGCTGGTGTTTTTGAAAATTTATAATGACAATTAATTATAAATTTAAGTTATATAACTTAAGTAGTTTTTATTTAATTTGAGTTTATTTTCGAAATTGTAGTTCTACTAATTATCTTCTAGCTTCAATTCGAAAATATTTACCCGTTGTCGTCCAGTAATGTGATAGAATTGGAATTAGTTCCACTTGTGGCCACTAGGTCAGTCACGAAAATGCCGAAGAGCTCTAGAATAATTAAATATTTTAATTTTCTTGCAACGTGTAATATTTTCATTTATTTTATCGAAAAGTTATGAAATATGTTATAATTTAAGAAGAATAACAGGCGATTTTCTTATAATAACTTATTGCAAGGTTCGAATTTGAAAATTAGGGTTAATATTATAATCCAAATGTCGGTTAGATAGTCAGTCGGTCTCTTTCGATTTCTACGAATTTCGTAAGTTACGCGAGTCCAATTCCACCTTTTGTACTTTTTTCATTTCTCGTTTTCATTCTAATCCCATTCAATAACTAAGATAGACGTAAATAGCTCTTACATTTTGGCACTTTTTGTATTATATCAAAGCTGCCAAGGAGGGAATTTTTGTACTAAGCGTTTATTTATTACCGAGTGAAATTAATTTTCTGTTTGTTATGAAGAGAAGTCTTTGAACGATGATCGTGTATTTACGAGAAAAGTGGTTTTAAGAGAACTATTGTGATAATACAGTTTACATGACTAGAAAATAACTGATCTATGAATGCTACGACAAGGTAAAGTAGATGTTTACTATAGGCTTTGGTTTCCCATAGCTAGAAGGTTCTTTATTTTCCTTTTCTGTTTACGAGCGGCAAAGTTGAAAATGCATATTTGAGGATTGAGATTTGTAGACTTTGGTTTCCTATATTTTTTACGGTCTTTTATACTAGTATTATATATTGTTAGTGTTTGTAATAGAATAAAACTACCCTGGGTTATCTACTAGTAACACTGTGGGAAATCTAACTCCAGACTGTAGCAATGTAAGATCGAAAACTTACAGCAGTCCCATCAGGGAAAAAAGGTTTTATATAAATTCTGTATCTTGTAATATGACAAGTTGAACAATAGATGGTGCCACCGTCATAGGATCGCTTGTTTTGTTTGCAGTTAACAGTTGACCACAAAGTTGCACAATGGGCTATCGTGTAGTACGCATCACGAGTACTTAATCCTGGTTTTTAGCATTATAGGCTTAAACGTGTCGTCGTGTTATTGAATCCCACGAATATAAAACTAAAGTATTTTTGTTTGTTTTTGAATATCGCGCAAGGCTACACGAGGGTTATCTGCGCTAGCCGTCTCTAATTTAGCAGTGTAAGACTAGAGGGGAAGGTAGCTAGTCATCACGGGGATTCGAACCCACGACCCTCAGATTACGAGTCGAACGTCCTTAACCCGCCTGGCCATGCCGGGCCCAAAACTAAACGTAAAATGGAAATTAACTTATCACAGCATTATAAGATTTGAGATGGTATGATATGGTATCAATGTGGTTGTTTTACTGAAGAAACTAATTAAGTAAACTTAGATTATGGGAAATCCTAAGACACGTTTTGAGCGATGTATTGGGTTGAGGAATAATTCGTGAGCGTTTTTTCAAGTTAAAAAAAAATTCATAAATGAAACGCTTTCGCAAAATATTTCATGTCATTTGGTAGATAATTTTTTGCTCTAATAGATGGTGTGTTTGATTTTCATGTGTCTTTAATTTTTGCTTTCATTTTCAGTCATTAAATGGAATGTCAAGTGGACAAAATCGAGCATTTTCGACACCATCTGCTTTTCGCATTTAATTTCTTGCAATTTCGTTTAAAACAATGCATACTATATACCTAGGTATTACATGAAATAAAGTATCATAATAAATGTTTTGGGTGTAATGTGTTCATGCATTGAAGTATTGTATAGTCTTGCATGTAATGCTTGAATGAAATTATTTAAAAACGCTCACGAATTATTCCTCAACCTAATACATTCAATTATTTATTTTTAAAAAAATCCACCCACTTTGATCCAAAAGCTGTATCAATAGAAAGAGTTCGTCTCCAATTTTTGCTGACGTTACGTCATTACCCTTGATGTCTATAATTCGTAGACGGACTTCTGGAGTCGGAGCAGTGTCCGCTATCCAAGATGTATAAATTTCTCCTCTGTTGGATATAAAGATTCACACTTTAATACCTAGATTGATTGTTTTGTCCATAAATGAAGGTAAAATACAAACTTGAAATGTATATATGTCAAACTTCAGTAGTGTTGATTAAATTTCCCTGTAAACTATCAGAAAAGCTTATAACGTATTAACGTTTTCTAACGTTTTCCAGTGTTAACCAAAGTTAATAACTTAATATTTATTAATGAAATTCGACTACTTGAATCGAATTCTTACAGAAGCTAAAAAGCGCTACCGAACGAAACTTATAATAAGTAGATAGCAACAGTATACGAGGTCTGTTCAAAAAATACGCGGATGGTTTGAATTGCACGGCTCCAGTTGGTTCCAGGGGAATCCAATTGGTGTCGCTAGGTGCACAGATCAGCTGATTACGACGCCATTTCCCGATTGCAGATATCTTCATTTGTGTATTAGCTACGCGGTTTTAAGCGAAGTGCGATTTTTTCGTTTGGCGGATTTCAGAATGAATGACCTGAAGGAGCAACGACTTGCTGTGTAATTTTGTGTTAAACTTGGACAATCTGCGACTGAAACTTTTGCTATGCTTAACACGGCTTACGGTGATGTTGCTATGAAGCGTACGGCATGTTTCAAGTGGCATGAACGTTTTAAGGATGGTCGACAGTCCATTGAAGATGATGAGCGTCCTGGACGTTCTTCCACGTCAACTGACAACCCACACGTCGACAAAATCAACACCCTGGTGCGGGCAAATCGACGTCTGACTGTCAGGGAGCTTGCTGAAGAGTGTGGGATATCAGATGGATCTTGTTACGGGATTTTGACCGAAAAATTGAAGATACACCGCGTTGCTTCGAAATTTTTGCCTCAGAACTCGTGAGTTTTTGGCCAAATACTCGATCACTGTTCTTCCCCACCCCCCTACTCACCTGACCTTGCTCCTTGCGATTTTTTCTTGTTCCCCAAACTCAAAAGACCCTTGAAAGGAAGAAGATTTGAGACGATTCCCGAGATTAAGGCAAATGCGACGAAGGAGCTGGAGGACATTACAAAAGAAGCGTATCAGGACTGTTTCAACAAGTGGAAACACCGTTGGGATAAGTGTGTGCGTTGGGGAGGAGAGTACTTTGAAGGGGTCCCAGACCTGTAACTTCTAAATAAAGTACATTTTGTTTTATGACGTCAGTCCGCGTATTTTTTGAACAGCCCTCGTACATTAAACATTTGTATAAATTTATGCTGTTTTTAGGCTACCAGTAAACATATCAATAATAATTATTTATTTAAACAACTGAATTAAGAGAACGTCAATATAAAAGTTTCTCTCTCTCCCTGCGACGTCTATTAACCCAAAAGCGACAATAAATCAGATTACAAAGTTCATGGAATTGTAGGTAAAGTACAGCGTTAGACGTTGGTTTGACGCTACGTTCGTCAAAACCGAGTCAATAACAGGCAAAAGCAGTTATTATAATTTCTTTCTCTTTAATGTTCATTATAACCTACACATTAAATTCTAATACAACAAAGAACGAAAAAAATGTGGTTAACTTAAATACGTTGCATTGTTTATGACGACACAATCGCTTTTTCTTAAGAGGTTAAGTGTGAAGATTTGAAGATATTTGTTTTCCTCTGACTTCCAGTCGACTTCTGTTAGAGGGCGCTATTGTTCCTGTTCATATGACATTCTCTGCCTCATTACGGACAGAAAAATTGTAGGTTAGTGGGTCAGAGGTCCTGGTAAGACAAAAGAGTAGTCCTGAGTTCTAGGGTACTGGACGGATCAGGTATCAGAAGTTCAGACATATAAACAAAGGCTTTTGAGTTAACTCACTATCTTTAGGCAAAACTATTTTCACTAAGAACCATCAAATAACACCAAATGCGCTTAGCAAGTTTCTCACTTAATGATATAAACTGTTAAATTAGAACAAAAAGTAATCGAGAGCCTTTATTCTCCGCTATTCACTAACTGAAAGTCGCCAAGTATCTTTTAACAGTAGTTAATGTCCATGGGAATTCTAATTAGGAGGCATCGAAGTTCTTTAAATAACACACAACAAACATATTCCAATTGTTACAAAAACTTGAGTTTCTTATTGTATAAAAACAGCTAATAGAAAACTTCAAAAGTCTGATGATTTTAGCTAGTTTTTATTAAATCAACACGTGGACAGTGAGCTAACGTTTCTTCTTAAAGTAGCTGTTTGAAACATGTTATTTTTATTGAAGTTCTACAGTTAAAACACGTGGACAGTGAGCTAACGTTTCTTCATAAAGTTACTGTATGAAACAGATTACTTCTATTGAAGCTGTTCAGTTAAAACACGTGGACAGTGAGCTAACGTTTCTTCATAAAGTTACTGTATGAAACAGATTACTTCTATTGAAGCTGTTCAGTTAAAACACGTGGACAGTGAGCTAACGTTTCTTCATAAAGTTACTGTATGAAACAGATTACTTCTATTGAAGTTCTACAGTTAAAACACGTGGACAGTGAGCTAACGTTTCTTCATAAAGTTACTGTATGAAACAGATTACTTCTATTGAAGCTGTTCAGTTAAAACACGTGGACAGTGAGCTAACGTTTCTTCATAAAGTTACTGTATGAAACAGATTACTTCTATTGAAGCTGTTCAGTTAAAACACGTGGACAGTGAGCTAACGTTTCTTCATAAAGTTACTGTATGAAACAGATTACTTCTATTGAAGTTCTACAGTTAAAACACGTGGACAGTGAGCTAACGTTTCTTCATAAAGTTACTGTATGAAACGAACTCCTGCTCTTAGCAATAGACATGCCGCAGTATCCTCTTTTCAACTATAATTCAAGGTAGAATGTTTACCACAAAACTGTAGAGCACAGCAAGTGAGGAAAGACGTAGAAAAACTGTTGTGTAGTTTCTCTAATCTGACGCAAGGTTACGTGTCTCATGTCCACTTTAACGTTACACATACACACTCGCATACTGAAAGCTTCCTAAGTTCCTACACAACTATAAACAAGCGGAGAAAGAAAGTCAGAGAAAGCGAAAAACTAATCGGCTTACTTAAATATCACAGTACAATAATTCCTATATTTATTTGTATTGTAAACTACCTA